>NC_084806.1:5903792-6220736 GCF_963583255.1 Pyrus communis | reverse complement strand
CTTCAAAGATCCACGTGGCAGCAGTTGTGGTGGTCGTTGGTTGTTCGATCTTGGGACTTGAAGCTCCGGTCGCTCCCTTGCTTCTTTAGCTGTAAAGCGCGGGGCTTTTAGCAGCCGTTTTTACTCCATAATTTTACTCACAGGTTCGTAAAACGCTCGTTAGATCTTCAACTTCCATTTTTTTTTTTTTTGCTCAAATGAATAAAATCTAAACCGAAATTTCATTTCCTAAACTGGGTTTTTACAGGAAACCAATATTGGATTGGACTCTGGCCTGCAATTGGCCAATGGGTTCCCTTTCTGTGATCCCATTGAGTTGGGGAAGCTCTATCTTCGTTGGTTAGTCCTTTACACTACTTAAAGTTATTTCTTTCTTCGGATAAATTTTTATGGTATCGTGAACACAAGTCACGTGGTGGTATAATTTGAGTAGAATTGTATCGCCACGCGGCCGGTACACCGAAAAATTGGCCTTCTGTGTTGGAGTTTATGATTATGCTTCTTGATTTGGTAGTATAAAGTTTGAACCTTTTGTTCAGGTGGGAAGTTTGACGTGCACAAAGTTTTGCCTCCCAAATTATGTAGTGTGAGAATTTCGTGTATATTTTGTTTTTTGTACAGTATTTGGTGTGTAGAAGTTGGGTTTTGATTTTGTTATGATGTGAATTCAATTGTGTGTTTCTGTTTTGGCAGGGAGTTGCAATTAGCCCGAGAGCTTTTGCAAGCCAGAATTCGGTGAAGAAATTGAGAAGGGAGGGGCAGGCACGAAAAAAGGTAGCAGATAAGAGCACTGCTTCCGAAGATGATTGTGTTAAAAATGACGAGAATGTGGAATCTTGTGTTAATTTAGCTGCAGAGGAACCGGTTGCATTCCCTTCCAGAGGTGCTGTGCTTCAGGCTTGCACTGTTACATCCGGGTTGATAGCGGCTTTGGGTATAATTATTCGACAGGTAGTATTTACTTAGTGTGTTCCTGAATCGATGTTCCTTCAAATTTTCGATTCACGCAAATCAACTGTTTTCACTGTCCTATTTTACCTTGTTGAGAACAGGATCGTAGGCCAGTCTGTTTTGTAGACCAGGATATACATTTTGGACCTTGTCGAACGTACATGCTGCACTGAAATTTCTTAAACATCATGCTGTGGCACAATTGTCCTTGTTTCTGATTATTTTATGTGCACGGAGGCTCGAGTTTAGTTTATAGTTAAGACATTCTACTCTAGAGTATAATGTTACTTTCAGGTTTTGTAAAAGGAACAGAAAAATATGGTTTGAGTTTTGCTTAACTTGGCAAGTAATCTGCATTTTAAATTTTATATCTTATCTGCAACTTGCAGGTGTCTCATGTTGCATCAATTGAAGGATTGCCAGTCTTTGACTGCTCATTGGAAGTACCATGTATGAACTTTCACATACTATCTCGATGCAAGAATTCCCCGTGAAAATTTTATTCTTTTTCTCTTTGATTAGAAGCAACAACTGCATCTTTGGCAAGGACAGTCTGTAAGCTGTTGCTGAAGCAAGATTTGTCTAGAGTGGGTTGTTTCAGTCCCAAGTCTTATACTACAGCACAATACTTTTTATTGCCTTCTTCTGTGTTTTCCTTTATGTTTCCGATTTTAATGTCTTTTTCTGGATTTAGTTGTTTCATTAGTTTCAAAAGCATAACTTGTTTCTCCCATCGGGTGCAGTTGATTTTGAGGTGTGGCATCTTCAGTTGATTTCAGGATTGGTCATTCTGATATCACTTAGCCGATATCTATTATTGAAGACATGGCCGGATTTTGCGGAGTCCAGCGAAGCAGCCAATCAGCAGGTATCTACTTTCTGTTCTAGCTGTATATCTGCAAGGACTCAGAAGAGTTACCACAAAGGATTTGCAGTCAATAGTTGTCTCTGTCAATATAATAATTCAGTCCCACATTGCTGCTTGAAAACATCCCCTTTTATTGGTAGTGTCGTCCATAGTTGATTCTGCATCTTTGACACAAATTGTTTCCTGCAATTTAGGTTCTTACATCACTTCAACCTTTCGATTACATAATCGTTGCATTTTTGCCCGGGGTCAGTGAGGTTAGCTAATACTTGTAAACAGATTGTAGTATTGTTCAACTCTTCTCTGCTCAGCTAATTTTGCATTAATTCATCGTGCATTGGACGGGCAGGAAATTCTTTTTCGGGGTGCCTTGCTACCACTTTTTGGATCTAATTGGAGGAGCGCCTTGGTAGTCGCCATCATTTTTGGTGTTCTACACCTGGGCAGTGGCCGAAAGTATTCCTTCGCTGTTTGGTACTTATCCTCTTATCTCTAACACTTCAGAAATGGTTCATTCATGCCATTGCTAGACAGTTTTTCTTTTTTCATTTCATGTCACGTATAATTATTTCGATGAACTCTCATGAAACTGCATTGAAGATTAGTTATGATTTTGCGTTAAAACGTGTTTCAGGGCAACTTTTGTGGGTCTTGTGTATGGTTATGCAACCGTCGTCTCCTCTAGCCTTATCGTGCCAATGGCTTCTCATGCAGTCAACAATTTGGTTGGAGGGATGTTATGGCGTTACCGATCAGATTCATCACGGAAGATATGAGAAGACTGCCACTGTCACCCTTACTAGAAAATGTACATAATTTGTCTTGTAACTTGGGGAATGTATAGCTAGTGAGGCACTATTACTAAAACGTATTACTTCTGTTTATCTGTGAGGAAGAAAGTTGAAACAAAACTAATGCACGCACGTGTGCATAACCACGCGAATATTGTGCAAGTTTTGATTCATTTTGTCGGTGTTTCGTACCATGTATGTACTCTAGTCAATTCCATTATTTTTAACGTATTTGTGTACTTTTAAAAGAACTTTTGTCATCTTTTTTATGCCATCTAAAAACTTAATGATGTAAAACTAGTAAAACTAAAATTTTGAGGTGAGCAACTAAGATGACACAAAGACATTAATACTCGATCAGTTGTCTCTTCATGATATTGTATGATTAACACAGAACGCTATGATTGTGGTATATTCATGTCAAGTTCTTCTAACATTGTAGTTAAAACGCTGTTAATCCAAACAAGTTCAAATAAAAACTGTAAACTTTTGGATTCTCATTATCTTTCTCTACAAGGTTACAAGGATTTATATACATGTCTTCAAAAGTATCAAGATCAAATCACCCTAAATTAAGGGATACAAGTGTGTAGGTAGGACGGCTTATACTTTGTAGGTAGGACGGCTTGTACTTTGTAGGTAGGACGGCTTATACTTTGTGGGTAGGACGGCTTATAGGACGGCTTATACTTTGTAGGTAGGACGGCTTATAGGACGGCTTGTACTTTGTAGGTAGGACGGCTTATGACTACTAACAACCTTATCAACATCCCCCCGCAAACTTGACTCTGGGGAGGAGACAAAGTTTGAACACAGAGATCGAAAACGCGCCGTAGACAGCCCCTTCGTAAAGACATCTGCAAGCTGCAATGTGGAAGGCAGAAACTGAACTCGATGAGTACCAGAAGCAACTCGTTCACGAACGAAATGATAGTCAAGGGCAATATGCTTAGTGCGAGCATGAAACACGGGGTTAGCAGCCATGTACGTTGCACTTAAGTTGTCACAATGCATCAAAACAGGAAGACGAACAGGCACCCGTAGTTCATGTAGTAAACTGAGGATCCAAATGGTATCGGCACAAGCAAAGGCAAGAGCCCTATACTCCGCTTCAGCACTAGAGCGAGACACTGTCCGTTGCTTCTTGGCACACCAAGAAATTAAATTATTCCCCAAGTAAACACAAAAACCAGTTGTAGAACGGCGGGTGTCTGGACACCCCGCCCAATCCGCATCCGAATAGGCAGCAAGCTGAAATGGTTGAGCAGAGGGTGTGAACGTAATTCCCATGCCCAAAGTCCCTTTAAGATATCGCAAGATACGTTTAACAGCATCCATATGGTCAGTGGTAGGACGTCCCATAAATTGAGCAACAGTTTGCACCGCAAAGGAGATGTCAGGACGCGTTAACGTGAGATACTGAAGTGAGCCCACAATTTGTCTATAAAGGGATGCATCTGGAAGAGGTGAACCTGAGGTAGCAGATAAAGAAGTCTTGGCAGCAACTGGAGTAGGGCATGGTTTACACTCAAGCATATTACTACGTTTCAAAATATCAAGAGTATATTTGTTTTGTGTCAACCGAAGGCCAGAAGATAGATGGGAGACTTCGACACCCAAGAAATAGTGTAAACGCCCAAGGTCTTTAAGTTCAAACTCCTTACCCAAAACTGCAATAAAGGTTTGAAGTAGAGAAGAAGCATTACCCGTCAATACTATGTCATCAACATAGAGAAGAAAAATCAAAATTGTAGAACCCTGATGAAAAGTGAACATGGAGCTATCCGCCCTACTTTGAACAAAGCCAGAATGGACAAGGAAAGCACTGAGGCGTTGAAACCAAGCACGTGGTGCTTGTTTAAGACCATAGAGTGCCTTGTGCAATTTACACACATAATTAGGGCGAGTGGGATCAACGAAACCTGGCGGCTGCTGCATATAAACCTCCTCCATAAGAGAGCCATGAAGAAAAGCATTCTTCACATCAAGTTGATGAAGAGGCCACCCAAAGTGCACTGCTAAACTCAAAACTGTGCGAATCGTCGTAGGTTTAACCACGGGACTAAAAGTTTCTGAATAATCAACACCGGCTTGTTGGTGAAACCCCTTGGCGACAAGACGCGCCTTATGACGTTCAATCGAGCCATCCGAATTCTGTTTCAACTTAAACACCCATTTACAACCGACGATGTTGGCACGAGGAACCAGAGGAACCAAAGACCACGTACGTTGTTTTAATAAAGCATTGAATTCATCGGACATCGCCTGTCTCCATTCAGGGGACCGAGATGCTTGGCTGTAACATGTAGGTTCAGAATCTTCCCCAACCAGAGCAATGAAGGCGTGAGGAATGGGATGGCGCGATGCAAAGTAAGACCGAGCTTTGGGTTTAAAGATACCCGATTTGGAGTGAGTTTGAGGTCCAATATATGGAACTGGGGCAGTAACAATAGCTTGAGATGGCTCGCTAGCTGACGGGAGTAAGCTACCAGATGCAGGTGGAGCTGTGACGCCAGGACCACCAGAATCTGAAGCAGCTGCTGCAGAGAGAGGAGCAACAGGTGGTTTCAGAGAACTAGTAGATGGCGGTGTAGGCAGAGTTTGCGTCTCAGAGGGCAGCGAGTAAGGTGCATGAATAATTGGCACAAATGCAAAGTCTGATGGTGGCATCGTGGAAGAAGCAGCAAGAGCACCATAAGGATAGGAGTCCTCATTAAAAATAACATGACGAGAGAGATATACTCGGCCAGTCGGAGGGTGAAGACATCGATAACCCTTGTATTGGTCACTGTAGCCAAGAAAAACACAAGCCAAAGATCTAGGTTGTAGTTTATTAGTCATATAATCACCAAGATACGGAAAGCAAGCACAACCAAAAGTTCGGAAAGCCATATAATCTGGAGACCGTCCAAATAGCATTTGGAATGGAGAGGCCCACTTAAGAACATGAGAGGGTAACCGATTCAAAACATAAACAGCGGTGCAAAGTGCCTCAGCCCAAAATTTAGGAGGAAGATTGGCAGCAAGTAACAATGTGCGTCCCATTTCAGAAATATGACGGTGTTTGCGTTCAGCAAGGCCGTTTTGCTGCGGGGTATGCGGACAAGAAAATCTGTGGTGAATCCCTTTTTGCGCACACATGGTCCGAAACGATAAATTATCATACTCCTTACCCCCATCACTTTGGAAGATTTTAACCATGGTCGAAAATTGATTATAAATAAGAGTGAGAAAAGTATTAAAGTGAGTAAAAACCTCTGACTTATTACGCATGGGATAAATCCATGTATACCGTGTGTAGTCATCGGTAAACAAGACATAATAACGAAAACCGGAGACTGACAAAATAGGAGACATCCAAACATCATAATGAATTAATTCAAAAGGAGACTTAGCATAATGTTCAGAAGAATGAAATGACAGACGATGAGATTTAGCCAACGCACAATGATTACAAAATTTTTTATTTGAAACTGAAAAAGACGAGCCTAATACATCACTAGAGGCTAATACACTAAGAACTTGACGAGATGGATGCCCAAGACGACGATGCCAAAGTGATGACGACGCTAAAACGGAAACAAAAGCACGTTTGGGAGCTGACCAATTCCTAGAGGCAAGACCAAGCTTAATGGGATAGAGGCCATCCTCACATGGGCCCTGAAAAAGAACAACACCGGTTTTTAAATCACGGATGACAAAACCCCAAGGAAAGAACGTTAAACTAACAAGATTATCACGTGTAAACTTAGCAACCGACAATAAATTCTTTTTAATTGCTGGAACATGTAAAACTTGGGATAATCGAAAAATAAACGACCCAGACTCAAAGGAAATATTACCAGTGTGCGCAATAGGGAGGGCTTCACCACTACCAACAACCACCTTGTCATGAGAACCATACCCAGTAGCCAAAGTCATTGTTCGAGCATCACTCGTCATATGATGAGTAGCCCCAGTATCGGGATACCATGTTGGATCAGAGGGAGAAGCAAGATGCATACCAGCAAAGGCACGAGAGATATCATCATTTGAACGAGTAGCTTGAGGACACAATGCAGCAATGTGGCCAAATTGGTTGCAGGCCCAACACTGAGGACCACGATTGACAGGAGCAGGTCCAAGAATACCAAGACGTTGTTGTACAGCACCACGTTGACCATATCGCCCAACACCTCCATGTTGATTCGATCGGCCACCACTAGGGGTACGGGGAAACCGATTGCCACCAGAAGCACCATTGGGGCGAGAAGAAGAGTGACCACCGCGTCCATCAGACGAACCACCAACCGTATGACGGGCAGAATAGAAAGCAGAATGGGATGATGCAGCAACCTGTTTCATGGCGTGCTTGGACTCAAAGACTAGGAGACGGGTACGCAGATCATTAAAGGATGGCAGAGGTGGAAAATTGGTCAGGGCCAAGACAAGCATTTCATATTCAGGCCCCAAGCCGTTAAGCACATACGTAACCAAATCATCATTCTGAACAGGTTGACCAATGGAGGCCAATTGATCTGCCAAATGCTTGGCCAGACCCAAGTATTCTGCAATTGTTTGGTTCCCTTTCTGAAGAGAAAGCAACTGAAACCGATTATGGGTAGAATTGGCAAGGGATTGTTGAGAAAAATTCTGACGAAGATGCTCCCATATCTCACGAGAAGTGGACAGCCCAACAGTCAAAGAAAGAACGGGCTCAGTAAGCGTAGCACGTAGCAGGCTCACAAGTGTCTGATCAGTCTGGTACCACACAAGGTAATCGGGATTAGGAGTCGTAGTGACCACAGGAGGAACCACCGTAGAAATAACATCAGAATCAACAGAAGCAGTGGGGGAGGCAGCAGGCGCAGGGGTGGTGATAAAGAGAGGAGGACAGGGGTGAGTTCCATCAACAAAACGCCAAAGATTTTGGCCAATCAGAAAAGGCTTAACCTGACTTTCCCAAGGAAGATAGTTGGTTTCAGAAAGCTTAACCGAAACGAGGGTAGAGATATTGGGGATTGAAAAGGTGGAAGATGAAGTTGCGGAAGCCATGAAAAAAAAAAGGAGGATCAGAGGCTCAATACCATGTAAACTTTTGGATTCTCATTATCTTTCTCTACAAGGTTACAAGGATTTATATACATGTCTTCAAAAGTATCAAGATCAAATCACCCTAAATTAAGGGATACAAGTGTGTAGGTAGGACGGCTTATACTTTGTAGGTAGGACGGCTTGTACTTTGTAGGTAGGACAGCTTATACTTTGTGGGTAGGACGGCTTATAGGACGGCTTATACTTTGTAGGTAGGACGGCTTATAGGACGGCTTGTACTTTGTAGGTAGGACGGCTTATGACTACTAACAACCTTATCAACAAAAACAAACAAAATTAAACATGAATTAACCAACAAAAACCTGTTTAATCTAATTTTTGGCACCGTCGTTGACCAATAAAAACAAGAATCGAAACCGCGAGTAGTGTTGCAAGTTGCAACAGCTTTATTCGAAGTTTGGAAACGCAGTGACGGGTACGAGTACATCCCCTTCCCGCAAAAGCTGCCGTGGTTATTCGCGGTTTGCTTAGAAATCATCAAATTAATAGGGACGCCAGCGTTTTGGATAATTAAGCAGAAGAAGCAGCAGCAGCCTTTGACCAAAAACGCGCTTTTTCAAACGGCAAGTTTTGTTCCCGCGTCCGATTTGAGTGGGCGCCTACTCGATCTAGGAAATACCGAACCCTTCGACCTTATCCTTTTCTGCCTTTTTACTCTCTAATTTCCCTTTATATATTTTCTCTTAATCCCTTCTTTTCAATCAAACAGTAACTCCTAATCTCTCAGATTCTTTGAAGTTTAAACCCTCTCTGTGAATTGATTCCAATCTCCCCAGATTTACCCATCAATGGCAGCGGTAAGTTTTTTTTATTTTTTTTTCCTTCATGTCTTGTAAATCTTGTTTTCCTGATCTTAGAGATGTAGGGTTTGCTTTTCTATCATCTGTGCACGAGACGTACGTGTGTTAGGATTTTTAAAAAATGACAGATTTTGTATCGATAACACGTGAGTGACGATCCATCTTATACAGAAAAATGGACGTTCGAAGTCCAAAAGTCACAGAAAGATCAAATGTGTGATTATTACACAGGAAATTGTTTCCATGAATAACATTGTTTGCTTACTGTATAAATTGTAGTATGAGAAGGGAAGGGCGTCAGTAGGGGGAGGGGGACCTCTACCAAAATTTGGGGAGTGGGACGTGAACGATCCGGCATCGGCTGAAGGATTTACAGTCATATTCAACAAGGCCAGAGACGACAGAAAGTCTGGTGGAACTCCATTGATTAATGTTGCAGCAGCACCAGAAAAATATGCTTCCCGTAAAAAAAGTGACAAATATAATAATCACCCCAAAAAGGTAATAATAATTATTAATATCCATGCCTAATTATTTAACAAATTAAGTCTGTTTATATCTCTAAATTCTGATTAACCTAATTGAATGTATATCACAACTAATTATCTACCTACACTTTGTGGATGCAGAACAAGTGGCTTATTTGCTGCGGTTCTTAGGGTTTCTGCCCATTGACTCATTCGAAAGAATCTTGCACGACAAGAAAACAATATTGTTCTTCTTATTCCTTGATCCTTATTATTTTTTTTTTCTTTTCAATTTTGATATGTTACTCCTTGATTTTTCCGTTTCAAGGGGAGCGATATATTGAGGAACGAATAATGAAATACTATTTAATTTTTTTCATTAGCTGTTTTGTTTTATTTTATTTGCCCAATCTGTTGAATGCTAATGCAACTGGTTGACAAATCTGTAATAGTCACCTCTAGATCACATTTTCAAGTACTCTTGGCCAAATCATAGAAAAATTCTTTCGTTACGGGATATCACGCGTGCGATCATATTTAAAAAAAAAAAATTAGACTCCAAGTATTTGAGACGGGGGAAAATTTTGAGTCAGATTGCTTTACCAGTTGCATGGTGCCACATCATTTAATAGTTCCGCATAAACTTTCATTGACAAATATATCGATATATTATTGACAATTATTTAAGTAAATGTAGTGATGGAATTAATAAGATGAACAAATGCGGTAGTCAATAATGTGTGAATATACTTATTGATATTGAATGATTTGACAAGCCAATTAATCAGATAGTTTCAAATTCTGCCGGTAATACACATTGATGTATGCTCACCACCGTTTAGTGTGGTGTATGCTCATCACCTTATTTATTACCGTTAGATGAGTTTGAATTTTGAGATTTATGCCTATTTACTACATAAATCTCTTTACCAGTGATAAATAGGGTGGTGAACATATACCACACTAAATGGTGGTGAGTAAAACTGCTCCTAAAAATTTGTCCAAATGATGGCCTTGGTACTTACATAAGCTTGGTGTGTTGTTTTCACGATGGATAAAATTTGGATACTCATTAATGAGTACCTTTTGATTTTGCTCAGTAATATTTTAACACATGTTTTTGTTTAAAAAAATAATGACTGCGTAATTAGGTTTTTTTTTTAACTTTTAAAAACAAAAAAACACGCAAACACTTTTTTATTAAAATTCGGATCCTCGTCGGATCCTCTTTATGAGAATTTAGAGAATCTGTAAATTGTGTCCGTTCATCATACATCGTGCGGTCATAAGTTTTTTTTAAATATTTTTATTTAAAATTAAACACAAACATTACTTAATAAAAATTGACCACATAATACATGATGAATGGACATAATTCACGAATTCCTAAGATTTTCATCAAAATGATAAGGAGAGGATCTAGGTTTTTATTAGGCACTAAAACATTATCCTTTTGATGAGATGGCTTTTTAACGAGCCCCTTGCAATCTTAGGGCCCGTTTGTTTGACCGGATTAGGGGGGACTGGACTGGACTAGATTGTAGTCCCTTGTTTGGTCTGCACCAGGATTAGATTTAATGAGCTTAGGTCGGACTCGCTCGGATTATTCACCTCGCTACAAGTTCTTAACGAGGATCCCCAAAAACTACGGGATTGCTAGTCCCGTCTCCCTCTTCTGCAAGTAGCGTCGCTCAAACCCGCATGAGCAGCATCAACCCTCCCTTCTCCACTAACCAAACCAGAAACGACTGTCGTCGATCTCTATCGTCTGGTAAACCTAGCGCCCTTTTGGCATCTGGGTTGGTGATTTGGGGTTTTTTGCCATCTGGGTTGACCCGAACGACGGTAAAAAGGGGTCTCATGGTGACCCAGATTCTTCCGTCAACAAGATTGAAAACTTTAGCATGAGTGCCGTGACTGTGAGTGATTTTTCTTGACCAAACTATGATTTTCCCAGAAAATACAGGTACCAAATCTGAAGAAAAAAGAAATACAAAGAAAGCGATGGGAGAGCATAGAGGTGAAGCGAGAGAAAAAAAAAAAGGGGAGTGAGACACTGCCTATGGGTCTCTCAAAGATGCAAGAACAGACTCATAGAGGACATCGTATTACTCTTGCGTTTTTTTGTTTTTGGAAGAACCAAAACATGCATGAAAGCAACCCTTGATTTCGATATCTCTCTCTTTCCCTCCTGTGGGTCTCTCAAAGATTGTGTCTTTCTGAAAAACATGACCCTAAAAAAAAGGTGGGGCAAAAATGGGGAGAAAAGGGAAATAGGAGGGAGAGGCGGAGATACAAAAATGGGGAAAAAGGGAAGGGGAGATGGAGAGGTGGAGTGAAAAATGAAGATTACAGATATTGGAGAAGGCTGATTCTAGAAAAAAAAAAAGAAAAGGAAAATGATAAAGTAATAATAAAATATTAATTAATATATATTAAATTAATATAAAATAATATAATATTGCAATCATGCTTCTTAGTCTAACGCTGCACCAAACGCTTTACTAAATCAGTCCAGCTTAGTCTAGTCTACAATCTAACTTAGTCTTTGAAGCTAGTCTAATTCGAAACAGTTCGGTGCAACAAATGCAGCCTTAGAGTCTTCGAATTGTAACAAATGAAAACAATATTTCCACTGTGGTCCCTACTGGTCCAAACATCATGTGCGAAAGCCAAGCTGCCATTGTCCGATGGCTTGCACTGCACAGAAAAAGGACGCACCTCGAAGCTGATGACTTGGTGGGCGGGGCGTCCTAAAATCTTCTGATTTCGGATCCTAAAAACGTACTGGGTGAACCCGAATACCCCAAATGCAAAGAAAATGGCAAGCTGCGCAGTGGAAGGTGGCTGTGCCTGCGACTACTTAGCCGTCGCCATATCCGCCGTCTGTTTCATTCTGTAAGTTTTTCTGGCTCTAGTGGGTCTTTATGTGATTAAATTCATCACAGTTTAATAGGTTTTGTTGGGTTTTTTCAAATTAGTTTGCTTTGGGGTTTTGGGATTCTGATGCTCTTGCTGATGGGGAAGTTAGATTGGGTGAAATCTTGTAACATATTGCTTGCTGGGTATCTGTTTGATTTAATGTATCAGAGAGAATTTTGAGTTAAAGCAAAAGATTTGAAATTTCCATGTGAAAGGGTGCAATAGGGTGTCCAAATTTGTAGCCTTTAGCTTTCTATGAGTTAATTAGTTTGGATAGAAGTACTATTTGATGTTCAAAGTTTGATAAGCAAAGTTGTTGACCTCATTGTTCATAGTGAATGAATGGAAAGAAATTATAGAATTTTCAGATTATATATGCTGATTTGTTTGTTCATGTGCTTTGAGTTATTCTGTGATTATTATACTTTTATGCTGAACAAACCTCGCTCATAAAATAACTCCAGTCTTTTGTATGGTTGGTTTCTTTCTTTCAGGCTTCTTTCACGGGCAATCTTACCCTTTGCCGTTCACAAAATTCCTCTTCCGAAACGCAGTAGCTTTTGGATTCCAGTGATTCAAATTTACGCCAGCTTCAACCTTTTGTTGTCGCTTGTGGTGATTATCGATTTCTATGTTCAATAATCCATCAATATGGTTCTTAATAACTTCTGTTATAAGTTGTGTTATGGGAATCTTTTGTTACCATTTATAAATAAAGCATGTTTCCCTGCAGATGTCTCTCAATTTTCTGAAATTCGAGAAGACATATTGGTGGCAGTCTTGCTATCTTTGGGCAGGTTGTATACTGATTTTATCATGACTTTGAAGTTAATTTTACAGTTTCTCGTTTGTGAATATCTTTAGTCTTGTGTACTCTTTTAAGTATCTTTTTTTCTTTCAGTCTGGATTGGAGCTCCTCTTGGCTTTGGTTTACTACTTAGCTGCCGCATATCACAGGCCTTTCAACTGTATTACATTTTTGTAAAGTAAGCATATGTTTTACATACTTAAGAAATCAATGTTGAATTGTAAAGCTCAATATTACAATTGGGCTGCAACTTGCCAAGTATTCAATCAGAAAATTAAGCTGCGGAACCAAAACCAATTAAGAAAGAGATTTAGGTTGCATTTGTATTGGTTTTTATTGATAACCTGTGTGCTACACTTATATGCAATTGAAATTTCAGGAGGTGTCTACCACCAATCAGATCTTATATTTTTCTTCCACTAATTCTCTTGCCATGGATTGCTTGGGCTGCTTGTAAGGCTCTCTGAATTGATTTCTACTTGGGATATCTACTCCGGAGGCCTGTGTCTTACATGGTGTCTTATATGATTTGTAGTGATCCACATCAAAGAGCCTCTAAATCATCGATGTCACATGGGAGCTCAGTGGATCATCCCAGACATGTCCCTCCACGCACTATATGTTGCCATTTTGGTAGGATTCACAGGGGCTATTCGGCATATAGAGTTCAGGTTTGACGAACTTAGAGACCTCTGGCAGGGAATACTTGTCTCAGCCTCTTCAATTGGTACACCACGGTGATCTATTTTTGGTTTGTTCGATGAATATCAAAAATGATACTCCAAATTTTTTCCAGTGAAGGGTGTTCATCTTAATCCAATTCAGATTAGATTTCTTTAGTTTGAATGTCAAGTGGTCCCAAATGTAGTCTTGTTGTATAGGCCTTATTGGTATCTCTGTCATAAAGTTTGTGGGGGGTTTTCGACTACATAAAGTTGTATATTCCTGCTCATAACTCATAAGGGAAAACATAGTAGACGCGGATGTACTCATTTGTTGGACCTCACTAATTGTCTGCCTCACATGGCAATCAAACTATACACTTTGACCTGCAATTTGTTTCTCTGATAGGAGTCGAAATAAATGTTTTAGGCATGACATAAAAAATCTCTACTAATGTTTCGTGCTTCCATATTAATCTTGAAAAAGAGGAAGGCACAATAGTCCTAGCATTTTCATTTGTTTCCTTGGCTGCTAAAGAGGCTAGTTTACTTCTGCTCTTAGATATCGTGGAAGAAACTATCATGTTACTGAAAACTGCGTCATTGATTCTTAACTTTCTTGTAAGATGATGAAGGCTGCAATATATCAGTAATATATGGTTAATTGAATCAGTACAACTTGTTTGACCGGCTTTTGACTGGTTCTCCTTATTGCTTCCAGGAGTATGGGTTGTTGCTTACATTTTGAATGAAATTCATGATGATATCTCGGGGCTTCAAGTTGCCTCTAGATTTGTGCTCTTAGTTACGGTATGATTTATCATCTGGTAGTAGTAGTACCTTTTCATGTTATGCACCAGTGTAAAAGTACTTACGTGTTATGCGTGTGCTAACATTTCTAAGGTATATGTGATAGGCAAGCATTCTTGTGTTAGCTTTATTTTCGATATCAAGTTCACAACCTCTTCTATCACAAATCAGCTTGAGGAAAAGGGAGCCCCTATCATTTGAGACAATGGGTAAGGCTCTGGGCATACCTAACAGTGGAATGCTATTGCCAAGGGAACCAGCACCTGTGGTGGATCCTAATGAACCACTTGATAAACTTCTTATGAACAAAATATTCCGTCAGTCCTTCATGGAATTTGCAAACAGGTATTCCTTTTTTCACTAAGTTACATATTTTAAAATACATTTGCAATAATAATTATTATGCTGAAATATCCTCTTGAGTACAGAACACGACTTTCTCCTGAAGCTAACTGAAAAGAAATAATGAATTGCCCAAAGGCTGAAAGTAATTTTATCCAGCCAAATGGAACCTTCAAAGATTATGCATTTTTCTATCAAAAACTTGCAGTGGTATCTATTTTCTGCACGGACAATTGAGATAAAGAATAAATCATTGATCACGTGGAGTATTTATTTTGTTCTATTGTTCTTCTTAATCACAGTTGTTTGGCAGGGGAGAGTGTCCATTTTTATGAGGAAGTGCATGAACTTGGTAAAATACCAGCGGATGATCCTGTAAGAAGGATTTACATGGCACGGCATATCATTGACAAATACATAATTGCAGGTTTGTGATTTTGTCAGTGAAAGCCAACATTTTTGTTCTGCTGCTTAACGATATGATTTACCGTCTTCAACCTAGTCTCACACGAACTAGGAGTTAAGTCTCACAAGTATGTGGGGGCATTTTTGTTCCAATTTCACCATACAGGTGCAGCAATGGAGGTGAACATTTCTCACCGAAGCAGACAAGCAATTTTGACTACTTCCAATCTGGCACAACCAAATCTTTTTAACGATGCTTTAAATGAGCTGATACAGCTGATGAAAACGGTAGGATGAATATTTCAGGCTCCAAAAAATTTTCTTCAACTGACTTCTATTTAGTTTAATATTACAGTGGATTGATTTCTAAGCTTTTCTTTCTCTTTTTTTACCCTCTGAAGAACTTGGCAAAAGATTTCTGGTCATCTATATACTCCATGAAGTTCAAAGAAGAAGCCAGTATGAGATCTCATGAGCTGGAACAGATGACAAGTTGGAACCCCTCTCCCACGCCTAGGTTGAGTTCTGTACGTGGCGTTGATGATCCATTTCACCAAGAACAAGAATCATGACTTTGGCTGTAACACTCAGCACCAAGGCCTACAATGAGCCAGGAATCATGGAAAAATATGGTAACTGGAAGCTTGTTAGATCCACAAGGGTATGCTATCGTTGAGTGAAGATTCTGCTTCCGACAACATTATCGCTTGGACGGTATAAACTAACTGAAGATTAAGAAAAGATATGGAAGTTTCATGAAAGTATAGTATATTTTTGTTTGGCGATTACCGGACACATGAAGAAGTGTTTGATTGTAGCTAGTTTATGAAGGCGTAGCGTCACTTGATCTGTACATACCACCTCTTCAGATATGTTATGAGTTACACTACCTTCTAAAAATTGAAAAAAATGATTCTACAAGTAGTTTCCAGCTGTTGTGATCTTCATGTTGTAGTTATGGAGAGGAAGCATACCAAAGGGCTCGGGAAGAACTTGCGTGTAAGTTTCATGCGGTCTTCTTTCTTGATCTTTAATCACGACTATAATCATGTGACGAGGAACACTAAAAGAAGAGCGATACGGAAACCAGTTGCAGTTAAGTATTTGCCAAGGGCTCATGTATAACTAGGGTCAAAGGAGTGAGGATCCTTGCTGAATCCTTTTTGTGAGGATTCTGGAGATCCTCATATCACATTCGTTCATCGTATATCGTGGGTTAAAAATCATTGTAAATTTTTTTATTTTAAATTAAATATAAACAGTATCTGACAAAAACTAACCGCATGATGCACGATGAACGTATATGATTAAAGGATTCCCAAGATCCTCACAAAGAGAATCCGACGAAGATCCTCTATCCGAGTGAAAGTTAGGAAACTAGTACTATAGTTTTTTCAATAAATAAAATAAACAAGTTTTCTCAAAGGAAATTGTTATTGGCACTCCAAATTTATCATTCTACACTCCAAACTTTCTATATTTAGAAAGAAAAATACAGTTACGAGGAGTGTAGAATGAGATTTTTGGAGTGTCAATAACACTTCCCTTCCCAAAAGTAAAAACAGTATGTACTGTCTCTCTAAAGCAATCCCAATGACGGATCACACCAATAAAAGCTGCTACTATATGTAGACGGCTCTTACATGGTGTAGAACTTACCAACAGCATATGGATCACATTTCATGAAAACTGCGTGAATGTTACAGGTGAAACAATGCAAACCACACGCTCTTTTCAGCAGCCGTGGCCTCAGTCTTCAAAGCCCTTGGAATTGCAATTCTGGTAATCACATTTTATATCTCGTTACCATCTTCCCTTGATCAAATACCTCATTAATTAAACCAAATTACCAAATTTCTGAATCAAACCAACTGTATATTATATGGGGATGCTACCTACCGTTTGTTAAAGAAATCAACCTCATCTCATTGAAAGACCTACACAAATCTAGAATAAAGAATTCTAGAACATTCACTAAAGTTGATTAGCTAGGTTATCCAAGTTAAAGTAGTCCTTTGTAGAAAGGACTAGAAGGTTGTTTCTTAAGTTGGTGGAAGAGTCTAGAAGAAAGCTGAGGTTTCCACCAACATGCAAAATTAGTGTAGATAATTCTAGCTTAGAAAGATAGTGGAATTATCTAGATATCTCTAGCATGATGTTTCCATGCTTCTCCAAGGTTCCATCCATGCCTATAAAAGGAGAAGACATCCACACCATTTGTATCAATTAAGAATAAAGAAACCAAGTAATCAAGCAAGTAGGCAACCAAGTGAGAGTGAGAAGTAAGAGTAGTCTTGTAGGAGTGTGAGTGGTCTAGAGTGTGTCCCTAGAAAGTCAGAGAGTGTTATAGCTTATAAAGTGTGTCCTTGAGAGTGTGTGTTGTAATATTTTGTGAGTGCAATACAAATAATTTGTTTACTTGTTTGTCTCTTCAACACTTGTGTTAGAGTTGTGTATTCTTAGTTTTTCCTCAACACCGTTTTCGTTAAACCTTTTTGTTCTGCCTTTCCGACTATCCTTGTTATACTAAGATGTGATAAGAAGATTAAAACCGTCTACTTTCTAATTTATAAAAAATAGAAAAAGAACTTTGGAATGAAAAGCTTGTTAGCATCCATCATTAGATAAAGGAACATGACCCGTAACTAATCATTTGTTTCCTGCACTTAAGGGATTATTTTTGTTCACTATCCTCAAGTGATAGTAATTTAAACTTATCAAATGGTAATAAATAAGGTGATATGCATTACTACCACTTATGGGTAGTGAGTAAAAATGCACCCGCACAAAAGTGAACCTAACATAACATGCCCTTTAATAAATATTCTAACGTGCACCATAAAATTAAAGCAAATTTTCCTTCCAAACTCCAATAAGAAACACTATAGTCTGTCTTTTTTCCCCAAAACCCAAAAAAGATGGTGCCTCCATGCATTCATGACCTAACGACCCAACCCCTCTGGCTTCTCCTTCCTTCCACTCTTGGCTTCTTCATCCTCCTCAAGCATATCACCTCTCTGGCCAAATGGGTCTTCATCCTCCTCCTCAGAGCCCCCAAAAACCTGAAAAATTACGGCTCGTGGGCGTTGGTCACCGGTGCAGCCGACGGCATAGGAAAAGCATTTGCCTTCCAACTTGCCCAAAAAGGCCTAAACCTAGTCCTAGTCAGCCGGAACTCCACCAAGCTCAAATCAGTCTCCGATAAAATCCATGCAAACTCTCCCTCTACCCTAATAAAAACCATTGCATTCGACTTCTCAGGCAGCGGCTTGGACGGGTTGGACGAGCAGCTGGAGAAGGAGATCAGGGGTTTGGACATCGGCGTTTTGATCAACAACGTCGGGGTTACATACCCGAGTGCCGGATTCTTTCACGAGGTTGGTGAGGAAGTGTGGATGAATGTTGTGAAGGTGAATGTGGAGGGTACATCTAGAGTGAGCATGGCAGTTGTGCGAGGGATGGTTGAAAGGAAGAGAGGTGCAATAGTTAATATTGGTTCTGGGGCTGGCATTGCCGTGCCTTCTCATCCTCTCTTCACGATCTACGCTGCTACAAAATCGTAAGCATCAAATTTTAAGTTAATTTATCTCTCTCGCTCTCTCTCTCTCTCTCTCTCTCTCTCTCTCTCTCTCTCTCACATATACATCTACACACACACACACACACACACACACACATATTTTCCTTGAATTTACAAGATTTGCTAGATCAAAAAAAGAAAAGAAGTTATAATTGAATGCGTGCTACTACCCTCGATCTTGTTATGTCATAAAACCCATACTATCTAACCGACTTATTAACTGTATTCATCTACTCCTCTGCTATACTGCCGCATGCAGTTTCATGGGTGCCCATCAAAGCTTTGCACCTGACACTTTTGACCTACTGAGTTATTTGTTTATATTTCATGCATTAACGTAATGTTTTCATCCTATGTGAAATATCCAATGTCAAAAGCATTAACAAATTAACCTTTGTACAGCATCCCTATTACTTGGAAGTTCATGGGAATCAATACTCCATCAATTTGACCACCTATATATAATATGTTGTCCAACTCTTTAAATAATGCATGTGCAACACACCATTGTGAATTTGTGGCTGTGTGTTGGTACAAAAAAGAATATAAAAACACAAAAATATTTATGGTACTCGAGGGTATAAGATATTTGAGGTATTTTAATAATTAGATCTTGATTTCTGCGTTTTTGACCAAAAATTTAAGGTATATCTAACAAGTTGACACATAGTTCTAAATATTTTAATAAAAACGATTTTGCTTATACACACATTATTTGGTAGTGATTTATTAAAAAATAAAAATACAATAAATTTTAATTAAAAATGATGTGTGTCAATGCTTTTCTGAAAAAGCACCATTTGAAATTTTCTCAAAAAATTTGCCGTTGATTTTGTTTTGTTATCATTTAGTAATTTTCTTTCTTTGGTAAAAGTAGCGTCAAACAAGCCCTTTAGTTGTCTTCAGATTTCAAAAACACTTTTACATTTTTTTTTTTTAAATGCCACTTTTTTATTTTGTTATCGTTTTTAGCATGTCAAACGATCCTTTAACTAACTGTTTTTCTGTTGGCCATGCTTAACGATCACGAACACATTTTACATATCTAGTTAATTGTTATTTACTCTTATTAATTGGTCTAATTGGATTGGTTTTACTATTATTTTTAGGGACTTTTAGAGATAAGGACTTATTAAAGATGATTTTTAGAATATAACATGCAAGGTTTTTAACATTCAAAAAAGATCATTCATTTTAATGCATCATGACATGTCACCTATAATAATACCACATATTTTACCACAATTTACATGGTTACCATCTTAATTTTTTAGAATGTAACCTACACTTCCTGATTTTAGAAACAGAATAGATGGGGCGTGAAAACATTCATGTCACATAATTGAAAACAAGACGTGAAAGCAGGCTACAATTGCACCTGTAATCAATGAAAATTTTCAAATTTTAAAATGGCAACTGTCACAAAATAGTATTTTAGGTATTGTTACCTTCTACAACTCCATAAAAATCTATTTGAAGCTACAATAAAAAGAGAAATTATTGTTCGGCTTAACGATTCGATGCCTTCGTTGGAACCCAAGAATCACTTGTAAGCTACGGTTAGTATTTTTATTATTTTAATCAACACAACAGTTGGTACGGTTTGTGTTGTTGTTGTCTTAATCATAAGCTATATGGTGTGGAAAAAGTGTGTAGCTCTCATAATCAACACACCAATTGATGCTTGTATAGCTTGTTAGTACAGTTGGTATGTTTAGGTTTGATAGTTTTCATTGTTTTAGCAAAAATAGATTGTTTTGCAATGCACACCATGCGTTTGTTGAAAGCATATGTGGTAAATTTTCCTTTGGTGGTTTTGTTTTTAATTTAGGTACGACCAATTAGGTCCGATCGATTCAGTACAGTCAGTTAGGTACGCTATATAGGATCTGAAGCACAAATGGAAACATTGTAAGTAGAATAGGATGTGATGTGAAGGTGGGGGATGAAATCTCATTGAAAAATAGTGTAATGTACATCGTAGCTGGATAGGGATTGAGGCCATGGCCTCAAGTATTTGTTGTCTGTGAAGTGCCATCATTTTTTTGAATTTTTATACGGTCATTTAGCTCCGATCGATTCGGTATGACCAGTTAGGAACGTTATTTAGGATAGGTTCAATCGTTTCGGTACAGTCAATAAGGTACAAAAAACTTATGTTTGATTCCAAACAACACCTGATGACTTATATTTGATTCTGAACAACACCATATTAGCCATTGCTGCAATTGAAAAACTTATATATGTTTGCTCAGTTCTTTGAGCTTGACAATGCTTTTTACAACAATGGGTTGCCTTCAAATCCAACACTAATCAGCAATCCCAGATTGGATTAATGGTTCAAAAGTGTGGAAATTGCCAGTCAATATCACAACAGCTTCACAACACCGTAGGTGCAGTTGATGATGAGTAATAAAACTGAAATCACCGAAAAAAACATAGTTCTATCAATTTTGGGTTCAATATATAGAAAAGAAGCGTGAACATTGTCATCAGCAGAAAAGGAGAAAAAAGCTTTATTGCCGCCAAAGATGGGGAATTTCATTGTAATCGAAAAAGAAGAGATGTGACATCCCATATCGCCCAAGGGAGTGATCCTTATATGTATATTCTCATCTCTACCTAGCACGAGGCCTTTTGGGAGCGCACTGGCTTCGGGTTCCATTGGAACTCTGAAGTTAAGCGAGTAGCGCGCAAGAGCATTCCCAGGATGGGTGACCCATCGGGAAGTTCTCGTGTGAGTTCTCAGAAACAAAACCGTGAGGGCGTAGTTGGGGCCCAAAACGGACAATATTGTGCTGCGGTGGTGGAGTGGGCCCGGGAAGTGGTCCGCCCCGGGCCGGGATGTGACAATTTGGTATCAGAGCCTAACCCTGGTTGTGGTGTGCCGACGAGGACGTCGGGCCCCTAAGAGGGGTGGATTGTGACATCCCACATCGCCCAGGGGAGTGATCCTTATATGTATATTCCCATCTCTATCTAGCACGAGGCTTTTTGGAAGCTCACTGGCTTCGGGTTCCATCGAAACTCCGAAGTTAAGCGAGTAGCGCGCGAGAGCATTCCCAGAATGGGTGACCCATCGGGAAGTTCTCGTGTGAGTTCCCAAAAACAAAACCGTGAGGACGTAGTCGGGGCCCAAAGCGGACAATATCGTGCTATGGTGGTGGAGCAGGGCCGGGAAGTGGCCTGCCCCGGGCCGGGATGTGACAAGAGATGTGAAGAATCAATAAATACAAAACATTAAAACATTGATTTGTACCTAAGGGTAAATAGGAAAACTAAAACTACAATAATTCTATAAAAAAAATGATTAAATATGAGATGGAATACTATAATCTGACGTGAATGACTATTTTTAGTTTTTAATCTTCCATATGGTATTACTGAAAAAATAATCTTATTTAGGGATTAAAATGAAGTTTTCTAATACATATATTATGCAGTTTTGTGGATCAACTGTCTAGATCCCTCCACGTGGAATACAAGAGGTACGGAATTGATGTGCAAAGTCAGGTACCATTATACGTAGCAACAAAACTGGCGTCGAGGGTTGCTTCGATCGAGAGGCCCTCCCTCTTCATACCAACCCCAGATGCTTATGCAAAGGCAGCCATTCAGCGGATTGGCTACGAACCTCGCTGCTCACCGTTCTGGGCTCACTCAGTCCAGTGGTTCTTCTCGCGCTTGGCCCCCGACTCTCTTCTCGATGCTTGGCGCCTCTCTATTGGTTTAAAAAGAAGGGGGAAGAAACTCCATGAAGAACTAATATAATACGTACTTTGTTTTTTGGCCAAAAAATGACACTCTTTGTTATTTCTCTCTTGTGTGAGCAGACAAGTTTATGCAATTAATCTTAGATTATATATGAATTGACATGAGAGGAACTATGATAATACTATTTAAGTTTTTCTGCCACGTAACTTAATTAAAGCGCTTTTGATTTATCCATAACTTATTTACATTTTCGTAAGCAATGAAAGAGTAGTTAACTTACAATAGTCTCGGTATTATAGGAGAAATTTTTTCAATGCCCGGTATTTAAATAGATAGTATACATGTCATAAAATAAGCATAGGAACACGAAAAAATATATAATTTCTTTTCCTTATATTATAACATGTAGAATACCGTTTAAATACCCAACACTTGAAAAAATCTCTCATATAATAGAAGTATGGTTTATTGTGGGTTTTTCTTCAGTGCCGTTGGGCTTTCATGAATTCATGTTACAAAAACAAAAAACCAAAAAACAAAAAGAAAAGGTGAAATAAATAGCGGGTCATGCACTTGCAGTTTTTAAAGTTTTTATAACCCACCTAACCGAAAAGACGTTTTGGCCAAATCATTGAAGTTTTGTGTCAGCCTCTAGCATTTGCAACATCCAACTACTCTTCTTTCTTCTCACCATCATACTCAATGGCATGGTCCATTTTTTCAGCTGCTCAACATTAAACTTGTCGTTCAGTCTCTTTACAAAAATAAGAGATTTTTCAGTATGATCGGTATACGAAGTGGCACATTACGTGTCACTATACGAATAGTATGATATGTGTGCTAAAAGTTAATAATTTTAAAAATAAAATTTCTCACCACTTTTACTAAAACAAGTGGTGTACCACTTGTGTTCGCACCACAATTAAAATTTTCTCTACAAAAACAAAGTCCTTGATTTTACTCACCACGTGGCAACATCAGTAATGGAATTACATGAATTTGTGGCAACCACTATAGGGTTCATCTCTCTTTGCAAATCCTCCTCCAATTTTTTCAGATGGGTATGGGTCACGTTCCTGACACCCCCAAAGAATCTCAAGGAGTATGACTCGCAGGCACTTACGAGCTCTGATGGAATCAACAGACCCTTGCCTTTGAAATAGCTTCAAGGGCTTCGTTACTTATATTGTGTTTGGCATTGAACTGAATTTAAAAAAAAAATGACTGGAAGCAAATCTTATCTTCACGATAAGAAGCAAATGAAAAGCCCCAAATTATAGCAAAACCTAATTTGAAAAAAAAGGGTAAATTAAGGATTATTCTTTGGCAGCGTTTGTCCCCAGTGGCCTGCAATGGTTGATAGCAATTGGGTCTGGTACGATGCGGGGGTGACTCAATGGATTTTGTGGTTTCTGGGTTTGGGTTCGTGCAATGGTTCAAGGTGGCAATAATTCGCAACCATGGGATCTTGTTTCAAGATACAATAGCAGTGGTAGACTTATGTGCAAGATGATGGTGCAAGCAGTTATAGAAAAGCAGTGGGTCAAGGGTGGCGATGATGCGGGTTCTCAGAATGAGTTGATTCAGGTGGCGAAGACGGCTCTTCGGTTCTAGTTCGATCCGCCACCATGGATGTCTGAATAGGGACGGCATGGCCTAGGTTTAATTTGTCACCTCGGATTTTCTGTTTGTATGATGTTGATCGGAGGTGAGGAGGGAGAAAAGAGAAGGAATACTTGGATGAGGTTTCGCGATGCGAGCAGAGAGGTTGAATTTGTGACCCGACTAAATTATACGGAGGTTTTGGGGAGTACAACTTAGCGGGTGTGAGGGTATTAAAATGGTGGGACCGGTTTAATTTATCCAATGCTTAATTAGTCCATATGAGCACCAAACAACTTATATCGTATTACTTATATTATCCGATCTTTTATACGGCGTGCCAAATGAGACCAAAGTGTCATAACCTAGTTTTGCTTGATCGAAACACTTGAAAGCTTGAAGCTACCTCCAATGAAATACGTGAAAAATATGGTGGAAAAATTGGCATTAAGAATAAGGAAAACTATTGAAAATGACTTGAAAATTTTGAGTTTTAACGATAAGGGTAAAGTGAATAGTACCATGATTGACTTTTTAATATAAAAATATGGTTTTTCGTTAAAAAGTTCCCTTAAGAATATTCATGGACTTCGCAAAGTTTAGTGGGGAGGAAATAGCTAATTCCATGGTGGAAGATAGACCTGACATTCGTGTTGTGTTTTCCATGTTCGTGTCATACCCGATATCTTAATAGGTCGTGTCGTGTAACACCCGTTATAATAAATGGGTAAAATGACCCGATCCAAAATCGACCCGATAATATTAACATGTAATATGACCCGACCCGTTACCTGTTAAGGAAAATATATTTTAAACCAATAAATAATCAAATGAAAAACATAATACTAAATAAGTACATACATACCCTATTGTCACATCCAAAACATAAAAACGCATTTTTCTTTTAAATATATTTTCGCTTACCTAAATTGATCAAATGGTAAAATTGGAAAATATTGGAATAGAGATAGGGTTTTTTCGTCCAAAAAAATTCTAATAATATAAGTGAAATAGAATCCAACGGTATAGATTTACTTTCATTTATCTTACGGTTGTTATTTAAGTAAAATCTTTAATAGTTTTTTACTTAATGTAGAAGTGTAAATATATATATATATATATATATATATATATAAACGCTCGTAATGACAAACTTTACAACTTTCATAAAGAGCTTAACTTCAAAATTCGCCACTATAATCATATAAATCATAGATCAAAATTTAACCAGTGATTGTTGTTTACATTTATGCTTCACTGTTCTCATCAAATTTTGTTTTTTTTTTTTTTTTCAGATTTTCTTTTTTGAAAACATGATCTATTAGAGGATGTAGGAAGATGAACGGTTTGGATAGTTGATATTATATTCAAATTTTTACGGTTAGTGAAAATATTGCTTGATGTTTATAAAGTTTCTACAAACTATATGACATCGACTCATATTTTAGTTAACAGTAAATATCGAAACTTGATATCAAAGATCTGAACCGTTCATCTTCTTACATTCGCCAGATGATAATGTTTTCAAAAAAGAAAATTTTAAAAATGAAATTCAGTAAAAAGAATAAAGCATAAATGACAATCGATGGTTAAATATAAAATTAAGGTTTATGGATTATAGTGTAGAATTTTGAAGCTGACCCTTTCATGAAAGTTGTAAAGCTTGTCACTATGAGTGATTGTGTTTTTTTTTTTTTTTTTTTTACATTTTATAATAATTATTATTAATTTTATTAATTTTGCCCTCAAATAAAAAAACATTATTCACGAGGGTTTGAAGGATTTTAAAAATCTAAACGATAATGTAAGTGTAACCATTGTCTATGAATCACGAGTGTTTATATATTCTTTCACATTTTTCATACTTGTATGTATGTCTTCTTAGTTCTTGCCTATAAAAATATTATACTAGTTTATTTTAATTTTGGACAACAACATGTTAAGTAAAATTTATCCTAGTAATGATAATAAGGAACTCTCATAATAAAAATAAATAATGACTAAAACTTTTTTTTTTTAACTTATATAGAATAATAATACAAAACTATATATATTTAATATAGAATATATTGTATATATTAATATGGCTATTGTATTTTATAATAAATATTTTAGTAATTAAACTTTAAAATTATCAAAATAATTTTTTTCTTAGCGGTTGAAACAGGTTACCCACGTGTTACCCGCGTGTATACCCGTTAAGAACCCGGGTCATCCGATAATGACCTGATTAGTTATCGTGTTGACCCGAAACCTGTTATTTTTGTATTGTGTCAGAAACTGCCGGGTCAAGTGGAAGAGGTAAAAGGGCTTAATGTTGGTATTTTGGTAAATTGTGCAGGAGTGGCTTACAGATTTGGTAAGTTAATCCATGACGTGGATGATTGGGAGTTGATGGAGATCCAAGTACGCTCAAGAAGAAGAAAGGACCAATTATCAATATTGGTTCTGCCTCTCATGCCGTCCTTTCCTCTGTTCACCAATTATGCTTCTTCCAAAGCGTTAGTTCATTTATTTCTTAAACTTTTTCTTCTTTCAAACGATATTCTGCTTTAAGTTTAATTATATAATCGTAAAAATTGAAGAGATTAAAATTTGGATGTAGACGAGGAGCACATCATTTCTAACCAAACCTTTGTTTCATATTTTTATATCTCGTGGTTAGGCCATTAGTATGTGTTTAAGTGCAAAGTCTATGTAGCCTCGTAGATTGAAGCCCTTACACTTTTACTTCACATGGGCACCAACACTTTCACGTGTACTCCTCTACGTGAGTCCTAAGATTGCACCAACATTTTCACGAGTACTCCTCTGTGAGTCCTAAGATCTTCCCAAGTGTGTATTGAACATTAATTTCGGAGAAATTAAACATGTTGATAATATCATACATGTCTTGACTCTTTTGGAAAGTTCAATTAATTTATTTAAATTTTGATCGGAGAAAATCTTAGATACAACCGATTATTTTTTATGGAATTTTTTTTCTTTCAATGGGGTCGTAATTAGATTTTTAAAGACTCTTGCTTATTGCAATACAAAGTTCGTGTATATTAACCCTTATGACTATGTATTTCTTTAAAAAATTAAAAATTAAAAAAAAAAAAAAAACGTTTATATGATTAAGAATGCAAGCGTCATGTTGTATATATAGGTACCTTTCATGTTGTATATATAGGTACCTTTCAAAGTTGACATTCAGTGCCAGATTCCTATGTTCGTGGCAACAAAGCGGACAATGGTGAAGGCATCTCCCTTCTTCTTCCCATCACCAGATATACAGCATAGCAAGCATGCGATGGATTGGCTATGAGAACCAACGTTCGCCCTACTAGTGCCACTCTGTGCAGTGGCTCATATTACATGGATTGCCCGATGCGTTTTTGAGTGCTATGGTTTTTTGGTACTCCCATCGGTTGCGAAAGATTGGCCAATTGAAAAGGTTGGACAATAAAACGATGCAGCAAACAACACGAAAATGATGAAAATCCAGTGCGCGCATTCTTTGTTTTGGTTAAGATTGTGAGGTGTTATTTGGTTTGCAGTGGCTAAGGAATCTTAACAAACAAAATCACAATGGACATATGATTCACCGATGGGAAAATTAATGTGAGTTATGGGAACATTGTCACGTGTTTAGTTCAGTTCGCACGTTACTAAAATTAATGTGAAAGCCAACATGTAGGATGGAAGTAGGGACCACTCAGAGTTCGGAAAATATCTATAGTGCTCTAGGAATCCTCTGAATGTTTGGTACGAGTCTTTTTTGTGCCTACTAAATGTTGGATATAATGCATGCTAGGCATATCTCGATAGGTTACGTCGACAACACTCGACAAATTGCTTCGGCATATGCCGTTATCTCTGTTGACATGTGCGCAACATGGTTTAGTTGTTGACAACAAGTCTGCCAAGAGTTCCACGAAATACCTTAGTGAATAAACCTTTTTTTTTTTTTTTGAGGGCGTCGCGTTCTATTTCCATCTAAAAAACTTGTATTTAACACTCAGACCCCCAAGATTTAAATCCTAGATCCACCACTGCATGCATGTAAAATAAGTGTGGATTTTATTATGATGAGTAATGCTAGGTAGACGAATTGTTTAGATTGAATCTGCAAATTAAATAATGTGTCACCAATAAGAAATAAGTACGTTAATCAATACTTAAGTAATAATTCAATTATCAATAATCATGACACATGATTTACAAAATTTAATTTAAAAATTTGTTCTCCTTATCGTTACCCTTTGATGATTGAAAAATAAATGTAGCTTCAATACTACGATCAGCCACTTAATACTAAGTGATATTCCTCCTTATTTGTAAGTGAGAGGTTTTAGCTTAGATTCTCGTCAAATGCAAAATTAAATTATTATTGATAATCCATTGTGAGATTTAGTCCACTTCTCCTATCTTTTAGTGTAGATAATATCGCTTGGAAAAATAAAATAAAAAATGTTACGATCAATCTTTTTGAAAAAAATCGTATTTCAGTCATGGCATCTGACACACATTCTTTTTTGGTCAATGACACACACACATCGCAAGTTGCACTAGCAATTAATGCTTTTCTTAGTCTGCCTCACTGTTAGGCAAAAACATGGCGTCTTTAATTATTCTTGGCCGCCTCACGCCTTCTTACTGACTAGCCTCCCTGATGCGCGTGTGGAAGGCTCTTTTATAATTACAACGTTCTACGCATGATTTATACAATTTAAATGTATTTATGTACGTGGATTTGAAAAGTGAATTAAACATTAAAAGAATGAATGTAACATTGTCACAATGGACATATATATGATTCACCAATGGGAAAATTAATGTGAGTTATGGGAACATTGTCACGTGTTTAGTCCAGTTTGCATGTTACTAAAATTATACTTTAAATCATTGTTTTGTCTTTCATTTATATTATATACAACATTAATGTGAACGCAAGCAGGTGGGATGGAAGTAGGGACCAAGGTGGTCCTAGGACCACTCAGAGTTTGGAAAATATCCATGGTGCTCTGGGAATCCTTTGAATGTTTGGTACAAGTCTTTTTTGTGCCTACTAAATGTTGGATATAATGCATGCTAGGCATATCTCGGTAGGTTATGTCGACAACACTCGACAAATTGCTTCGGCATATGCCGTTATCTGTTGACATGTGCGCAACATGGTTTAGTTCTTAACAACAAGCTCGCCAAGAGTTCCACGAAATGCCATAGTGAATAAACTTTTTTTTTTTTGGCCGACTTCGCGTTCTGTTTCCATCTTAAAAACTTGTATTTAACACTCAGACCCCCAAGATTTAAATCTTAAATCCGCCACTACATGCATGTAAAATAAGTGTGGATTTATTATGATGAGTAATGCTAGGTAGACGAATTGTTTAGATCAAATATGCAAACTAAATAATGTGTCACCAATAAGAAATAAGTATGTTAATCAATACTTAAGTAATAATTCAATTATCCATAATCATGATGCATGATTTACAAAATTTAATTTAAAAATTTGTTCTCCTTATCATTACCCTTTGATGATTGAGAAATAAATGTGGCTTCAGTACTACGATCAGCCACTTAATACTAAGTGATATTCCTCCTCATTTGTAAGTGAGAGGTTTTAGCTTAGATTATCATCAAATGCAAAATTAAATTATTATTGATAATCCATTGTGAGACTTAGTCCACTTCTCCTATTTTTTAGTGTAGATACTATCGTTTGAAAAAATAAAATAAAAAATACTACAATCAATTTTTTTGAAAAAATCATATTGCCGTCGTGGCATCTGACACACATTCTTTTTTTTTTGTCAATGACACACACACATCGCAAGTTGCACTAGCAATTAATGCTTTTCTTAGTTTTTCTTACTGTTAGGCAAAACATGGCGTCTTTAATTATTCTTGGCCGCCTCACGCCTTCTTACTGACTAGCCTCCCTGACGCGCTTGCGGAAGGCTCTTTTATAATTAGAACGTTCTACGCACGATTTATACAATTTAAATGTATTTATGTACATGGATTTGAAAAGTGAATTAAACATTAAAAGAATGAATGTAACCTTGTCACAATGAACATATGATTCACCAATGGGAAAATTAATGTGAGTTATGGGGAACATTGTCACGTGTTTAGTCCAGTTCGCACGTTACTAATATTATACTTTAAATCATAATTTTGTCCTTCATTTATATTATATACAACATTAATATGAACGCTAGCAGGTGGGATGGAAGAAGGGACCACTCAGAGTTTGGAAAATATCTATGGTGCTTTGGGAATCCTCTGAATGTTTGGTAGAAGTCTTTTTTGTGCCTACTAAATGTTGGATATAATGCATGCTAGGCATATCTCGATAGGTTACATCAACAACACTCGACAAATTGCTTCGGCATATGCCGTTATCTGTTGACATGTGCGCAACATGGTTTAGTTGTTGACAACAAGCCCGCCAAGAGTTCCACGAAATGCCTTAGTGAATGAACATTTTTTTTTTTTTTTGCCAACTTCGCATTCTGTTTCCATCTAAAAAACTTGTATTTAACACTGAGACCCCCAAGATTTAAATCCTAGATCCGCCACTGCATGCATGTAAAATAAGTGTGGATTTATTATGATGAGTAATGCTAGGTAGACGAATTGTTTAGATCAAATATGCAAACTAAATAATGTGTCACCAATCAGAAATAAGTACATTAATCAATACTTAAGTAATAATTCAATTATCAATAATCATGACACATGATTTACAAAATTTAATTTAAAAATTTGTTCTCCTTATCATCACCCTTTGATGATTGGGAAATAAAGATGGTTTCAATACTACGATCAGCCACTTAATACTAAGTGATATTCCTTCTCATTTGTAAGTGAAATGTTTTAGCTTAGATTCTTGTCAAATGCAAAATTAAATTATTATTGGTAATTCATTGTGAGACTTAGTCTACTTCTTCTATCTTTTAGTGTAGATACTATCGTTTGGAAAAATAAAATAAAATAAATACTACGATCAATCTTTTTGAAAAAATCATATTGCCGTCATGGCATCTGACACACATTCTTTTTTGGTCAATGACACACACACATCGCAAGTTGCACTAGCAATTAATGCTTTTCTAAGTTTGCCTCACTGTTAGTAGGGCTGGAAAAAAATCCCAAAAATCCCAAACCAAACCGAAAAAATCCCGATCCCAAACCAAAAAAATCCCAAACCAAAATTCCCGAAAATTTCAGTATGTCATCCCGAACCAAACCGAAATTTTCGGTATGGGATTCGGGATTACATCTCCATTTTTTCGGTATTCCCATACCGAATAGAAATAAATATTATATATATATTATTTTTTAATTATAAGAGAATTATTTTTTAATTAATGGTATTGGTAGCCACTAGTGTGATTAATCTTTGTCTCAACTAAATAACTAATGTTTGTTTGTTTCTATATTCCAGTTGTCTCAACTAATGTGATTAATCTTTGGATATTAGTTTCCTGCATACCTAGCCACTAGTGTGATTAATCTTTGGATATTAGTTTCCTGCATACCTAGCCACTAGTGTGATTAATATGTGGATATTAGTTTCCTGCATACCTAGGCAAATCAAGGAAACAAAGGAGCAAAGACCATTATGCATGCATGAACATATCAGTATACATATATTGTATATATATACACGGACAAGGTGGGTACAGGGCATGCAATTAGTTGAGCTCAAATTTTTTTCTTTTGTTTTCGAGTACACAATATAGTTGTTCATTCAGACATGGGCGCCGCCAAAATTTTCATTTAATTACAACTATGTGGAGGAGGAATCAAAGTTGGAATGTGGGGTGAGATGGCATTAGCCCAAAAACTTTGTGCACAAATGGGTAGTGGGTAGATTGAAACTTAATTTTAGCCCAAAAATATAATATGTCAAATTTTAGCCCAAAAACATAATATGTCAAATTTTAGTCCAAAAGCCCAAAAACATTTCGGGATTCCCGATTTGTCCCGAAATCCCGAAATTATTTCGGGATTCCCGAAAATTGGGATTCCCGAAAATTTGGTTTGGGATTGGTATTGAATTTGGGATTCCCAAAAATTTCGGTTTGGGAATCGGGACAAGGGTTTCGGTATGGGATCCCATACCGAACCACCCCTAACTGTTAGGCAGAAACATGGCGTTTTTAATTATTCTTGACCGCCTCACGCCTTCTTACTGACTAGCGTCTTTGACGCGTGTGCGGAAGACTCTTTTATAATTACAACGTTCTACGCACGATTTATACAATTTAAATGTATTTATGTACGAGGATTTGAAAAGTGAATTAAACATTAAAATAATGAATGTAACTTTATCATATATATATATATATATATTTTTAGAAGAAACGATAACACTTTATATAAATAAAAACAAGAATTACAAAATAGAGGATAAGAAATCCACCATGCAGCAAAGCTAGCTAAGACCTCTCAAACAGATCTGATTACAAATAACATAACATCAACCATAATCATTTTACGACTGCTAACATATCCCACACCATATGAGAGAGAATAATCCTTGAACTCATTCGAAACTGATGCCCAGTATCTTACTCTACCCCATAGTTCTGCTACCCTCACTCTATTATAATCTTCAAAAACTCTTCTGTTATCCTCCAACCAAATGTTCCAAAAAAACTGCCAACACCAAACAGATCCACATAGCTTTAGTTTTCCTCCCCTTTCCTAAAGCCTCAAAATTTGTGCTTAGCAGCTCAAAACAACCCTTTGGAATGACCCAACTAACTCTAACTTCCTGAACTAATTTCCACCACAACTGTATTGAGTAAGAACAATGGAGAAAAATATGATTAACACTATCCTCCTCATATTTACACAAACTGCACCAATGAGGAGAAATACAAATAAAAGGCCTTCGCCTTTGAACTTGATCATGAGTGTTGACCTTCCTTGTAGCCACGAACCACACAAGAACTTTGACCTTCTGAGGAGCTTTTGATTTCCAAATCTGAGAAAAAGGTGGAAAATGTTGCACAATTCCATTGTTGCTCAAGAAAGAGCTATAAGATTTGCAAGTAAACAATCTTGATAATTCTAGTTTCCACCTTCTATTATCCGCTCTTGATTGAATCAAACAAACATTTTCTAGCTTCTGTAATAACCTAGCCGCCTCTTCTATCTCCAACTCATTCAAATTTCTCCTGAAATCAAAATTCCAGGTCAAAGAATGAAGAAAACAATCCACAAAACTTAAAATGCTCTAGTTGTGCATTCTCAATAACAAGAATAATCTAGGATATTACTTTTTCGATGGTCCACCTTCCAACCAATCGTCCTCCCAAAACCTCACCCTCTCCCCATTGGCCACCTTAAACTTGCAACATTCTAGGAACGATTGAAGACCAGATGAAATATCTTTCCAAGGGCTACGACTTGAAACATGCAGCGAAGGATTTGCATCCCACCCATTATCCTGCAACTCGTACTTGCTTCTTATTACCTTGTGCCAGAGAGAATTTGATTCCTTTGGGAATCTTCACAACCACTTAGCCAATAACGCTTCATTCCGTTTCCTCAAATTCCCCACACCTAAACCCCCATCCTCCTTACTTTTTATAACTACCTCCCATTTCACCAAATGGTTTTCCTTTCCTTCATCTACCCCTTTCCTAAAGAAACCCTTTCAGTAGTTTTTCCAGCCGTCCAGTCACCCCCCGCAAGGAATTTTGAACAAAGACATGTAATAAATTGGCAAACTTCCCAAAACAGATTGAATCAAAGTTAATCTACCACCTCTAGATAAGAAATCCTTCTTCCAACTTTGAAGTCTTTTTTCCATCTTTTCTACAACTGGATCCCAAAATGTAAGTGCTCTTGGCCTTCCCCCAAAAGGGAGACACAAATATGTTATTGGCCAACTACCCACCTCACAACCCCAAGAATCTACCATCCTTTTAATTTTCTCACAATCCCAGTTTATTCCAGCCAAAGAGCACTTTGCTTTGTTAATTTTCAAACTTGAAACAGTACAAAATAAATTGGGCAACTCTAATAAGTTTTTCCAAACTCCCTCAGCCCTCGCCAAGAAAAAAATGGTGTCATTAGCAAATTGAAGATGCAAAATCTCCACCTTTTCTTGCCCAATGCACAAACCTTTGATCATATTATTCTCTTGTGCCTTCTCCAGCAATCTACTCAAGACATCAACTAATAAGGTGAAAAGAAAAGGTGACAGTGGATTACCTTGTCTCAAACCTCTTGAAGCTTTAAATTTTCCTCTAGGCCTCCCATTGATCAAAACTGAGAAATTTGCGGAACTTAGACAACCTTGCACCCTTCTCCTCCATCTATTGCCAAAGCCTTTTCTTTGTAAGACTTCATCCAAAAATCTCCACTCCACATGATCATAAGCCTTTTCAAAATCAATCTTGAACATCAATCCCTCCTTTTTCTTTTGCCTCACCTCTTCTACAACCTCATTTGCAAGGACCACATCCAAAATTTGTCTACCTTTAACAAAAGCTCCTTGATTTAGAGAGATTGTGCTACCCATAACGTCCTTTAGTCTTGATGCAAGGACTTTCGCCACAATCTCATATAAACTAGTAGCTAGGCTTATAGGCCTGTAGTTCGTCACGTTCAAAGAATCTGACTTTTTCAGAATAAGACAAATGAATGTTTCATTTGTCACCGCATTTATTATCCCTTTCTCAAAGAACTCCTCGATCACCTTCAAAATATCCACTTTCAAGATATCCTAGCAATTTTGAAACATTAGCAAAGAGAACCCATCTGGACCTGGCGACTTATCCCTTCCACAATCAAAAACTGCTCTTTGAACTTCCAATTCCTCAAAATGCCTCTCAAGCCAAGCTGCCTTATACTCACTTATTGAGCACCAATTAATGCCTTTTAAACCCCAACACACCTCTTCATTGCTGCTAAACAGGGACTTGAAAAAATTGACGATTTGTTTGTCTATCTCTTCTGTATCCTCTACCACTCCACCATCTTCCACTTCCAATCTTTCTATATAATTTCTCTTCCTTCACCCATTTGCTATTTTATGAAAAAATTTAGTGTTACCATCCCCATCTTTAGCCCACTTCACTTTACTTCTTTGCCTCCACTTCACTTCGTCCTTGAAAGCCAAATCTTCCACGAGGAAAAGTAACTCTTCCCTCTTTCTTTTTGAAGCATCATCTAACCATTCCATCCCTTCTTTTATATCTAATTCCTCTAAACTAGCCTCGGCTTCCTTAATATCTTTCTCAACATCACCAAAAATCTCCTTACTCCATCTTTGCAACTTCCTTTTAAGAGCTTTTAACTTACTCAAAATTTTATAACCCTCCCAACCCTCAACCTACTTAGATTGCCACTATTGTTTGAATTTGTTCCTTAAGTCTGGGTGTTGTAGCCACATGTTTTCGAACCTGAAAGGATTTGGCCCCCATTTCACCTTGTTAGTATCCAGCTCGATTGGACAATGATCTGAAATTACCCTTGCCAAAGTCTTTTATCTTACATTTGGAAAGATCTCTTCCCATCCAACAGAGAACAAGAATATGTCTAACCTCCGACACACTGCTTCTTCTCTAAAATTTGACCAAGTAAATTGAGCATTGAGCAAATCTAGATCTTTGAGTTCTGTATCTTGAATAAACTCGTTAAAGGTCCTCATGCTTGTAGTCGTCCTTCCCCCACTTGATTTCTCATTTACATATCTCACCACATTAAAATTTCCTCCTACAAACCATCTTGGTCCACAAAGCCCATAAAGACTTGCCATTTCTTCCCAAAACTCCCTTATCTCTCCCCTGATAGCCACCAGTCCAACCCATTCAATGCTTTAATTTTTATGGAGATTGAGAATACTCCAACCAAAGGTTCAATAACTAAGATTTGTTTTGTGTTCCATATCACTACTATACCCCCAGACCTTCCTTGTGCAGGGGCGGAAACCCACTCTCTCTAATGATGCTTTCTTGGTTTCTTGTAAAATTACGATGTCGGGCTTTAAGCAACGAAACTGCTCTTTCGAAGATACCCTTTTTCTGCCTACTTCCCAGACCTCTAACGTTCCAGCTACTTATCTTCATTAAGTTTGACAATGCCCCTTTGAACTTTTTTATCTCCCTTCTTTCCACTCACATACTCGCTAAAATTGACTTTCCCAATATTCTTTCCATGAAATAAAGACCTTTTGTGTGGAACCAAAGAAACTTTCATATTTGACTTGAAATTGATAGTTCGACTATTTGCCTCACATTTGACCAATACGAATCCCAACCTTTTCCTCATGCTATACTTTAACAAATTCTTGTTCTTTTTAGTATCCTTGAATTCAACTTGTTCTGTAGCGTCTGAAACTCCTCTATAATACGACTCAGAAGAGATTCTCAACCACACCGTCAAAGCGTTCAATAACATCAAAGATTTCTTTTTCATCTTGTGAAGAATCACCAAGCTCCTCTTCTGAGTCTGACGATTGCGACATGTTTTCTTCTTCAACAAACTCGAACGAACACAAAGAGTCAAAACCAAAATCCTCTGTCAATCTGGACTTGTCCACAAAACTGTTGTTCGAGGTTATCTCCTTCAACTCCCACCACACTAAAAAAAAAATTAAAAAAAAAACTGAACCCTTCCGACCTCTCTCTTTGTTCAGATAATTCCCCCTCAATCAACTCGCCTGATGGGCATATTGTATCGTCATCATCATCAATCTCCTTTTCTTCCTGTTCACAAGCACCATCTAAGAGTGTGAGATTGGGAGATTTAAATTCCTTTTCTCCTTATCATATATTTAATGGAAGCAAAATATCTTTCTACACAACATGGTTAGTGCAAAACTCAATTTCACATAAAACTGTTTTCTCGTCAGTTCAAATAGGAGTCCAACGCTTTCTGTAGTCTTTAAAGAGAGTCTTGGTAAAAACACTCTAGTTCCAACAAATTGGTCAAATAAGATTTCAGCATCAAATAGATTATTATAAGCTCCTTGGTAAGCTAGTCTTGTACCTATTATTTTGTATTGCAATAAGGATTATACTAAACAATGTTTTCACAAAATTTAATGATAAAAAGACCAGAACAGAAGTTTAACATGAGAGTCTACCTCTAAAATGATAATCCTACCACTCCCCTACATACTTGATGTCTTTTAAGTCCACCTGCCCAATGAAAAAAAAAAACACAAAACTAGTGACACAATTTGAACAAAAAGAGAGTTCTCAATCATGGAAAAATTCAATTTCATGTGAAAAACCTATGTTCTAATTTCAGGGCTTGACAATGGAATATAAAAACAGCAAAGCATTCGTTGAGGATATATATATATATATATATATATATATATATATAACGTATTTGGTTCTTTATAGAAAAACATTGGCTTTATTGTATGGACTGAAGTATGCATACGTGTTGGAAATTTACAATCTATAGAGACTCAATCTGAGACTCAAAAGACATTTAAAGGAAAAGTAATACAAAAAATAAGTAGTGATTTTACCTATACTCCATGTGCGGACTGTAATTTCCAATCACAATTCAAAATTCAAGAGGCCTATAAATCAAACATACGTGAAGAGTCACAAGTCTGGAATCTTTTCCTTTCTTCCTGTTAACTGGTTTTCTAACTTTGATTTTCCAACTTTTCTTTACTTTAGTTTAAATCTATTTTCTGAATATTAATATAATATTCATACCCAAGAGTTATTGTAGCGGTGGAATCGAGATTCTAGTGTTAATATGCTTATCCATTTTCAAGGGTTTAAGTATTAGTTATTATCTTATGTTAATATGTATTTTACTTCTTGTATTTTGCTTATTTTTTTTAGTTGTTGTCCATTTAAGTTATGTTATTTAGTATTTTAATTAATAAAGGGATGATATATTAGTCAACTAATACTTTTTTATCATATAATGGACACTTATTTATATGATATATAATAAATTAATTTAAATCCGCCTAGTTCACCTAGGCCCCCGCCTGCGCCTAGCCGCCTAGGCACTAGGCACTAGGCACCAGCCCGTCACCCGACTAGTACCGAGCGTCTTTAGAACCATGCATATAAGTAATTTAACGGAATACCATCAGGTCATGCATATATACAACGTACCCAATTAGTTAAGTAGCACATCAAAACTCTGCATAAAATTAAAGGAATAGAAAAACAAAAATTTGACACATACCATTTTTTTGGTCTTAACCAACCTCATTAGGGAATCTTCATTAAACCCTAAACATCAATAGAAATTGAGGATCATAAAGAATTAGACAAAATCACATATTTCAAATCAAAGATCAAAGCCGCCGAAATACCGAACTATCCATTAAAATGACTGAAAACTAAAAAATTAGATGTGTTAAGAAAAAACCTTATCGTAGGTCGAGCACCGGCTTCGAGGAATAAGAATCGAGACTCTAGTCTCCTTTCATTCATCAAGATCTTCGTCACCGTTGATACTCGACATTGGTTCTACTCAACTGTAGACTTCAGCAAAGGACTTAAGTAACTGGACATTCACTCCATCCAAAGATAAAATAAAACATCAACATCACACTACGAAATTTGAAGTTGAATTAAATCTCTAGATTGATCGACAATTGTAGCTAAATCATTTTTGAAATCCCACAACATGAGTAGATTAAAGAGACAATTTCTCCAATTGTATTGAATACCACTAAACCATGTCATGACATCATCTAGCTGGCAAGAAAAAAACATTTATTTAAACAATCAGAATCAATAGAATTATAAATGTAAGTTATGTGATCTAATGGTTGAAAACTATGTAAATCACCTAGATATCAAGAAATAAAAAGTATATGGAAACTGAGAACTTACTTGAGCAGATAATGTTTTTAAGAGCAGTAAAAGTTTTGTGGGATTGAGTTGGTTGCGAAGAGGTATTTCCTTGCTGGACAAAGCTATTTCCTTGCATGTTAAAATTATTAGGCTAACTTAGATTTACAATATTTGAGAATTGCATTTATACATAAATAATTACACATAGATAAAAATAAAAAGAATAAAGGAAGATAGAAAACAGGGAACTGCATGTATAGTATGCTTTTAGTGTCAAATATGACAGTAATGTTGTTAGAAGGCAAGCCAATTTCTTATCACTTTGTAATACCTGGTGAGCAGGAACTTGCAGGTGAGCTTGAGGTTAAGGTAGTTTTGAAATAAAGAAGGCTAAGAAAGATAACGACACCTGAATAACTGCAAGGAAACTGAAATCCCATTACTTTCATCGCAAGGGTTTTTAGGGTGAATCTTATAGAAATGATGTTTTGAATTTCATTTTGTGAACCCGACTAAAGGAAAATTGTAATAAAGTATGCTCTTGAAAATTCTTTCTATTTCAAAATAACATCAATATAGAGAAACAAAAAACCAAAATGAAATAACAATTAGGCAAGAACAAAAAGAATGAAAACAAAAAAGTGCAACCATAAGAGAAATAACAAAGGTGGATAACATAAGAGTGTTCTTTCTTTAGCTATATTGTGGAGAAGCATTAAAAATTACAAAAAGAACGAAGTAGCACAATAAAATATAACATATAAAGTATTTAACACTATTAAACATGAAATACCACAATTTAGGGAACTAATAAGGCTTAGAAAAATCGATCCATATGCTTTGTATATATTTTGGTCATTATAAATCCACTGTAAAACAAAATTGTATACTGAGCTAATTATAATTGTTGTAGTACACAGAGTTTGGTGTAGATCAGTTTGATAAATGACTAAAATTCACATAAAATTTGATATCCATTTAAAGAGTTCACGTTTGCAGAAGCAGAGCCTCAAAAATAACTAACCTCATCATTCAGGTTCAGACATGCCCAAAACACAATTTCAAAAACTCTGCCATCTCAAAAGTCACATTATCTATCAAATTCAACAACTGGGTAATCCACACAGATTGAAAAAACCCTACTCACATCGAGACGGAGATCTTTCGGAAGCAACAGAGAGTAGTCGTGTGGAAGATCAAAGCTGTTCTGTACAGAAAATAAATAAAAAATGATAAAAATATCATTCAGCTTCACACATGCCAAAACACAATAATGTTACTTAAAATACAATTGTTTTGGGAAAGCAATTGCCTGAATGGGCTAGACTGTAAACTAAAGCACCGTAAGTAATTAAAAATGACAATTAGCCAATTTTATAGGCACCCAAATGAGGGGGAAAGAAGAAAGATAAAAACTTTTAGATACAGGGGCAATGGGGATTGCAGATGATAAGCATTAATCAATGGAAAATGGCGATTGATAAGTAAATTAGCAAATGAGAATATCTGCACATTGAATGTAACAAAATTTCAATTACATGAAATCAATTGTTGGAATTAAGAATATCTGGACATTGAATGTAAAGAAATTGCAATTAACAGGAACACACCTGCATAGCCTTCGCTTGCATCTTGACATGTAGCTGCAAAATTCGAACACCAACGTTTCCTTTTTCTGAAAGAAAAAAAAAACTGAAATCAGACAGCATCGGAGCACACAGACAAAACCCCCCAAAAATTACAAAATAAAAGCAATTGGGGAAATGCTAATAGATTCATTTTCCAACCCTTATATCTATTTCCCCACAAAACCAAAAACAAAAGGTTAGTTTTCTCCTCTCCGAAGCAAAAGGAAAGAAAGAAAGGAAGAGCAAAATAAAAGAAAAGGTCGCCAAGCATGATAAGTACAACTACTGCTAAAACCATTTGTCGGATCATAAATTTGATAATGCTCAATTGTTGCATTCTACCACACTTCTTGAAAGGACCACAGAATGCGACAACTCAGCATTATCAAAATTAACAGATCAGCAGGCAATAAGCATACAATCTATGTGCCAAGTATATAAGAACAACAACAATTCAGCCAAAGAAGCAGACATCATATAGCATTTGAAATCTTTAAAGAGCTTGGAAGTACTTCTAACTTTTTTTTTTTTTTTTTTTTTTTTTTTGGGTTCAATTTTAACATCTTTAACTTAGAGCTTTGCTTCATGCAAACGTAAACGAACCAATTAGCGAATAAATTAATTGCATATTTCATCATCACCCAGATACACATTATCAAGAAGTATAAAAAATTGCATGAATTTAAGCGTCAAACGAAAATTACATCAAAACCAAAATTTAAACAAAAGGAGTATCTGCAATTTATTCCACCCTAAATTTCATAAACTTCATATCCTACAATGTGATCCAAAACAATGACAGTACCTCTGAAACTCTAGAATTATAGTTCGCCTTGACAGAAATCGTCGAAGAGAAATAAGGGTCCAAATTTCTGTCACTTTGCAAATCCAAATTTACATTCTTCAACAGCCAGAACACAATAAACCGAAACTGAAATAGAAAAACTCACTAAAAAAAAGAAAAAATCTTCTATAAATATAATAAAAAATTAAAGCAAAAGAAAATATCTCAAATCTGGGAGATTCATCAGCAAGACAGAGCACGAAAGGTAAAAGAAAGAAGATGTTGTCAAAAACATTTGAGTGACAGAGCACGAAGCGAAAAGCAAGAGAGGAAAAAAATTTGAGAAACAGAAAAGTGAAGACGAAAGAGATAGCCCAGTGATCGAAACCAATTTTATGAATTTGGACAAAACGCGGGCAGCACCGCCTGAAGTATCGCTACTGGTCGAAGCAGCAGCAGAAGAAGAAGAGGAGGAGGAAAAAGATGGATGTTCATAATCGAAGAGTTCGAAGGGATTTACCGGTTTGGTACTTGATTCTGAAAAAATCTAGTATAAAAAAAAGTTGGGAGTTATTTTTGTGTTTGATAAACATTCAGTTTCAACTTGTTTTCACAGTTTTGGATAAAAAAAAACCAAAAACAAGAAGCTGCAAAACCTTTGAAAAATTGACTTTTTTTCACATCTGTTTTACATAAAAGTTTACCAAATATTATAATACTCCTTTTTTTTTTTTTTCAAAATCACTTTTATAAAAAAGTTTACCAAACACTTTGCTGCTTTATTTCACAACTGCTATTCGCACAGCAGAAGCAGTTTTTTTTTCAAAGTACAGCAATACCAAACCAGTCATTACCTTTTGATTCTTGGACTTTCATATGCAGTTTGCTTGTGTGTGGGCCTGCAAACGAATGTTTTTCGGCCGAGGGGTATTTTCGTCCAATTATTGGATGACCCCAAACCGAGCCTCCGGCTTTATGTATAAAAGATAAACAAGAAACCCTACCACATTCTCCACCGTGGTTGCTGGCAATGGAATTCCAACAGTTTTTCCTAGTGGCAGTAAGCACTCTAGGGGTCATCTCTCTCTGCAAATCCTTCATCAATTTTCTCAGATGGGTCTGGCTCATGCTCCTCAGACCCCCAAAGAATCTCAAGGAGTACGGCTCGTGGGCTCTCATCACTGGCCCCACTGACGGAATCGGAAAAGCCCTAGCATTCGAAATGGCTTCCAAGGGTCTTAACCTAGTTTTGGTTGGTCGAAACCCTTCGAAGCTCGAAGCAACCTCCAACGAAATACACGAAAAGTACGGTGAAAAAATTCACACCAAGAATATTGCCATTGATTTGGCACAGTTTACTGGGCAGGAAATTGCTGATGCGATAGAGGAAGGAATAAAAGGGCTTGACGTGGGCATTTTGGTAAATAACGCTGGGGTGGCTTACCCTTATGCAAGGTTTTTTCATGAGGTTGATCTGGAGCTGATGGAGAGCATTGTGAAGGTGAACATGGAGGCTGCCACGTGGATCACTAGGGCAGTGCTTCCGGTTATGCTGAGGAAGAAGAAAGGAGCAATTGTTAACATTGGTTCTGCCTCCTCGGAGACCCTCCCTTCTTACCCTCTATACACTGTTTATGCTGCTTCCAAAGCGTGAGTACAATTAGTACTGCTCTCTCTTGATTAGCCTTGTCAACTAAAGGAAGATTAATTAGTACGAGTAAATTAGTAACAGCACGTTACGATGGGAGTCACGTTAAAAAACTACTCCCTCTCGGGAATTCTCAATAAATCTTAGCATATTGTCAAATTTGTAACATGTGACATAAATCCTTGTGAGGTTTGGCATTGGCAGGTACATATCAATGTTCTCAAAATGCATTAGTTTGGAGTACAAGCAGCAAGGAATTGACATTCAGTGCCAGGTTCTCATTTTTCCCATTTTTATGTTTTCTTTTTATCCAGTTCAATGAGAAAAATACTACCTACTTGGGGCACTCTGTTTTTATTTATGTATATTTAAACAAAATTTGGGGAAAAAATTGTCTATCACTATATGTGATTGTGGTGTTATTGAAGTCCTTCATATATAATCCAACTGCATACGATTCAATGCAGATTCCTAGTTTGGTGGCAACAAAGATGACAAAGATGAAGCCGACTTCCTTCTTCATTGCATCACCAGAGATGTATAGCAAAGCAAGCATGAGATGCATTGGTTATGAGCATCTGTGCACACCCTACTTGAGCCATTCTGTGCAGTGGTTCGTAACAAATGCACTGCCTGATGTGTTGTTGAATGCGATCATGTTTAAGTATTTCATTGGGATGCGAAAGAGAGGCCAATTGAAGGAGTCGCGAAACAAAGCAATTTAGCAACATAAAATGGAAGGGAAACTTCGGTAGGCTGCCCCTCCTACACCGGCTGAGTGAGACCAAAATAAATAGCTTCCCAGCACAAATGTTTCTCTAAAAAGTGAGAGCTGCGTTAAGGATGACGTGATCACGGTGCACCTACACAAGTGAGAGCTACGTTAGGATGGCATGATCTCTGGAAACTAAGAGGAAAAGTCTATTGTTAGTTGCATTTGATGCCTTATGGAGTTAATCTTTAACACCTTTCCACCACTGTAGTAAAGGGTCACTTGCAATTGGAGTAAGGTGGTTGAATTTAAAACAAATAAATCTTCTCTCATCAAAAATTTTGATGGTTTTTGGTTGTGTTTTGTGGTGTGTCACATCCCTATCAGTAATACTCTATTTGCAGACAGTGGCAAAAAATTGTGCCGTTGGGTTTACCACTTGACTTTAATCAGTCCCTTTTACTTCTCAAGCAGGGTAAAGATTGGGCCATTCTATACCCGCATTTAATACAATTTTATTACCAATATAATGAATGAAATCCATGGAGATATAAGCAAAAGATTGAGATTCAACAAGTTGTATTCAAATTGCAAGAGGGTATGTAATTCGAGTAATTCAAAATATCTGTTTCTGCACTCGAAGTTTTGTGTTCAATTTCGCTTCCCTAACATTACTTGTATGAAAAATAAAAAATAAAATAAACTTGTTGGACAAATTGTGATTGCATGTTAGTAGATGATAATTAAATAATGCCTAAGTTTTTAGTTTACCCTCTAGAACTGTCCCCGAACTGCTATAGCTGCAACATTGGAAGAAAGCTCTATGGGTTGGTGTACAATCAAAATTTTAACAAATAAGGTCCATCCTACGATTCAATCAAGAAAGCACTGTCACATCCCGACCCGCATCCCCATCACATCTCAGGTCTGACTCCACCGTAGCACGACATTGTCCACTTTGAGCCTTAACCACGCCCTCACGGTTTTGTTTCTAGGAACTCACACGAGAACTTCCGAGTGGGTCACCCATTCTATAAATGCTCTCACCCCGAACTCGTTAACTTCGGAGTTCCGATGAACTTCAAAGCCAGTGAGCTCCTAAAATGCCTCGTGTTATATGGAGGTGGGCATGTACATATAAGGCATATCACCCCCCTCTCCGTTGGTCGATGTAGGATGTTACAAGCACCCTCTAAGACTGCCTTTTTAAAAAGATAAATCACATTCAAAGTCTACCTTTAAATATCATTTAATACTATGATTTAATGATATATTTCTTCACTTTTAAGAGAGATGTTTTAGGTCCGATTTTCGTCAAAATCGAATCAAATTAATTATATGCATGGCCGAACATATGATGCAATTCTTAGATACTATCGCCTGTAACAAGGTCGGCCTTGGCTTTAAGTCAAACCACCACCAAACTTTTGAGTAAGATGTATTTTGTTCACTTAGCCAAAGAAAAGGATTAAAACAAACATTCAAGAGAAAGGAGAATGAAATTTGGGGTTTTTTAAGACAAATTTGACCCTCAAAATAAAGAGTTAATTAGAAGTTTATGTAGAAGTTTGTAGCTTAAGTTGTTAACAATATTACATGTGCACTTAAAGTTTTAGGTCGATTTTTTCTTTCCCATGATGCTTATATGTAAAAAAGGAGTTAACGTTACTTGTTTCAGCGTTGAATGTTGACATAAATGACTTTCCTTCTTCTCGTGACATTCAAATTTAGCTTTTACCTTATTTGAACGTTATACCTCATTATAGATGACCAAAACGATCGCTAACTTTATTAAATTTTTTTGCATAAATAAACATCAAATGATGATTAAAAAAATTAACCACATTGTTTGCCAAAATTGTAAACACCCAATTATTAAGATGATTGTATAACCACCTTGTTGCTTGCCAAAAGTCATTTCTTCAAATAGGAAAATATGGATGTATTCAATTGAAAATTTGAGAGATTTTGATGGATTTATAAATCCGTGGATTTTTATGTAGTTTAATTGATTTGTAGACATTTCACATAAAATTTTGATTCAATTCTCTCGAAATCTCATGATGAGATGTGAGATTTGTGAATGTTTAAAATACACTGTGAAATATCTCTAATTCTCTTTAATTGCTCAACTTTCTGAAATTCTTTAAAATCAATTTCTAATTGAATACACCTAGAATGTTATAATCTTCTTTAAATTCCTAATTGAATCCATTTGGATTTCAAAATATCTTTAAATTCTAATTAAATACACCATAATTCCTGATTGAATACCCTTTAAATTCATTAAAACAATTAAAATCTTTCTAAATCTCAATTGAATACAACCGCTTCATCTCTAAACAATTGGTAAACCAAGAAATTTCCTTCACTTGTACAAACACACAATAAAATGTAGTTGTCGTTCATCGTCCCCCCGGAAACCGAGGTAGTTAATTAGGGTGGTTAGCCGCTCATCTACTTCATCCAACATTTCCTCTGTACCAGTTTCAGACACTTCTATAAATTTAATCCCACCGTTCACTCCCTGATATGCTCTTCTTCCTCAAGCCACTCCCTCCTCTCTCCCCACTCTAATTCCAAAAACCCAAATCTCAGAATTCAAGAATTCAGATCCAAAGCAAAAAGCAGACATGGGTTCCTACTTACTCGAGCACCTCAAGGCTCAGCCTGTCTGGGTTCTTGTGCTCTTCACTCTCGGCTCTTTCTCTCTCCTCAAGCTCTCTCTCTCTTTCCTCCAATGGGTCTACGTCAATTTCCTTAGACCTGCCAAGAATCTCAAAAAGTACGGATCTTGGGCACTCGTCACCGGACCCACCGATGGCATTGGCAAGGCCTTCGCCTTCCAACTGGCTCGGAAGGGGCTCAATCTGATCTTGGTAGGTCGGAATCCGGACAAGCTCAAGGACGTCTCGGACGCTGTCCTGGCCAAGTACGGCAAAACCCAGATCAAGACCGTCGTGGTCGACTTCACCGGCGACCTCGACGACGGGGTCAGGCGCATTCGGGAGACGATTGAAGGGTTGGATGTGGGACTTTTGATTAACAACGTTGGGATTTCGTACCCGTATGCTCGGTTCTTTCATGAGGTGGATTCGGAGCTGCTGAGGAACTTGATTAAGGTTAATGTCGAAGGTACTACGAAGGTTACTCAGGCTGTTTTGCCGGGGATGGTGCAGCGGAAGAGAGGTGCTATTGTAAACATTGGTTCGGGTGCTGCGATTGTGATTCCCTCGGATCCTCTGTATGCTGTTTATGCAGCTACAAAAGCGTGAGTATATTGCACCTACTATTTCACTTCTTGTTTTTATTTTATTTTTATACAAGCAATATTGGAGGAGGGGAAATCGAACTCGAAGTTCGAGTTCGGGTTTAGAACGCTGTTGAACTAATTGAGCTACGAGCCCCTTGCGTGCGTAATTTTTTTGTGTATTCTGTTATCTGGGATCCATTTGTGCTTATTGTTGTAATCGTTTTTCAGGTATATTGATCAGTTCTCTAGGTGCCTGTACGTTGAATACAAGAAAAGTGGGATTGACGTGCAGTGCCAGGTAATGTTTCTGTGATTTTTTTTTACTTATCATGATAGCTAGCTCAGTTGGTATAGTTTTGGGGTTTTGCGGGTAATTGATCAACGATTTGTTTGGCAAATAGAAAATGTTCATTTGATCTATAACTTTGATATTAAGTCAATTGTAAGTAATTGAAGCCAACTCTCAAATGATTAAAGGTAAACCTATAGAAAGGTGGTGCGTTGTGGATATCTTTATGCAGTGAAACACAAAGTGGCTCTGGCTTTACAAGTACTTTGAAATTATCAGAATCTTTCCCCCTGCTGCATATACCATAGTAGTTATATGTTGGCGTTTAAGTAGCTTCAGATCGTTTATCTGGTTTCCTTTTTAGAGTCCATGAGTACATCACAATGGTCGTCATGTATTACCTGATTGTATCACAGGTTGATGTATATGGGAACTGTAAAAACTACCGTTGAGATGTGATCGGTAATGAAACTGATGTCAACACAAATTAAAATTGGACCAATTGGTGCAGATTTGAATGGAAATTGAAGATCTCTGAATGTGAAAGGCAGTCAGTGAGGATGTCAGTAGCTATAGTTGAAATGAGTCTTAAGAGTCTTGTGCATCATGCTTCCTGCCTTTCTAATTTTGAACGCTACCCTGTCCGGGTTCTGATTTTAAGCGTAAACTTTGCGGTTGAGTGATATGTTGCATTAGGAAATGGCAATTAAACGTGTCCTAGACTACATTCAAAATTATTAAATGGTTTCTAATACATGGAGGGTGAGAGCACTGAGAAGAACCCTTATACCCTGACTCTTCGTATGCATATTGCCATAGTTTGGCAACTTATCTGTTGAGCATTGGATGCTTGCCACTAGGGAGTAGGGATGATTGTTAGTATCGACTTTGCTTCGAGTTGTTTCCATTATAAACTAAGGAGTTTCTCTTTGCAGGTTCCATTGTACGTGGCAACCAAGATGGCATCTATCAGGAGGTCTTCCTTCTTTGTACCATCAACTGATGGTTATGCCCGCGCAGCTCTGCGCTGGATAGGCTATGAGCCTCGTTGCACTCCTTATTGGCCGCACACACTTCTTTGGGGTTTGGCATGCTCATTGCCGGAGTCTGTTGTTGACGCATGGCGTCTGCAATTTTGCCTGGGGATTCGGAAGAGAGGACAGCAGAAAGATTCTTCCCGGAAGCAGGCATAGATGACCGAACGCTACTGTTACGTTATTCAGATGCGTTGTTGAGTAGGTCATGCCAGTTTGGTTTAGCGGATTAGGACGTCGGAAATCTGATTGTATGCTTGGACTTCATCTTCTGTTGTATGTTTTGAAATTCCATGGTCGTTGTTGATTAGTGATCAACTGTTTTCTTTCTTGTTAATTCCTTGAACTGCTCTCTAGTGAAATAGCCAAACTGTTTGAAGATCCATTAATTCAAGGGAACTTTAACGAAAATTTTCAATCCTTTTTCGTTAGTTTTCCTTTAATTCAATTGGACTAACAAGAACAAACTAATTGAAGCACCTTTCTTACAGGCGCAACTTGGATAGGAATATCCGATTCCAATCTCTTTGTTTGTACGAGGCTAGGTTGCGATACGGGTTTTCTTTATAATTCTCCATTTTATTCTCGTAAAAAAAAATTGTCGCTTGGTACTATTGTTTGACTGGTATTCCTTATCACTTATACATGAGAATATGAGTCGAAACATATCTCTCAATTGGGTCTCAACTTCGAATTATTACCTCACACCCATTCTATATTTTCTCCCTGGTTGATTATAGGCATAATTCAAATAATCAATGCAGCTTCACATCTCCGATTGCGCCCGGTTTTGGTGTAGTAGCTATATCTCGATTCATCCTTTTTTTTCCAGAGGTTTTATAATTGGACATTGAACCCATTTCATACACTATACTAGCTTATGCTTAAAACAAATTGAAGGGATAAAAAGAAAATACAAACATGTGTCACGTTTGATGATATATAGTAGTGGGAGATTATGGGACAAAAGGTCATCATTCTCTTTGATTTGCACAACCAAAAATTATTCAAAGGATGTACAAGAAGATAAAAAAATACGAGATTGTATAAAAAATTATGTGCAAAATAATATGAAAAATATAATGTTGAGGGAATTGCAAGTATAGAGTTAAAAAAAATATCGATAATACAAATTCTTCATTTTTTGGTACGTCGTTGTAATGAAACAAATTAAGTAGATAAATAAAAAATCAAGTCCATAAGTGAGCAGAAATTGTCCCTATAAGAATCTGGCCCAGCCTTTTATATTCCTTGTTGGGCTTGAAGCACATTATCTCAGGCCCGTAAACATATACCCGCCCTTCGCATACGCCTTGAGCGCATTACGCACCTTCCTGTTAATATACACAGGCCGACTGTTGCCGCCATTGAAATACCTACGAAGAAAAATTGGAATGTGGGTCTCCTGTGTTTTTATTTTTAAGTCATAGGAAGTTACCGGGTCGATCAATGAGGAAGGAGAACTTGAGTTTGGTCTCCCATACGGCGGAGGCCACGGTGTTCGTCGACACCAGCCTCGGTACCCACATCGCCGTCACCATCGACCCCAACGACACCGTTTCTGCACTCAAAAGTAATATTATCCCGTCCCTTCTCTTTTAGCATTCAGTCTGATACTGTTTTTTACCTCCCATTCAAAAAATTTAATCGCTTTTATTGTTTTTCTGGGTAAAGAATGCTGCTTTGAATAATTATTACCAAATTGGAAAAATTGGGTGTTAATATTTATGAATACAATTTGTTCGGCTCCAAATACCCAATTAAATGCATTGTTTTCGGGCTTTGAAGAGTCTTAGAAATCACATGGCGGCTTGTAGCTCGAGTAGTTAAGAGCGTTTATCTTGCAAACAAGGTCATGAGTTCGAATCCTCCATCCCGTAATAATTCTTGTACAAAAGAAAAAACTGATCTTAGAAAGCTATAGGAAGATGCGTTTATATCACAACTTTTTGTATGATTGAAGGAGTTTGGTGTTTCTGGTCATTGATGTGATTCACTTAACAGCTACATTGTTCCATTAGTTATCATCCTTCCACTTTTTTTACCGTGAATACTCGAAATTTGCGTTTTTCTGTACTGTGAATGATTGTGTGAATGCCTTCACTGTGCAGGGAAAATAGAACATGAACATCTATTGTGCTTTACTAGGGCGGGAAAAATCGAAGTTGAAGCTCTAAAGGTTTGTTTTTTTCTTAGTGAATTGTTAATTTACTTTTGCTGAAATATAGCCTTGGTATTGAGGATGATTTGTATGCCTGGTAGGTAAAACGCAAAGGATTCTTTTATCACCTATCAGATTCCATGGTTGTTAGAAATGCTTTCAGGGTCAACAATAACTGGTTTGTTTCTGCCGATGCTAAAGATGTTCGGGGGAAAAGATTGTCCAATTTTAATGATTCAATGCCATTGTTACTTGAGGGGAACAAGCGTGCAGAAGAGAAAGTTAATATTGCTGACCAGGCTGGTTCAGTTGATTCTGCTAGAGAAACTTCAAAACAATTGGAGATAGGGTTCAAGAGTTCTGGTATTGATCATTGTGCAACTTCATCTGATGAGACGGGGAATCGGCTGGAACCTGAAATACAGGAGGACCACAGCCTACGTAGCAAGGGGTACAGAGTTCCCAAAACACAAGATTGCAGGGAAGATGGCTCGAGGAAAGAAATTGATGTCCAATGCGACGTCTCTTCGGAAAAAGCTCTGCCTGCTGAAAAGAAAAGACAACGCAAGACTAAGCAGAGAAATGAAAAACCAGTTCAGTTAAAAGAAGACGGTGCTTCAGTTCTTGGATTTGGTAAAGAACAGTCGCAGCCAGATATTATACCACCTGAAAATTCATTAGGCAATCAGAGTAGAGATGTTCTATGTGACGTGACTATTGGAAAGAAAACTACTACTGGTAAAGATGTTTCACAGGATACAGCAGCTGGAAACAAAAACACTACAGAAGAACCTTGCAGGAGTTCGGCTTCTAGTATGGATAACAGGTCACATTCTGGAATTCATATGACAAATGATGCGTACAAGGGCACTGAAGTTCTTGGAAAACACATCGGGAGCAGGGAGACTACATCTAAGCATGGCAGTCTTGTGGTCTCCAATATAGCAGTGGAAGATGCTTCACAATCTCAGCCTGCTGCAAAGAAAAAGCGGAAGTTTGAAAACATATCTGGTCTTGAGGATTCACTGAAAGAAAATGATAACGTGACTTCCAAGTCAGCGATTGCATCTGAATTCTCTTTAAGGGACACACAGAAAAGTGCAAGTGCTATCTTATATGGTTCAACTGCTGAATCTACGGAGGAGAAGAAGAAAAAGAGAAAGATTTCACCAAATTCTCTTCATGAAGTAGTTGCTGCAGCTCCTTCCGGAAGAGATGTTTTACAAGAGAGATCTGCTGTTGCTGCTTCAGGAAGTAATGATAAAAATTCAGGTGTAGAAGACAATGCTGCTTCTATTAATGAACAAGGTATACAAGCTTTAACGCCACCTAAACTCAATGGAATCTCTCAGAAGGGATCTTTTATAGATGTTAATAATACTGCCGATGCTGGCAATGTGGAAAACAAAAGTGGTGAGGCTGAAGAAGGATTGGACAACCGTCCTCCCTCTGTTTTCAAAGTTCCCAGTGAAGGTGTAATTGATTGCGTAGAAAGAGTCGGAGAGGAGATGGAATCATTACAGAGAAAGGATTCTGAATTGGTGACGTCTGAAAAGACACAGTTGCCTGGTCAGGATAACAGAGATAGGAATGATACAGAAGTCATTGTGAAATCTGAATTGTTGGATGCAAATGGAATGGTCACCCCTAATAACACTAGTAAGAAGAAAAAGAAGACCAGAAAAACCAAGGGATCCATAGGAGAAACTTTGGTTGAATCAGGTGCAGGACACATTAAAGGTTCTGAGAATGGAATTTCGTTGGATGAACCTCATGAAGCTGTACATGGTGAACATGCTAGTGATAAAGCTAAGGAGGAGGAAAGTAATGTTTCTAAGAAAAATGGGATAGACGTATCAGAAAAAGAAACGGAGAGTTCTCATATCGTTGCGAAAACTGATAACCTTGATCGCAGTGAGGTGGGGAACCTGGAGCAAAATGGCAAACCTCAAGAAAATGCAGAAAGTATGAAGCAGAACGTCATAAAGAAATCTAAGAGGAAAAAGAGTACCATGACAAAAGAAATCCCAAATTTGAAAGCTGAAGTGCAAAAAGTCGGTCACCAGGTTCCAACACCGACAACTCATATGTTGGACAAAACAAGTCCCATTGAACAATCAAATGGGAAAGCTGTGGAATCTGATAAGGGTTATGGCATGGAAACTGATTCGGTCCCTGTTCGGTCAAAATCCAAGCGTATTGAGCCTACTAAAGCTCCTTCTCATGCACTAGAACACACTAGCATAAGTTTTGGGAACCCTTCTGAAAATGGATGCTCTAACGAGGCTGATAAGAACATGGAAGTTTCTTGTGAAGGCAATAAGGACAACTTTGACAACCATCAGGAACCTGGACTAGGCCAGCATGAAGTTGCTACCTCTAAAGAAGTGCACGCTGAGGTGACTAGAACAAACAGAGCAGATGATAAACCAAAAAAGAAGCGAACAAAGCTTGATGTACAAAGTGGTCCCTCGCCTGATCTGCAAAGTTCGCTCAAGTCTAAGGAGAACCAAGGGATCGATGGAAAGTCTGAAGCTGGCAACTCTAGCTCCATACAGCCGCAAGGATCATCATCCAAGGGTGACGATGGAAAAATGTTTTCGAAGAAAGTTCCTAAAACTGGGACCAAAGCCCCAACACCGGATAAGTCTGATAAGATGAATTCCATTTCTAAAGCAGCCCGAAATCACAGCGGTGCTGACGTTTCTGGTATTGATACTCGTATAGGGAAAAAGAATGATTCTTCAGCTGTATTGAATTCTAAATTGGAAAAATCAAACAATAAACCTCACCAAAATAAAATGGATAACAAGTCTCAATCAGGTGTGAACCGAAATCGTGTGGCCAGTCGAAAACCTTATGGTATTGATTATGGGGAAGTTGTAAACAGCCCAGAAAAGAGAAAGATCTTAGCTACACCAAGGAAAATTTTCAAGGATGATGACAGTAGTGGGAGTTCTGAAGATGAAGGTAAAGATGAACTTTCAAAGGCCAGCACCCAAACTCCATCAGATTATTCGTCATCTGGCTACTCAGATGGGGAAAGCAATGCAGATATGAGCACGCCAAGAAGCGGTAAGTTGAAAAAGAATTCATGTCTTGGATATTTATACCCAAGTTTTCATGGTTTCATTATCTGATACATTGCATTTTCCACAGGAAAGGCTGGTGGGAGAAGCGTGATAAAATCCTGGTACGTTTGTTAGCAGCCATGCCTCTTTAACAACTTTGTACCTTTCATCTAATTCGCTTGTTCTGTCGCTTGTAAGAAGATTTGTTTTTTTTTTTTTTCTGGTTAAGAAAACACCGGAATTGTAATGGGGATCAATCTGTCGCTAAGAACCACAGAGCATTGTTACTTTTATATTGAAATGTTCGTTCTCATCAATATCTGAGGCCTTTCATGTATTGTTTCGTTGTGGAGCAGCACTTCCGGCATAAAGGACATGAATTGGGATGAATTGGCCAAAAGTTCAAGCACATTCAAGAAGGCAAAACTTACAGCGTCTCAGTCACAACCGGAGGAGGACAGCGAGCCCATTGAATCCGTTCCCGACAGTCAGCCTGTATCATAGTCATTGAACCGTCGCCAATGTTTTCGCATTCTCTCCGAGGCCTTGAGATTATTTTGTTTTCTGTTTCTACGTTTAGTTTGTCTCCCCTCCTTTGGAACCCTTTCAGCTGCATCGTATCTGTGCAGCAGTTTTGTCACAAATCAAAAGGGTCTAAGTGCTTGTAGAATCTGTAGATTGCTTCCTTTTTCGCCCCTTTTTTTGTTTCCCCGCACTGTATAATTAAGGCATGTTTATGGATTATTTAAGGTTGCAATTAAAGTGGATTTTGTAGGACGATTTGTCGCGGAAAGAAGTAACAGATTTTCAGTTTGTCAATCGGATTAGCAGGCTAATAGAAGCTATTAATCTCCTATCTTTACGTTAATTTTTACTTTATGTTATGCAACTAGTCAACAAAATCATGCATTGGGGCCACTGCAAATGCATTGTTTTAGTCGTTATGGAAATCATCGTCTAAAGTATAATTTCGAATTAACCAAGTATTTTATTAACTTTTTAGGCTTAAAAATTCCAAATATTCCAAGCATAATGTAATCAATATATCTCACCATTCGCATACCCACATTGGACAACAAATTTGATGTTTTGGTGTTTATTTTCAGCAATTAGGTCATACATATAAATCAAAGAAAAATAAAAGGATAAAAATAAATAAGGTGTGCAGAGAAAAAGAGAAGGACGATAATAGTCCCAAAAATATACATAAACAGAATTACCATCAAAACTATTATATGTTCACATTCTCAACTTTGGATTTGACTACTATATTGACATGTATTCACATTCTCAATTTTCGATTCGGCTACCATACTTACATGTATTTAATATACAATCATCATTTTGATTGTCAGATGGTAATTGTATTAATTACATATATTTACATATCTGACCTTTAGATGGTGATTATATTAAATACATGTAATCAATCCCCTCAATTTGTCATCATTGATAAAACAAAATGACAACAAACTCAGAATGTGAATAATAGAAATGCTAATTAAGGAGACTCTCTGAATAGTTAAATTCTTCATAAACTATATGCCGTCTCTTTTTTGAGGCACAACATTTTATAATTCTCAGAGTCTTCTTATCATTTCTCATGTGAAGAAAGATTATGTTTCTCTAACAGAGATTAGATGAAAATCATTGCTCAAGCAGGAATGCATATACACAAATAATGACATGATTTGAATAATTTTTTTCCCATTAAACAAGAAATTATATTGCACATATTTGCAGAGTGACAATTGGTTTATATCAATCAATTGGGACCGTTGGATGGGCTCCCCTTTTGCCGTTTCTGAAAAACCACCTCCGTGTTTGCCCCAAAACCGTCAACCTCCTTGACATGAACCAACTTACTCCTCCGAAACATCGCCACCAACGGCTTCACGCTATACAGATCATTCGCCGAGTACTTATCCGTCCGCCGCGAGATTGCCACGTGTAAAACGCAGACCCCGCCGGGCCTCAACGTCCGTTCGATCTCGGAAACGAACTTCCGCGGGTACAGAGCGTGGTCGAACACGTTCGAGAACTCGAAGTCGAAGGTGTCGTCGCCGAACGGCTGGTTGTGGAAGTCGCCCTTGACCACGAGCGGAGGGAACGGTACGAGGTCGATGCCGACCGAGTCGGACACCCCGACTCGCTTCAACGCCTCAACCTCCTGGCCGACTCTAGCCCCGATGCAGAGGGCCTTGCAATTGTCGGTGAGGAGGTTCTGGCGCTTCATTTGTTGGAAGACTTGGGAGAAGACTTGGATTTTTCGGTCCCAGTCGCGTGTGGTCCATAACTGGCGGAGCCTAGGGTTGTTGGTTTTGTTGACCTGCCGCTCGAGGTAGGCTTCGTAGGAGGTGTAGCCTGGTCGGATTCGGATGTCTTTAGCGGATGTGGTATTGGTTTCTGTTTCTTGTTGGGATTCGGGTTGTATAACCGGGAGGATTTTATTGTGTGTAGTGGCGACGGAGGTGGCGGCCGTCCTGTGGAGGTTGTGGGGTTGGAGACGGAGGACGAGAAGGAGAATGGGAAGAGTGAGAAGGAGGAGAGAGAGGAACAAGTACTTGAAAGTCGGAGTGTTGTTTTTCATGTTATCTCTGCATGAGTTCCCCTCTCTCTCTCTCTCTCTCTCTCTCTCTCTCTCTCTCTCTATAAAAACCTCCGTCAGTTCTCTTCGGCTTGTGTCTTCTTCCTCCTATCCCTTGAACCCTATATTATATAGGCATCTATTTTGTAGGAATTTGTTGGAGGGGGACGGAGATGTATATATTTTCCAAGTTTCCAGCAACAAAAAGGAAAGAGATGTATTCGCTCAATCGTATTTGTTTCCTAGCTGAACTCCTCATTTTAAAAGGGTAAATTGAAACTAAAACTAACGTCCCCTAAACTTACTCAAAAGAAAAACTCTAACTTCACATCAATTACGTTGCCAGATGGAAGTTTTTTGTTTTGTTACCAGACTGCAAATTTTAACTATACAACGGAATCTATTTTTAGATTCACAATTCGATAATATAAATTACTTTAACAAGAAATTATTCTAATAATAAATATATTGGTAGTCAATTATATAATTCGGCAAAAAAAAATGATGAGACCAAGGTCCCAATGTACTAATGTAGCATGACTAAGGAGGAAGTCATTAGTCATATAATGGCATGTATTATATAATAAAGAATATATTAATTGACACGTATAAAAGTTAAAACATTGTAATCTTGTTAGCCAGTTAATTAATTAGAGCTACTTGAACATAACAGATGGATAGTGTAAATAATTATATGATATTAAACTTCCTTCTTATCTTTAAGACCTTTATTAAACACCATGTCCTTATTTGCATGAATAAAAAAGAAAGAGTAATGTTAGAGAGACCATATGTTTAAATCATATTTTTATAGATTACATAATGTGGCGAGTGATGGTTAGATTTAGGGACGGAGTTAGAAATTTCTTCTAATGGGGGCAATCCGAAAATAACTAACAAAACCTTATTATGGTATGGCTTATACCTAATATGAAAATGGGGATGATTTCAAATGATGATTCATCACAATTTCAATGTTACAAAAATTTCTGTGTGGTAATAGAAAGTGGCAAAATGAAGAGAAAAATATTAATACATGAGAGGCGAGAAATGAGTTTTTCTTTTGAATGATGAAACATGAGCACTTTTGCTCATGTTATATTTTATATAGGAGTATGCTTGATATTAAATACATATACTTTCTTCAAATATAATACGTGTATGTGTATCACTGCAGTCTGTAGCTTAACAAGAAATGACTTGAGTTGGGGCATCTACCTCCAGTGAGCCTTCATTAACTCATTCTATGGTTAGATTTCTTCTTTAAATTATTAGAAAAATTCAATCATTAATCAACATATTATGTAGTCTATACAATATGCTCTAAAAACATGGTCTACCTAGCATTTTCCAAAAGAAAATGGAGATTATAATGAATGGAATTATGGAATGCACCAACCACTCAGTTGCCTCAGCCACAAAACTATGCGTTAATTAATTATGTAAAAAGTAACTGTAGTTTAAGGAAGATCATTAATAAATAAAGAAGATTAATATAAAACTTTACTATGACCAACCAGAGAGGGGAAAAGTGGTGTGTAAGTGTGCAAGCACGAGTCGAAGTGGCATTCTTCTGGAGTCCTGTTCGACCTGATATTTGTTAACAAAGTGATGAACATTGCATTGGTTACATACGCATATGCATATTGACATTGTTGCATGGCTTCCGTGACCTGTGATCACATCTGTTGTTTATTGTTGAAGCCTAGCTACGTCTTCCATCTTGATTAGTTGCGATGAACACCACTCAGGCTCCTCCATTTCATGTGCCGCACAAGCCTCAAAAGAATAAAAAATGTTATCGTCACTACATTTTGTACAGCGCAGAAGCAAATTTTACAATGTATATCTGTACTACTTCTTTAGGGTGTCTTTGAAAGTGATTTTAAAATGTCTAAATCGCTTTTGATGAAAGTGTTTTTAGAAAAACTCCTTAGTAAAATGCAAGTGAAATCCTGTAAAATCACTTGAAGTGTTTCCTGCAAAAATAACCACATAACTGATACTTCTTTCAAACTGCATTTGATGTGCTTTTGGAACCCAAAAATACTTGCAACAAAAATTTCTTCAGTCATTTTGAAAGAACTTCCAAATGATCTAATCATGGATGTGAAACCTGTTTGTATTAGTGAGTCCTATATTGACGGAGCAATGGTGCAAATGTGATGGACAAAATGTGGTAAGTCTAGCAGGTCACTCAAAGATAAAGTTTGGGATCATACCGACTAATTCTTCTGAAATTTTCTAGTGCACATCAAAAGTACACATTTAAGTTACACATCTGAACATAACATGATATAATGGCTCTTGCTTAAATGTGGAACTTAAATATGCAATTTTGATGTACACTAGGGAAAACTTCCTAATTCTTCTAATAAATTTTTTTGTTTTTGGATAATGCTTGTGTCCCAACCCCTTCTCTTGGGGAACTTTCTTGCCCCTCACTTACAATTAATGAACTTTTACCGTCTGAACATCATAGTCGGAACTGTTCGTTCTCTTTATCATCAACTAATTAAAGGTCATATATGCAAACAATCATTCATACGTGTTAAACCAATTAACGGTTTTGGTAACAAGTAGCATCCTTAAGATGTTCCGTTCATTTGTTTGATGCATATGAATGGCTCAGGATCTCCAAATCAAATAATTATATATATATATATATATATATGATCTTTAAGTGATGATAAAGATAATGAATAGTTCTGTATATGATGTTCAGACGGTAAAAGTTTGTTAACCGTAAATAGAAGGACAAGTAAGTCCCCTACGAGGGGGACACAAGTATTTTCTTTTTTTATTGGGCCGAATTCCTTTGGTAGATGGGATTGGGGTGTCCACAATACCATTATGGACCGGGTTATTACTTGCTTTGAATAGGGATTTTTTAGGTGTGGTTCGGCCCAAAAAATAGTCAGAGGAGAGTATGGAGATTCAAGCACAGATTCTCAACTGTTATTTGTCAATGCGTTTACCCTTTCAGGGCGATGTTTACCGGTAAAAGAAATTATAATTATTTTTATTCTTTACCTGCGAGTACATATGAGATACGGCCACCTTGTGTTTGAGGTTCGTTGTACGAACCAATCATAAAGTCATGAGACTTTAGACAATCTCCAACCGAATGGTCTAGATGGTTATAGAGCCGAAAATAGCTCGAAAATCGTCTTTAACTGAGGGCCAGACTAAAGGACTCGTGGGCCCCACTGGACAAAAAGAGGCCAAAGGGCCATTCGGCCAACCCAAATGAGCCAGCCAACAGGCCCGGGCAAGGCCACATGCTGACATCATATTTTTTTTTTTTTACATTAAGTAACATGAAACAACATTAAACAATATTAAACAATATTAAACAACATTAAGTAACATTAAACAATATAAAAAAAATTTAACAACATAAAACTTAAAAAACATTTTTTAAAACATTTAACAACATGAAAATTATTGACAATCCATAACATAGAGTTATTGAGGTAATTTAGTTTAAGTAACCATAGTAATTCAATTAAAATAATAAATTATGTTGCAATATACCCTTTAGTCCTCGGTTGGAGATGGTTTTTTGTGACAGGGTTATATTTGACCTGGCCCTCGGTTGGAGACGGTAAAAAATATAACCATGCATTGTTCATTAAAATATTAATTTATTGAAGTCTTTGGTTGGAGATGTTCTCAGAGTGCATCAAGTTCGAAATATTTTTGGCGAAGCTAAAATGTGAGTTGATGCCTTATCTAATCCAGGACTCTAACACTAATCTTTCACTAGACTATTAACTAGCACCTAGCAGATGTCCAACTGTAGGGAATAACTGCATTACACTTGTAATGTCACTGTTACGAAATGACTAGCTAATTGTGTATCGTTAAGTTAAAAAGTTAAAACACAATGATATAATTTAACTGATTTGAAACACCGATACAAAGTTATCAAATTGACGATATATAATGTTTCTCTCCCAATTGTACATTACAATTGGTGACAACATGACCATGCATTATCGTGGAAACCCATGAGCTTCAAACTCCGTTTTGCTCGAGTGAATAAACAGATTATATAGACACATATTAATATGCCATTAACACAAAGGTGCAATTACAAGCAAGTTCATCAACAATTGTGCCATCGCACCCTATACAAAAAAACCATCGCTCTAAGACCTCATCCTGTTGATTTGGTTCAAAGCCGGTTGTAGAATGTTGTACAGCACCCACAGAATCGCCGGAGCCACCACAAACAGCAACAGCTGCCCCCTGTTGTCACCGGCGGCATCAGCAGCAATCATGGCTATTTCGCCGGCGGACGCCTCGGGCGTCGAGACAAACCCGGACGCAGCCAACCCACCAAGCCCGAGCCCGACGACCACGCTCTTGTTTGTCATGCGGTTGATTTGGTTGAGAGCCGGTTGGAGAATGTTGAACAGAACCCAAGCGATGGCGGGAATGATGGGCAGCAGGAGGGCGAGCCCGCGGTTGTCGCCTTCGGCGATTTGGGCGACTTGCTGGGCGGCCAGGGCGGCGTCGGAGGCGCTCAGGGTGGAGAAGATGGCTCCGGCGATGGCGGTGCCGGCGAGGGAAGGGGACATGTTGGAGAGTTCAATAGGTTTTGAGAGGGTTAGACCTTTTGGTAGGTTTTGAAATGAGAGGAGGGAGGTGGGCTTTGCGGCGGTTAGCTTGGTGGCGACTTTGGGGATGGTGGTGGAGCTCAAGCACTTTACGTTGATTATTGCCATTGTTGCCATGGTCGCTGCCATTTGTTTAGGGTTTTCTTGTGGAGAGCTTGGGATTGGTTGGTTTGGTTTGGTTTGGTTTGATGTTTCAGTTGTGTGCAGTGCAGAGGGAAGTGAGATCAGATGGGATTCAATGGTTGGTTCGGAGTGGGGAGTGTGGGAAATATAGATGTGGGGCAAAGTTAGGGGGGTGGGAACCAATAGAAATGGGGTGTGGATTCTTTCCTTATCTAGAGTGTGATTGGTGTAACAAGAACCTCATATTTACAATTTCTTATCACTTCTTGTAATTTGAGTTTATTGATGGCTAAACCACAAATTGTGTTAAGTTCCTTTCACTAATTAGCCTCTAGAATAGTCGGGAAACATGCATGGCTATATGCATATATCAAATCTACGATGACATTTAGTTATGTGATATAAGAGAAGTTGTGAGTTAGGAGAGTCGGGATTAGAGTACAGAACGAGTGAGTACGAGATCATCTACATCCTAATCAATATAATACATGATCAAGACAAGAATAGAGCGTAGCAGGAGTAAGTACGGGATCAACTACCTCCTAACTAATCTAATATCTGATCAAAACAATAATAAAACATAAACGAAGTGAGTACGGGATCAACTACCTCCTAACCAATCTAATATCTGATCAAAACAAGAATAGAACATAAACGAAGTGAGTACGGGATTAGCTACTTCCTAATTAATCTAATACATGATCAAGAAATAGAGCATATAAATCCATAATTACGATACCATGGGCCCCAAGCCATTGAACCTCTAACATGGCCTTTTGCCATCGACAAGGAGAAGGTGCTTGTCATCCAATAGATTTTAGGAGAGGCAACAAAGCCCAAAACTCTTGGAAAATAGAAACAAAGCTCAAAACTCGCAAGTTCAACAAATAGGTGAAAACGAAACGACAAGTCGTTGAATTGATATTTTGCCATTTTGGTCACCCTCCCAACTTCCAAGAGTCCCGTCAAATTGGAAAACCAAACATTCGCAATCGCATGAATCGGAGCAAGAGATGCTAAAAACCCACACTCATCTCTCTGCTCCAGCTCAAGCTTTTAGGATTTCTAAATTTCCCAAATTCCCAAACCCCTCCAAAAATGGCTACTTTATCGTCGTTTCGACCCAGCCCAGTCCTCGCCCCATCTCCCAAGCCCCCGAACCCTCTCCTCCCTCGAACCCACCACCACTACGGCTTCCCCCACTCCAATCCCCTCCTCCGCGGCTCGCTCGCCGTGGCCCGGCTCGGCCTGGGTCCCGGTCTGATTCCCGAACCGGAAGATGCCGGAGCTGTGCTGAAGGAGCTGTTCGGTAAAGCCGAGAGCTTGCTTTACACGGTGGCCGATGCGGCGGTGTCGTCATCGTCGTCGGATAATTTGACTACTTCGAAACAGAGCAGCGATTGGCTTTCTGGGATTACCAGTTACCTCGAGAGCGTTCTCAAGTTTCTGAAAGATGGGCTTTCTGCTGTGCACGTTCCGTACTCCTATGGTTTCGCAATCATACTGTTGACCGTTCTTGTTAAAGCTGCTACCTTCCCGTTGACCAAGAAGCAGGTGGAGTCCGCCATGGCTATGCGGTCCTTGCAACCTCAAGTGAAAGCTGTGCAAGAGCGCTATGCTGGGGATCAGGTGCAAATGCAATGCATACCCATCTTTCTTTCACCTAATTTAATCAAACCCATTTCATCAATTATTGAAAATTAGATTTTTATGAGCTCAAGTTGTAAACTTTTACTTGTAGGAGAGAATTCAACTCGAAATTGCTCGATTATACAAGTTAGCAGGCATAAACCCTTTGGCAGGTATAAGCTAATTCCAAAACTCTTCTAACTTACAATTTGATTATATATCTTATCGTTCTTGGTTTTTCACTTCGTTTTGCGCCAGGATGTTTGCCTACACTTGCAACAATCCCAGTGTGGATTGGGTTATATAGAGCTCTTTCAAATGTGGCAGATGAGGTACCATCCTCTCGTATTCGTGTTAATTGGTTTTTAGTAACCTCCTGTTATTTATTTACATTTTGCTTTATAATCACTCCGAGCTCTTATTAAGTGTGTGGCTTTTCTATATAAAGGGACTCCTTACAGAAGGCTTCTTCTGGATACCCTCCTTGGCTGGTCCTACAACGGTTGCTGCTCGACAAAATGGAAGTGGCATCTCTTGGCTTTTTCCATTTGTAGTGAGTGTTTCTTCACCTTCAAGCTAAAACTCTCCCTTTATCTCTGTTTATTGCCCTGAGTAACAACAAATCTTTATAACTTGTATTCTATACAAGCCTTACAATTTTTTCCTCGAAATTATGTAGCTATCTAGTTCAGACTCAACACTTTCGCAAATCTCAAATTGCTCTCTCATTTTGTTTCCAGTTTTCTACTCTTAATGTCTTTATTTTTTGTTTTTGTGGAGATTTTGTATTCGCTTGAAATTTGATCGTTCTGATGTTCACTTTACTAGATATATATTTACGACCACCTATGGTTTGTGGATCTCATTTTCACTTTTGGTTTCTTATAAATTTTCAGGATGGTCATCCACCCCTTGGATGGTCAGACACGCTGGCATATCTTGCGCTGCCTGTTTTGCTGGTTATCTCACAGTACATATCTGTTCAAATTATGCAGTCAACACAGCCACAGGTCAGTCATTTGACTCATTTCCCCGGTCCAAAGCCTGGTTAGATAAAGTTCACTAGCGCTTCTATGTCTGACCTTCTTTGGTACAGGGATTTCTGATTTGAGCCAGATTTACAATTACTCATTCTTTTCACGTGGTATCCTTTTTTTCAGAGCAACGATCCGAATGTGAAGAGTTCTCAGGCAATTACCAAGTTTCTTCCTTTGATTATCGGTTATTTTTCTCTATCAGTGCCTTCTGGTCTAAGTCTCTATTGGTGAGCATATGTAAAACCCTTTTGTTCTATGAACACCATAGAAGTTTTTATTTGTATTTTTCATATTCTAGTGGATCATCAATCTGCATCAGAACGACACTGGTAACTTTACCTTTTGGTGATAGTCTTCCCTATGTTATCTTACATCTTTCATAAATGTTTGTGCAGGTTCACAAATAACATATTGACCACAGCACAATCAGTATGGCTTCAGAAATTTGGGGGTGCAAAAAATCCTGTTACTCAATTAAGGGATAACATTAGCAAGGAAGATGAACCCCAAATTCTAAAGTCTGTGTCTGAATTAAAATCAATACCAAAGGATGCTAAACGAGAAGAAAAGTTGACGCCAGAGGGTCTACGACCCGGTGAAAGGTTAATAGTCTTTCCTGTCATTTCTCTATGTTTTTGGCTGCACTTGAGGGTTTATGTTCCTAATATTTTGTGATATTCCAGGTTCAAAATGATAAAGGAGCAAGAAGCGCGAAGGAAACAACAAAGAGAAGAAGAAGAAAAGAGGAAAGCTGAAGAGGCTGCAGCAAAAGTGACTCAAATAACTAATGAGAGACATGAGGGAGAAGCCAGGTTACATGAGAATGAAAATGGAGTTAAAGTTGGATTAGTTGAGGACAAGAGTGAAGAACATCAATCTCAGACCACAACTTACGATTCCTCTGATGTTAGAGTTTCTGTGAATGGTGATCGGTCTAGACAGGACACGGAAGGAGACCACAACAAAATGTCCAAGTTTCAGATGGAAAACAGTGAAATTTCTACTGATTTTGAGGCTGATAGGAGGGATGAGCAGAAGTTGAATGGAAGTCTAGGTGACAAAGGTATCTTGGCTATGCTTTGATATTTGCAGTTAGCGCTTTCTTTGTTAATGTGTAGGGTTACTACGGTATAATAAAGAAGATTTAGACGAGAACAATTAGTTTAGGCTTCTCATTGGAATTTATCCTCCGTAATACAATCGTTTGACTTAAGCAAAAGAAAAAGGGCTCTAGTAAACTAAATCAACGTATGCTTGAATTATTTTAACTTGCCTTCTGATTAGCAACTGCAATTTTTTTTTCTTTGATTTTCAGGAAGCAGTTGAAGTACAAACTTCCACGATCACTATGGATATAAAAAGGTTCTGGAGAAAGCACACATCAAGTGAGAGGGGAGTGACCAACCAACCAGAATGCAAGCATTGCGACAGTACTGGTGAGTCAAGTTAATCAGATCGACAACGCTAGTTATATATTGTCAAAGTAGAAAATGGGAAGCAGGCCGAACATTCTAAAAAGCAATCACAGGGTGTATATTACATCATATCCAAGACAGACGAGTAGGATCAACGAGAAGATTTTGAGGTTTCTGCATTGTAGCTGGAAGTTTTTGAATGCGTGTATGATCTATGTAACAATTTTTTCTTTATTTTTCTGTTATATTAGGTGAGAAGAGGGAAAATGGATAGGAGATTTATGCAGATGTTCTTAGAGATTTTTTTATTGCTCATTGTGTCACCACACAACTTACCAATAAATGATATAAAATTTCAGCTGGTTAAATTCGTTGTGTAGCTCTCTACCTGTTTGTTTGTTTATTTTTTTGCACACCAATTGTTCTCAGCTGGTTTCCTGCTTGGTTTTTTATGGTATCCTAGTTCCCTTCAATTGGAGAGATTAATGCTTGGGTGTAGCCGGTTCAGTCACGATTGTATACAACTTGTGATATGGCATATTTTCTTCGTCAATGGTGTGAGTCGTCATGTATGGTATTTTGAGACATATACGTATAGGCGTAGACAGTGTTTAGCGGAGACATGTGCAGCCGGTAGTTAACGTATATGTGTTTATTGCCTTAGCGTACGCGTAGAAGGTAACCTACAATAATGTTTCTTCAATTAGAAAAGTGTAATATTTAACTCGTTAAATTGAAGCTAATTCTCTTCTTTATACTCAATAATATCTTAACCTAAACTTTTTTTTTTTTTTTGTCTTAATGGTATCTTATGGGTTTTTATTTTATTGTTTCAGAGTTACCCTCCAGTAGTTATTTTATAGTTACTTATTTACCCGAGTAACTTTATTTGTCAACATTTGTTTTTAATAAAAATATATCAATTTTTGCGTTAAAAAGATGCATTTTACATAAATAAAATCTAAATTTAAAATACTATATACTCCTTACAAGAAAATAAATAAGATACTCTATATATCTATATTCATATAATATATAATTTGAAGTACAAGCTTGTTCTATTTTTTTTTTTTTTAAGTATAATTTTATTACATGCAATTCACATGTCAGTGTCAGGTGTGTTATTGAGATTATTTTTCTCCTGAACTTGAGTGTGTTAGCTAGTTTGTCAGCACGACAATAATTGATGGCATTTGAAAGGAGTTGATTTCATTGACCCAAGAAAAAAAGGAGGAAAGAAGTTAATTATTTCTCACCTGAACTTGATAGTGTTAGATCATGCTACAAGTAATTGATAATTTAACGATAGCATTATAATTAGTTGCAAAATAATGCTGCTTAATTAGTGATCAGTGAGTTGAGATCACAATTCGTCGATATTAAAAGTTGACTAGATGTTATATTATGTGATGAATAATTTGACCCATGGAATTTGATAAAAGTGAAAAGACTTAAATGCAATAATTAGCAGTTTAGTACTATAATTTAATGGTATTATTTTTCATTTGTAAATCAGAGATCTTAAGTTTAATTCTTTTTAAAAGCGAATTTAAACTACATTGTCAACCGATTATGAATCTTAGCACCATCCCTCGTCCTCTTCATATAAATAATATGCAAAAAAAAAAAAATGCAAATATTAGTGAAAACTTTACTAACACTCTCAATTCTACATGCATGCATGATTCATGCGCAAAAAAAAAGTCAGGAACTTTTCTTATCAGCCATGGCATGCATGCAGCCGAAGTATGTAAGTAGAGGCTGTCAGCCTGCAGTGCACAGTGCAGACACATGCAGATCGAGTGCATGGCACGCATTTTCATTTTGTCTGCCGTGCATATGTCGCAAAAGCTTTGGAAACTAATTTGTCAAATTAAAGGAGTTTAATGATCATATTAATGCAAATTATGCAATCGTTAATTATCATCCCATGTAGCTATCTGGCTCGAACGTTGGTTTGGAAATGAAGCTCGACTTGGTTTGGTCAGGCATTCTTGTTAAAATATTTCAGAATAGAGCCAACGACTACTATTAGTTACACTTATATTATATCGATTTAACTGCTTTCATAGTCTGACAAATCTTTAAGTTTTATTATAAAGGATTTCGGTGTAATTAAAAATATATATTTTTATTATATTTGATATATTTGATTGCGTTAAATGCTATTGATAATATGGTATTTCATATGACAAATCATTCCTTAGAAGTTAGAACAGCGAGAAACTCTTTTAATTTTGGCTGGACAGATCAACTTTAACCACACTCATCAAGCAATAGTTTTCAGGTTTGTGAGAAACGTAATCGTGGAAGGATCTTAGAGAAATATTACACCTTAGATCCAGCAACCCTAGCGAGCAACAAGGTGACATGAAAAAATAATATGAAATGACTATATTAAACAAATGATGAGTTTACTTTACATTAACAAAAGGACAGATGGTGCAGCAGCAGCAGCTGTCTGTTTCACAAGTGTCATGTAAATATATAAATATACAAATTACTGCATGCATTTTTTATTCGTGTCGACATTGAAATCTTGCTAATAATGATGTTGATGATGAAGCTGATCCATGCCTGCATCACCATTGTTTTGGATCTTCCCCTCAAAGGCATCCATATCACCATTGTTTTGGATCTTCCCCTCAAGGGCATCCATATCACCATTGTTTTCGATATTGATCTACCGAATTGTAATCAGATAATCAGACATAAATATTGGCCACTTTAACATCCTAAACCTTTTCAACATCAATATTATCATATGTTGTAGGGAAATTTATTTGGGACTTATTAAAGTCCCATTTACAGAAATATATTACTAAATATATATGTATATATATATATGGACTTCGCCCTGGTAAGTTTATGACATATACTTTTTTTATTATTACTGTACAAAAATATACTTTAGAAAGTAGTTAATATAAGTTATTTGTAATAACATAGTGTGTATAATGACTTATTTAGAGTGATAATGACTGTTTTAAATGTTAATTAAGTTAGCTAAAAGGGTTTGTGGAATAGAACACATTTATTTTCAGTAACATATATGATCTCATTTTGAAAAGGAAGCAAAGGGATTTGAAGGAGAAAGTCCCGTGTAAGCCTACTCGGTAAAGGAAAAAACTAGAAAAGAAAATAGTAAATTAGGGTTATTATGAGAACTATTTTGTTTTTAGTTTTTATTGAAGTTTGATATGCTTGAGATACAAAGAAAGTATATGGCACAAATGAGAGGGAGAAGAATGATGGAAGAGAGGGAAAAGAAAAAGAAATAAGGAATGAAAATAAAAAATGAAAAGTGAAAATAACTTAAAATTGTTTTTTGTATGTTGGTTTTTAGTTGTTACTTTTTATGTGTTTCCTTATATGCCTTTTCTACATCTTTCATATCATCCATCATTGATCTTCTTCATCTCTCCGAACCAAACACTACAAAAAAAATAGTTATTAAACAGACTCTTATATAGAGTACTTCAATTACAAAGAATAACGTTGTATGTAAAGATAATATTAATAATTACAATTGGCACACTAATTAATGGAGATCAAAAGGAAAAACTATGATTTTAAGCTTTTTAACTTTTTTGCATGATGGAAATTGGGTTCCATTTTTATGCAAGTCTTGAACATGCAAGACGGTTTTTGTGTCGTCGATACAAGTTGCATGCATGATGAAGGCCTATGCTTGATGTTTCCTTCCATTTTCGACAGCTAACTCGATTGCATGTGTGTCCCTCCAACACCTGCCTTGTTGATCGACAGATCCCATTCACGTTGCTTTCGGACGATGAAGATCATTGAGACCTCACTCTACAACTTTTGAGGAAGTAAAATAAAAAAGGAACATCTCTTTTATCTTAAAAAAAAAAAATATTCGATTAGCATATTCTTGTAATTTAAGTTTTTGGATCATCCCTTAATTTCATAAATCAAATAGAGCACCCAATTGTTTCGATCATTCTTCAAAGCTCATTACTTTGATTTTAATTTCCATATTATTTTAATTACTTTTATGGTGTCATATCAATTGTTTTATGGTATTAGAACAAATTGTTTCACGTGTGAAGTCCAACAGCCACACGTGCTCCACGTCATCCCGTTTGTGTTTTTCATGTGTTTGGTTTGAAAATTTGACACATTTTGAGGGAATGTGTTAAGAATGAATCTCACATTGATAGAAGGAGTAATCTTGCATCGGCTTATGAGTTGAATTACTTTTTATATTGCCAATTAATTTTATGATGAAACTTTATGTTAATAATTCAACTTACAATTTTGAAGATAATTGATACCAGCTACACCAGTCCTTGACAGAAAATATGGGGTACAATGACACTCAATACAACGAATTCTGTCAAACTGGGCAAGCAGTAGTTTTCATTCTTTGATTTCCTTCTAAATATAAAATATCTTAGGTATTTTAGAATTGTTGATCTCTTCAATTATGTCCTTTCATATTGGACATTTTACGTATAAGTTTTTAGGGTAAAGTACAAAAAACTACCTCAATTATTGATGTCACGACACTTTCATACCTCATCTTTTAAAATTGATAATATCATACCTCATCTTACGAATTTGTGTCAATGTTATACCTTCCGTTAGCTTGACCGTTTATTTCTCAGTTAAATGCTGATATGGCGATCCCAGACCCATTTTTAATTAAAAAATTATTAAAAACTAAAAAAAATCCTTTAATATTTTAAATATTAAAATAATAAAAAAAAAGTTATTAAAATTTTTTTTAAAAAAAAAAAAAAAAAAAAAACCAACATCAGTTCGTCCCCTTCCCCCTTCTCTCTCTTCTTCCCATCTTCATCTTCTTCCCCCTTTCTGCAACTGCAACCCAGAAAAAAAGAAGAGAAAAAAAAAAAAAAACCCAATTTGTTTTCCCCACTCCCCACCCCCTCTTCTCCCCGCACCCACTCTCCGCACCCAACCTCCCCATCTTCGCACCCACCCTCTGCACCCAACCTCGCACCCATTACCTGCAACCCAAAAAAAAAAAAAAAAAAAAAACCCAGATCCCGTTGAGGTGGAAACGGAAAACCTTTGCCAAGCCGATTTTGAAGGTTGAGAACTTGGGCACGGAGAAAATGGGGGGAATGGCTGTGGAGGGAAGAAGGTGGGTGCAGGGGGGACGGACGAACTGGGTTTCCCATTTTTTTTTTTCTGTCTTTTTCTTCTTCCTCTTCTTCTTTCTTCTTCTTCTTCTTCTTCTTCTTCTTCCTCTTCTTCTTCCTCCTCCTTCTTTCTGGATTGCAGGGGGTTGAGTTTGTGGTGGGGGGAGGGGGGACGAACTGGGTTTGGTTTGGGTTTTTTTTTTTTTTTTTTTTTTTTTTTTTTCTCTTCTTCTTCTTCTTCTTCCTCTTCTTCTTTCTCCTTCTTCTTTCTGGGTTGCAAGAAGATGGGGAAGAGAGAGAGGAGGGAGGGACGAAAGGAGAGGTTTATTTTTTATTTTTTTATGTACTTTTTTTATTATTTTAATATTTAAATAATATTAAATGATTTTTTTTGTTTTTAATAATATTTTATTAATTTTTTAATAAAAAATGGGTCTCAGATCAAGCCACGTCAGCATTTAACTGAGAAATAAACGGCCAAGCTAACGGAAGGTATAACATTGACACAAATTCTAAAGATGAGGTATGGCATTGTCAGTTTTAAAAGATAAGGTATGAAAGTATCGTGACAACAATAGTTAAGGTAGTTTTTTGTACTTATTATTCATACTCTAAAAAGGTTATTCTGCACCGTTAATTTTTTATATTTAGAAAAAAATACTTATTTATGATAAGTGAGGAAGGACATGTTTGGAGTGCCACTAACATCTTCCTAACATTACGCTTAAAAAAACACTTCAAACCTAATAACTTAGGGCTCGTTTGGATGTGCTTTTAAAATGTCTGAAAGCGCTTTTGGTTAAATTGATTTTGAGTTCAAAAGCATTTTCAGTGCTTCTTGGAAGAAACACCAAATATGTGCTTCTTGCATGAAGCACTTAAAGTGTTTTTCCATGATCCACTTAAATTTTTACTAAGGATTGGTATTCAAAACATTTTAACCAAAAGCGTTTTTGATCATTTTAAAAGTACATTCAAATAAGCTCTTAGAAAATTAACTTGATAATGTGGAAATGATTCTACATTAATAGTCAGTTAGAGCACGAACAGGTGAACAAGAGAAAGATTTTTCTTTTTTTCCCATTGAATTTTTAAAGTATTTTTGTGCAAAACATATAGTTAGGTGTTTTTGTATTTTTTTTATTTGTAATATATTACTACTTAATTATTGAGGGTCATGTGCTGGGTAGATTAGCACCAAGATGGAATGCATTGGGACCAGTTATTATTTGAGTTCAACTAGTTTCAAGGGACCGTAGAACTCAAGTATATATGAATTATACTGTTCTGAGTAGTCTACTTGACTAGAGAAACTTATATGCAATTAAAACGCAAATTAAAATAGTGGTATGTCAAACATATTATACGTTGTTATGTGTTTTAACTTATCAAGTACCTAAATGTCCTAATGCAAGTTTCATCTCCGAAACCATAGCAAACTGCATGATTTTCATCTCCAAAACCACAGCAAACTGCATGATTTTCATTGAAACAAAAAAGAGAACGAAAGTGGAAATGAAGCAAGCTCTGAGTGTGAGATATCATATTGTACGTGTGGACCTTGCCAACCCTTTACTCTCGTGGTTTTATACAGTTCTTACATTGCCAAATCAAATCATGCGTAGGAGAATAACTTTCACGAGTAGTAACAGTATGGCTTTTCGATCTGGTCCCCCCGAAAACACACAAACCCTGGCTTGTTACAACTTACAGCTCTCACTTTGTTAACTACCATATAAGCATATCTCCCCCTGCCGTCAACTAAATCTTACTTTGTTTTCCTGAACTAAATGTCTCAGCTCTCACTTTGTTAAATGCCTTGTTACCTATAAAAATGAAAAGGAGACCGTGATGTAGAATGCTGAAGTCAAATAACGTTACCCAGGAATTCCGTGTCTTTACATTTAGTTTCAATTTAAAACACGTATTTGTCAGACGTTTTATACATGTTAGTTGTGAATAGCTACTGAAAAAACGAATTGTAACTCTTCTGTAGGGCCGTTTCTGAGATTTTGGGAATCCTGTGTGAAATTTATAAAAGCGTCCCTCCTTAAGATAGTCTTAAAAAATGTAGGACAATGAATTGATACTATAAAACAATCACTTAAATCAAAACAAACTTTAGCACTCACTGATTGCAAGTTTTAAAATGTCATTAATAATAAGTAGAAAGAGCTACAAACATAACGTTCACTAAATAATCAAAAGCAGTTCAATCTTAAACACCCAAACAAGAAAACAAACTTCAAAAACTCTAACTTTAAAGTTTCACTTGAATATGTAACATTATTATATAATAATACTGAAAAAAATACTGTTTTTTATGGTGTATTATTAACACTCAAAATATCTTATTATACTCTAAATTTTTATATTTAGAAAAGGAAAAAATTACGCTTATAAAGAATGCAAAATAAGATTTTAAAGTGCTAACAAAATCAACTTTTGAATATAAAACATTATTTATAACAAAAGCAATTTTAAATATAGAATATTATTACATACAATATTAAGTAACTAAAATTTTAAGGGTCCTAACAAATTTGGAACTTTATGCGACTGCACCTTTCGCATCATTTCAACGCCCCGTCTGCTTCTTCGATACTTGTAACCAGGGTGAACAAACGGATCTTAAACCGGTAAGTCGGGAAGGGTCCTTGCGATACCTTACGTATTAAGTGAAGTGGTAATCCTAGACTACAATTAAAAATGATAAAATTACAGTCCTAATTATCTTGGACTTGGGAGAAAACATACGGTACCCTCTCAACTAATTTGACTCCAAAACGTCTCAAACAAGAACCAAATAATTCTAAATTGTCACCATTCGTGTCTAATGCAACCGACTGGACTTTAAAATAATTTCAATAAAAATAAAAATAAAAATAAAAAAAATTATAAAAAAGCTTCCTATCTTGTTCGTGATAGTTTTCACCTTGGTTTTCGTAAAACCATAAGGATATTAGGAGGCGATTAAATTAGTTGGAGTTTTACCATCTCCAGAGTCAAGAGGAAGAAGGTGACGTGTAGGAATGAGCATACTACAAATATATAGTAACTAGAAAAGCTTCATCACCACCCAAAGCTAATAAGAGAGATAAAAGGGAAGAGAGTCACCTCCTTAAATCCCCCATTGAAAATAAACAACAAAAACCAAAATTCCCCTTCCTTTTTATCTCTTAAAATCCTTTGAGAAATATCCCATCCAACTCTCTGCCTTTTGATCACAACCCCACTTCTCTGCTCTTTCATTTGATCCAATTTTTGCTGTTTTAAAAAACGTCAAATTCTCTGCCAATTTGTTGACGGATGCAGATGATGGGGTTTCAGGAATCTTGGGTTGCTCCGATATGTAATTCTTCGTTTCCTAGTTGTTGGGTCTCGATCTGTGTCGATCGTAATGTAGAATTGACAAAGCTTGTTGGGCATGTGATTGTGTTCTGTTTCTGCTGGATTCTTTGTCTCTTCGATTACTTTTGATGTTTGATCAAGTTTTTGCAAATGGTTTTTTTATTTCTCCGATGATTTTCTGATCTGGGTTTGTCTAAAGCTTTGATTTTTCTGGATAATTATTGGCAAAAAAGTTTGCTTGTATCTGCAACCCCTGTTATTTATATTAAAAATATGGAAGTTAATTTTGATTGGATTAATCTGACCCGTGTCAGTAAAAACGAGTTTACCTGGATTATATTTTATGTTTTGATGTCAAAATTCTTTCCTTTAGTCGGCTGTCTTTTGCCGGTTGGAATATCCATTCATAGAAGACTGGTATTCTTCTCCTCAAAGTCTCCATCTTTTAGTGTTCCTCAAGTTTGTTTTACTGTTTTAAGGTTTTGGGTTTCTTTGTTAACTCCTCTTGATTCGGAAAGTCCGAAAATTTTCGGTTTTTGTTCTGATCGAATTTCTCTGGTTTGTCGAATTTTGCAGATGTTTGATGTCATGACATGTTGATTGGATATAACTTGTTGCATTATATGTTCTTGTACTTGCTGTCATATAACGAAGTTTTATAGGTATGTTTTTTTTTTTTTTCTTTCTATTTGTAGGTTTTGAGACTTGAAGTTGTGGATCGATGACATAATTTTCGAGGTAGATACCGCTGCGTAGATTCTCCAGTGAATAAAATTAACAAGAAAGTTTTGAAGTTTTAAAATTTTTGATGCTAATGTGATGTTGAATAATTGAGAGGAGTAATGTAGTAATTGTTGTCCCAATATTTCATAATTTTCAGCACTTTAGAACTCTGCAAAGCTTGGCCACTGTGAAATTTTGGCAGTGCCAAATGGATGCCACTGCGAGCGGAACCCCCACTATACAATACCATAACATTCCTGACCAGCCAATTGCCACTATTGTTGCCACTCCTGTACCAACATTTGAAAGGCGGCAACGCCATTGCTTCGGGACCTCCACCCCGGGAGAGTTCCCTTTAGCTGCCAACCCCTCCATTGTCCTCCATGTCCTTACTGCCTGCAATTTGGATCCTCAAGACCTTTCAAAGTTAGAGGCAAGTGACCTTTTTCTCTATTTTGGTAATGCAGCGGCATTTTAAGTTTTCAAATTTATAATGCTGCTGGTTTATATTTGGCTGTGTGTTTGTTGCAGGCAACATGTTCCTTTTTTAGGCAGCCTGCACACTTTGCTCCTGACTTTGAATTGTCCATATCGGAGCTTGCTGCTCTGGACATGTGCCAAAAAAGAGCTATATTTAAGCCAATGACAGCCGAACAGCGTCAAGAATTGAAGCAAAGATGTGGGGGTTCATGGAAACTTGTTCTGAGGTTTTTGTTGGCTGGAGAGGCATGTTTCCGAAGGGAGAAATCGCAGGCAATAGCAGGGCCCGGTCACAGCATTGCTGTGACTTCAAAAGGATCTGTCTACTCATTTGGCTCAAACAGCTCAGGACAGCTTGGACATGGCACAACTGAAGAGGAATGCCGGCCTCAGCCAATCAGGTTGCGAACTCTTGACCACTCCTCTGACCCGATTCTGTAAAATGCAAGAAAAAGGAAAGAGAAATTGTTGACTTAAACGAAAAATTAATGGAACTCCATTGTGTTGCAGATCTCTGCAAGGCATTCGAATTATTCACGCAGCTGCTGGGGCTGGCAGGACAATGCTGATCAGTGATGCGGGGAAAGTTTATGCCTTTGGAAAGGACTCTTTTGGTGAAACTGAGTACGGGGTTCAAGGATCGAAGCTGGTTACTACTCCGCAGTTGGTTGAGTCTTTGAAAGACATATTTGTGGTACAAGCTGCAATAGGAAATTTCTTCACGGCTGTGTTGTCAAGAGAGGGCAGGGTGTATACATTTTCTTGGGGCAACGATGCCAAACTCGGTCACCAAACTGAGCCAACTGATGTTGAGCCTCATCCTTTATTGGGAGCACTTGAGAATGTACCTGTGGTGCAAATTGCAGCTGGATACTGCTACCTTCTTGCTCTGGCTTGTCAACCTAATGGCATGTAAGGATTGTCTGTCTTCATCCTGAAACAGTTTTTGTTATTGTAGTATTTGCATTAAATCTTATATGAAGATTAGCATTGCTCATTTGTGTGATCTCGATACCTTTCAGGTCAGTTTACTCTGTTGGCTGTGGCTTGGGAGGGAAGCTTGGACATGGGTTAAGAACTGATGAGAAGCACCCCCGACTTATTGAACAATTTCAAGTTTTGAACCTTCAGCCGATGGTCGTTGCAGCCGGTGCTTGGCATGCCGCTGTGGTGGGGCAGGATGGACGCGTCTGCACATGGGGTTGGGGCCGTTATGGCTGCTTAGGTCACGGGAATGAAGAATGTGAATCAGTTCCTAAGGTTGTGGAAGCATTGAGCCAGGTGAAAGCGGTGCACGTTGCTACAGGGGATTACACAACCTTTGTGGTTTCAGATGACGGTGATGTGTACTCATTTGGTTGTGGAGAATCAGCTAGTCTTGGACATAGTACTGCCGCCGATGGACAGGTCTTGTTTATTACTGCTGTATGTCGTATTTCATATCTTAATTGAATTGGTTTCCTCAACTCACATTGCAGAAAGTCGATATATGAAATTAATTTACGTGTTCCAAAATGGTACCAAATTGCTGCACATCATCTTACATCCGTAGAATGACTTCACCATCCTAGAAGAGATTTGACACTGTTTTCCTTGTAGATGTAACTAACAAGCTTCTTGTTGCAGAGTTGTATTATGTGAACGGTTATTTGTTTTCACCGGTTTGGGGCATTGCATAGGATGAAGGGCCGTCCAGTCTAACAAAGTTTCTGAATCTTGTTCGTGTGTTGCGTCTCTTACAGGGAAATAGGCACGCAAATGTATTGGCACCAGAGCTAGTGACATCACTGAAGCAAGTGAACGAGCGGGTTGTACAGATCAGCCTCACCAACTCCATATACTGGAACGCCCACACTTTTGCACTCACCGAGTCAGGGAAGCTATACGCATTTGGGGCGGGAGACAAAGGGCAACTAGGCATTGAACTAGTTGCCAACCAGACCGAAAGGGGAAAGCCAGAGCTGGTCGATATTGATCTCAGATAGAGTTAATCGATATCGCCGGCTTTCCCGGCCACACCCTAATGCTCTATATCCTCTAATTTACCATCATAACTCATTGCATTTGACGTTTGCATTTCCATGTCTATTGTGTACATAGGAACAAAGAATTGTGAAGTTTCAAGTTTATTAGGTTAATAGGGGCTTAAAACAGATTGCTAAATGGTTGTTTATATCTCTGAAAATTTGGCTTGCTCTTAGGCTTCAAGTAGTTGTTGATAGCTGATGATACATTTGTCAAGGTTCATTTCATGACTTATTTCATGTCAATTAAATTTATGATTTATTTGCTGCGGTGAAAAGTGAAAGATGTTCATGCATCACTTTCCCTTTTTCTTTAAGTATTGTGATACACAAGTATACTTGGGTCACTGTCTTTGTTAATTGTAGGGGCCACTGTCCACTTGGGTCACTAAACTAAGTTTTTAGTCGGGAACAAGGTAAACTTACGTGTAACTGTGACATTACTGAGTCATTTTTTTTAACATTTTCACATAGCAATGGTAGCGTATGATTGGATCGAAATATCTGCACTTGATGTTCCAATTGCATGCAAGTTTTTTTGTGGTGGGAAATTTGAGCATTTGTGTGGAAATTTTGTTCCTGTTTGCATTAGAATGGAGTGGTGGGAATCGACTGTCAACTTGGATATGCTACTCATTTTCGTTACCGGATTTGGATGGTTAAGGAATTGGGAAGGGAAGTTTGTTTAGGCTTTCTTGTGCATGATGGTGGCTGAAAAAACCCACAAAGCAAAGGAAGTTGGAGGCCCAAACAAGAGAGTTGCTACCCACCCGTGGGGTAAGGGTAGCAACTCTCTTGCATTAGGATTTGGCTTTGCTTCCTTCTAATAACTAGGATTTGGATCCTCTTCGAGGCAACTGGTTGGGATCCTGCTGACCAGTGTTAGTGGACCGTTGGATTTTTATCCAACGGCTACAAACAGGAGGTTCTCTAAAAGTTATAATAATTGTAACCGTTGGATAAAAATCCAACGGTCCATTAACACTGGTTTGGAGGATTCCGACCAGTTGCCTAGGAGAGGGTCCAAATCCCATTAACTAATCACTTTAATGCCCAACAAAACATTTTGAGCATCTGGATATGGCTCATTAATTGAGTGAGCATTTCGTTTTAAGGCCCATTAGTTTGACATAATTTGACAAAATCACTCCCAAAATATCGCTTCTTCAATCTTTCTTCTTCGTGAAGCAGATAAATTCAACAAAAGTTAAACAACATCGACATCTTTCTTCGTGAAGCAGATAAATTCAACAAAAGTTAAACAACATCGACATCTTTCAGTTCAACTCTATCACTCGATCCTTAGTCTCAGGTCATCATGAGGCGGAGATCAGAGTTGGTTTGTGGCAACTCATGAAAAAACCTTTATTTTTTTTAGCGAAATGATCTCTTTTTTTTAAAAGTCTGAAGTTAGTATGTTTTTCTTAAAATAATAAGAGACTCATTAACCCTCTCTTCCCATTCATTTTATAAATAGGAGCTTCTGATCCTATATATATAATTTAACTTTTTTTTCTATTTTAATTTTTTTTTGTCAAACAACTCTATTTTATCGACTATAACAACATTCTAGTGGAATAGGGTGTTGGCTTTTCGCCCATCGTATCTAGTTCGAAACTCCCCCCCCCCCCCCCCACCCTTGTATTATTGTAATAGTTTTGAAACTTTCTCTACCCTTAGTAGTAATAATAATAATAATAATAATACAAATAAATTAAAAAAAAACCTATAACAACATTGACGCAATTAAAAGAACACTAAAGGACGGAGCATGTACATTAAGCACAAAATGTTTGGGTCAACCAAGGGCTCGAAAAAATACCTCACCAAAAAAATTAAAAAAAATAATTTGATGATACGCACTATTGTTGGAGAATAGAGTCATGCATCATCCACTACTTAGTTGTGCTCCACTGAGCCATTGTTTAACTTTGCCCTGAGTGATACTACTAAATAGTAAACACTTGTAAGTATTGTGAATTTTTGTTGCACCCACTCACTTATTTTAGCTTTTTGTATGCAAATTCCTCTTTTCTATATAGTTGTCATTTTTATTAAAAATATATAAAAATCTTCGTAAACTCAATCATTTGATCCAAAGTTATTAATTTATTTTGTAATAGTATGAATAAAATACGACGTCTCAGAAATTATTATTTATTTTTGTTTCCCATTGTATCTACAGATTAGAATGAATGAAGTGGTATGTTATCCTTTATTAGTAGGATGATGTATTATATTATAGTTTTATTTAAAGAATAAAAAGAGAATGATGGAATGGTCATGGTAACAATAATGCAACTATGACTTTTAGTTCCGTGGGAAAATAAACTATAATATAAAACAAATATCAAGGGAAGGATGTTCACATCAACCTTGCACATGATCCAATCATTATTTGGTTAATTCTATAATATAGCTTCTTCTTTTTTTTCTCTAAAAGAAATCCGCAGGTAGTGAAGTTATGACAATTTACTCTTTTAAAAATCGGAAAGATCCATAGAAATATTTCAGTCTTCCTCTGAGCTAATATTGTGTGATTCAACGGTGCCAAACAATATAACTTGAAATCATGACTTATGCAAACATTATGTATTATTGTAATATGTTATAAGTTACTAATTTTATACGTCATGCAGCTGGCCCTACCAATTCATATACGACTTGTGCACGACAAGGTCTCCTTGTACCACAAGAACTGCTTGAATAAAGTATTGTGCATGCAAATTTCTTCCTCTTTATTCTTAGACAAAATCGTACCTATAAAATAAATAACACCTTAGGTCAAGGTCAAAAGGCTCACGTCATGCACCCACGATGAATTTGCCCGGGGGGATGGCTTTGGCCGAAGAACCTCCGATGTCAAAGTTAGAATTTTGAGGGAAAAAGTATTTAGAGAATTTAGCAAGAGAAATGGAATTGAGTTAGAGAATGAGATGGTTTATATAGGGCTGTGGCCGGCCACCTTAGGAGAAGTTCTTGACTTGTGTTTAATTAGCAAATTAATTAGCTAATTAATATAATAAAAAAGGAATGATTTAGGGGTTACCTTGTGGATAAAATATGATGAGGGATGGATGAAATCGGTTATAAATAAATACCTATTTGGGCACTTTTAACTTGGTTGAGAGATGATTGTCCACTGCTCGCGCGTAGGAATTCAGGTGTTACCCTAGAATCTACGTGTCACCTCTATATTCTTCTTGATTATTTTTTGCTCCACAAATACTATTTGTTAAAGTGTTTAAATATATATTGAAATTTCCAAATAGAGTAAGAGAAATTTTTGTTAACCATTATTAAGTGATGATAAAATGAGTTTAAATTAAAAAAAATTTCGATGTAAAAATATTAAATCACTAATTTAACGACAATCAATATTGTAATGTTACTTACCGCTATTTTAGGATGGTGACTGGTGAGAAAAATATAGCGAATGGCAAGTACGGCACTCCACGATGCACCGTCTTTTGTTTAATTTGTACCAATTTGTTCTTTTATTTATTTGTTGCCATGAAGGACTTCGCACCAAGTTCATGAATCCTTATTCATTGTGTTCATGGCGTGTGTGAAAGAATATCTTGGCATGTGATGTGCAGGAGACCTGGTTATGTTAACTGCAGAATGAAACAGCACTAATTAATCATGGAGTATTGACCGTCAAACTCGGAGAAGCCCTGGTCTTAAGGGTGTTTGCCTACAGCTACTACAAACTAAATCATGCACCGTAAGCACATAAACGAAGACCCAATTATATCATTATTTATAATAATTCATTTATTTTTTGATATATTATTCAACGATATATGTACGTTAAGGGATTAAAAAATAATCGATATCGAACACGTCATTCACAAGAATCGATATTAAAATCACTCACTTATAAGTAAAAAAAATTACCACAAAACACTAGTATTAAGCAGGGCTGATGTACATTGGGACAAAGGTCGTCCTAGGACCACCCGAAGCTTGTAAATATACATGTGAAGGTTTTTCAAGGACCCTTCAAATGTTTGGTACAAGTACCTTTTGTGTCTACCAAGTGTTTGATGTTAATGTCTGCTAGACATATCTCGACAGATGGTGTCAACAACATTCGACATATTCTCTTGATATTACTCATCAGATTACTTCGGCCTATGCTAATATATGTTGATGTTGCGCAACATGGTTCGGCTAACCATAACAAGCCCACTAAAAGTTCAACGAAATACCTTAGTGAATAAACAAAAAAATTTTGCGCACTTCGTACGCTGTGATATTAAGTAACTATTTACATGTTGAATCATACAAATAGGAGTGGTAGGGAATTTCAAACCCCACCAATTACGTAACCATGGCCATGCATGGGTCAAGATTCACGGGCTGCGTTCGTTTAAACAGCGAAATAAAAGTCACGGACCGCAAAAAATACAAACGCTATTGGACTACCCACAAAACATACAAAATTATTGGACTACCCCGCAACGTGCAGGAAACACATTAATTAAGCATTTAATTAACTCATTAATAATGTTTGTTTAAGAGACGTACATATTGCTAATCGAATATCCGATTGGGAGGTGACTCTGTACACATTTTTACGTACAGTGGGGAACGAGGTCGATCATTCTCTATCGGATGCCTCCTCCAATTATTCGGTTGAAATCGGCGGACAAAGAAACAAGGAGGAGGATTCTCTCCCTTCCTAATCTCTCTTCCCTTCCTTCTCCTCCTACTTGAATAGTTACGGTTAAGTCATGTCACACTACAAGAAAAATGGGCTATGGATACAAAATTGAGGACACGGATGAGGAGTTTGTGTCCCCTTGAACACTAAAAGGGTGGAACAGTGCTCATTTTATAAAGGGCACCAAGTATTGTGCCCAAATGTAAAAAAAGTTGACACAAACACATTATTGGGCACGAAAATCGAGACTTTTGTGCCCAAATGTCCATCCAATTTTCATGTGTCCTTTTAATATCAGAAATGAAAATTTAATATTAATTTACAAAGACACGATAGCAGTTTTCGTGCCCTCTAATTTAATATATTTAATATATTTAAATAAAAAGTATGATTTTTGTGCCCTCTACATATTTACTTTTTCCTATTCCACAATAATAAGATTGTTTATTAATTTCAAATTGACACAATAATATTTTCGTGCCCTTTGTTTTAAATAAAATAAGAATACCACCCTCAAATGTACATTTCGAATTATTTGCCCTATATACTTTTTAGATTTCAAACGGCACGTATAAAAATAATTGTGCAAAATAACAATGAAAAAAATATGAAAAACTTGAAGATGAAAAAAGGTTATTAGTCTTCTCTCTCATCCCTTCATCCTGTCTCTTCCTTCCCCTTCACTCTCCTTCCCGTATCCTTCCTGTCCATATATTTCAGGCAACAGCGCCGCCTTCCACTTGTCACCACAGACCGTCAAATTATACCTTCATAATCCTCTTCCCATCATCTTTCTGATCCTCAAGTTAGTTTCTACAAATTCATAGCCAAGTTTCTTCAATTTCAGATCTAAGAAACATATGATTTTGTTCGGGTTTTGTGTGTTTTGCAGGTATGAGAGCGGCGTGCGGGACGGCGAAGAGAGAAGTAGCAGTGGCGTCGATGGGTGATGAGGCCCGAGCTGGTGATGAAGCCGATCGTTTCTCTCGGTGACACACGACACAAACGGTCTCGCCTCCGTCCTATCCTCATCTCGCTGCCGACTCCCTTCTCTCGCCTCCGTCGCCATTCTTATCCTTTTTCCACCTACCTTAACTTGCTGTACTAAACGAGACATGAGAGTCTTAGAGCAGTTGAACCCGTCCACCTCCACCTCGAACTGCGGCGGCGTCCTCCAGCTCTGTTTCTTCACATGAGCCTGAGTTGAGGACTCCGTATTTCCCTCTTGCTTTGCTGTACTGGTCGTGTTACTTGATGGAACTGCGGCAGTGCTCTTCAGCTGCTGTGTTCTTCAATCATGATATGTTGCTTTTAATTTTTGGTGCAAAGCTTAAAGGAGATTGTGAAAAACTGCGCTCAGGTCCTCCCCAACGAAGCCGTCAATGGACTCCTCGCCCAAGGTCCTCCGCCTATTTCTCTCTCCTCACTTTGTCTCTCTAAAATTTCAGATTTATTTCTCTAATTTTTTAACTTGAAGTTTTTGGTTCTTTCTATTTTAGGCCAAATGAAAAAAAATAGAATTGGGCTGAGGCATAGTTGTATTAATGAATCCCTAATTCTAATAAATTCCAATTTCTCAACCTTAATATGATTTTGGTTCTGGGTACTTCTCTCACTCAACAAATTTGAGCAGCAAAGCACAAATCTTTGTGTTCTTCACTTCAGCCAGTTTCGTATTACAGGTACATCCACTTTCTATCCATCTTTTTTTTCGTTTTTTTTTTTTTTTTTTTGGTAAAGTGATTAGAGTTGTTTCGGTTATAATTGTGTTAAAGTTTTAGTTAGGATTGGAATTATTGATTGCCCAGCTTTTGCTATGTGGAATTGGAGTTGGGCTTTGTGTTAAAAGTCAAGAATTTATGTGCAATAATAGGGATTGAGTTACAAAGTTGTGTGCTGTGTGCATCAATTGGTGAATGAATTTGATTGGTTCTGTTTTTTGGGATTGAAATTTGAAACAAAATATTCATGCTTTTGTGGCTTACGTAGGTGAATGAATTTGATTGGTTTTGTGTGCCTACGCTGTTAAAGAAAAGCCGAAACAAAACGAAACGAAAAAGAAAATTAACAAGAGTGATCGAGCAATGATGGATAAACTTAACAGCGTCGGTGACCCTGAGCAGCGTGAACTGGAATCATACGTAATGACCATTTCTTTTTATGTTGAATTTTATTTATTTATTTTTTTATGATTTAGGGTCAGATTTGAATGGGAGAGCTTGATCATGGTGATGCAGGTACAAGAAAAATGGATGCTTGGGGTACTTGGCGGGGCCATTCAAAACAACCCAGTTGTTCAGAAGCAGGCAATCAGGCAATCATTTTTTCCCCTCTCTATACGCGATGGCCACATCGAAACCCATCAACCACCAAAGCCACCCTGACCAGGTTGCCGACTCGAACATTAGAAAAGAACTGTGCGGGTTCACTTAAAACCTTAATATTTGATGTTCTTATTCCTGAGAGAACCGATATTCACTTAAAACCTTTATAATTTTAATTTTATTTTAGTTGGGGATAGAACATGTAAAATTCTAGTTGTTTTTATATATAATGGTTGTGAATATCTTTGTAAATTGTAATATTATAGATGCTTGTGGTTGTGGGATGTTTTAATTTTATGAAAAAATAATTTTTTGTTTAGCCTCAATCTCAATTTGTAGGTGATTTCGGTTTTAAATTTTCTTTTTTTAAATAGTTGACATATTGGGCACAATAACAATAATGTGTTAACATGGGCGGCTGCAGCCATCTGACAATTTTGTCAGAACTGGGCACAAAAGGAACTTTATTGGTGCTCACACTTTTCAGCACAACATACATTATTGTGCCCTTTTAGCAATGGTGACGCCCATAGAGGGCACAGATACAAACTTAGTTGCTGCACTGTTGCTATTGGTCTATGAGCACAAATGTTGGTGCTTTTTGGCCTCAAAAGGCACATATAATTTTTGGTGTGCAGTGCTCATTTTTTTTGTAGTGTCAACATCTTATATTAATTTTTTTTATAGAGACAATATGATAAAAAAACAAACCGTAAGAGAAGGGAAGGGAATGAGATGAAAGAATCCTACTCCAAAAAACAAAGCTTTAATTTCCTCCCCCACACTTGTTCTTTCCCTTCAGCTTTGTGCAGATCACATGCTCGTTCATACGTAGACCCAGTTTTAGTAGTTTGCATGCCTTATTTATGGGGTATGCGATTCTTCTGAGACGCGTACGTAAGTACGTACGTACGTTGAAGGATCAATCTAGTTTTGTAACTAGCTAGACTGTCGGTGACGAAAATGGATCACATCTTTTATAAATTTATGGTACAAAAGTGCTCGCGATTTGTCAATGCACAAAAAACTATATCTGCATATAGTTTTTTACAGACAAACTGACCAGTTTTTTAGATTAATTTTACAAATCATGTAATGTATCACAAATAGAAAATCAATACGTTAATCAATATTTAAGTAATATATAATTCAATCATTAACAGCCATGTCATATGATTTACACATTTAAAAGTAGCCTCCCTGTAGCATTACTCTTTATGCAAACAATGATGCATATATGAAATTATGAATGTATCCAACTTTGCTTTTTATTAAATTCTGTTTTGTATTGTATTCTTATCAGCCAAAATGAGTCTAGACTGATCATTAGTCAGGTGGAATTAATTTGGGGATGTGAAAAGTTCTGAAAGATGGAGCAAATAACCTAAATTAATCTCAATAGATCAGAAAGTACTTTTGAAAGAGAGTATTGCCAAAGATGAACCCTACATAACTTTAAGGGGGGCTGCAGTTTGTGAACTTCAAAGGTAGTTAACCTACACCAATGTCACTACCCTTATGTGGTGTTATAATTCTACTCAAATTATAACAGTTTTTTATTTTATTTTTATGAATCAACATTATTGTTTATTCAAACTGTAACACGTTACAAGCGTTTTAGGTACTCACAAAAAAAAAGTTTTCTAATACATGGGCCTAACCTTTAAGATTTTTGTACGATTATATGTGTATATATACTAATCATTTGAGCTTAGCTGCTTGATCAAATGAGCTTTTCCTACAAAGCTATAAGCACCAATTTTTAAACACCTATTACGGTAGTACCTACAAGCCATATATAAGCACAAATTAGCGTTTGCCGTCGAGGCAATTAAGGGTGAAATATTTTCTGAGATGGCCGCAATTTAGCACGCACATTTAGGTAAGCAAGATATCCACTCTGTTCTCTGGGCCAAATAATTGGTAAGCACGATCCAAGACACTTTAATCATGATATTTGTGGTGATTTGCCAGATGGCAATATGATATCCCTGACACGTGTTGAGTGGATGAGGAGCATGTGGCCTAACAGTGGTAGTCACCACACTCGTCACTTTCATTCACACACTGCAATAAGTATTTCTGGATGGATGGAGATGGACTCATACAAATTGCAAGAATGGGATTTGCCCTTCATTCCAAATCCGAGTTCAACATTGTCTAGGATTGTATAAGTTGAAATTCTAAGTGCATTTTTTATCACCACTCTAAATTGGTATTGGACCCGAACACGAAGATTGTCAATAACTATATAATTTAATCTATCTACTGTAAAAGTTTCAAAATTTAAACTCATACAACGACATCAATACGACTTAAGGATGGTGAACAAAAATATTTTGTTTATCATTGTTGGGTTCAGATTTGATCAAACACTGTCGGAATCCAGTTGAGGAGAATGATCTCCAACCCTACATTATTTTCAACGAGTACTCCATCTTCTTCCCCATCTGCTGTCCGTACTGCGAAGATCAACAAGTTAATTTATCGGCCTGCACCCTGCATGCATGGAGCTCACTTCCTTTTTTTTTTTTCCCCTTCAGTTTTAACCCTTTTCTGCCTCATACGTCGTAGTGGGACGGCAAGAAAATAATTAAAAGTATAAAATATAATCATCCAATACTGACATATGAGGATCTATCATATTTGTTTTCTTACCTTCTTCGTGAGATATACAGTAATTCGAAGGCTAGCTCTCCAATGGAGGAAGGGAAAAAGAATAATGTCATAGGACTTGTATGGATCTCACCACCTCATATGATACAGACATATGAGGATCTATCATATATGTTGACTTTTTTTCATAAAAGGTTTGAGTGCAGTTAAGAGTATATTCATTGAATTTAAATTATCAAATTTTCGATGTGAGATTACATTCTTCAAAACTTACCGCTTTCAAATTTAAACGCTTTTGACTTAAGTTGTATGTAGCCAGAATGTCATTAGCCTTTTATTTCAAGGTTTCAACCCGCATGCAATGCAACTTCAGGCCAATATCCAAAATGGGAAAGAAAACTTATTTCTACATTGGCGGGTGTAGTTCGGTACGTGATCAACTGCCGGCATTAATGGGCCTCAGAATTGAATATCAGAGGGTTCAGATTTGAACCCCATGGGACCCACGTCCGGAAAGTTTTAGGGAACAAAGCTCACATGGGAGGACGTGGCTACCCCCACAGAAACACGCCACGTCATGACATGGACGGGTAGTACGGACCACCGATGTGGCCTCAAAGGCTCAAAAAGGCCCGACTCATTCTCATTCACATAATGAGTTTTTGCTCATCTTAAATTCAACACACAATAATTAGACCACTAATATTAGGATTTATTTGTGATTTCACGGCTTGTTTGCGAGTGAAAGATTTTCGATTCGAGATGTATATATAGTAAATTTGATATCTAATTATAACTGACATGTTGTATTGTTATTGTTCAATTCAAATTTTCATGTCTATAATCATCCTATCGACTCAATAAATTAAGTAAAGAAGGGTGAGGTCATTGCCAAATTGCCACATGCAACAACGCACAAAAGTCAATCGGGTATTTATATTTCTTTATCTAATTAACTTTTCCCACTATTAGAAAGAGAAGAACTAGATTCAAACTTTACACAAGCCATACACCATCAGATTCCTCCATGTGCCCGTCACACCACTTCTAGTCTTTGCACTGTAAACATAACATGTCAAACTTGTCAAATGAACTCGTGGCTCAACAAGTCTCTGTGCACTTAAAGTTCTATGTTTGATTTTATATTATTCGAACATTGCTTTCAGCAGGACGATGGAATGGCCATAACAAGATGCAACAAAAGCAAGCTGTTCCGTGAAATGTCATGGAGAAAGAAGGGAAGTTTGTCTACAAAATTTACCACATCATGCCGACACAAGTTTCATTGAGAAAAGTGTCGGTGTATAGTTCATTAAGAAAATAATGCTTAACTTGTTTTCCTTCCTCTGATGTTTTTATCTGATATGACACCTTTTTTTTTTTTTTTTTTCTTTTTTCAAAATTCAATGTTTTTGCTTCAAATTTTTTTATGAGAAACTTTTTTATTGCACATTTTGTTAAGGTAAAGTTTTACTATAAAATCAAATGACAATACGAAGAGTAACACAACTTTTTATAAGTCCTTGCATGGTTTTTGATTTGGTTCTTCACCTATGTGGGACTTTGTCCTTCTTTTCATGCGTATGTAACTTGTTAGCATTCTGGTACAATTACAAAGTTATTAACAGGTATTAAGTTCGATTAACAACTGAACATAAAATCGTTACCCAAAAACAAAAACATCGTGGATTAGATTAATAAAAATCAGCAATTTTGCTTGCATAAATTCTTGTAAGATAGATTACTTAACGGCCCAACTAGTGTAATGGGACCCTTTGGATCAAAAATCATGCATGGATGGCCCCACATACCATTATATTGTATAATACTGAGGCTCTTAAACCCTTTCGTCCCCTATATATAATTTCACCTTCCCTCAACTTCCTCACAAGTATTCTCTGCCTACTCTCTTCTCTCTCTGCTTTTGTTCCAAGCAGAGAAGTAAAGAAATTATGGCAATGCCACTCTTTTTTTTGCTCCTCTCCCTTCTCCTAATCCCAACCACCATTTCCTCCTCCCCTGTCAAAGATCCTGAACTGGTGATGCAAGAAGTACACGAGTATGATACTCCAACCTTGTAGAGCTATAGAGCTATAGTAACGGAAATGACTTACTTCTGTTTTCTCATTATGCGCTCATGCTTTGTCTTTTAATTCTTATTTGATTTATTTGATTCAACGGTTTGGATAAAAGAGAAATATGCATGGGAGAAAAGAAGTGCGGAAATTATTTTTCTCACTGTTATTTACTTAGTCTTGCTAACAAACTATTGATAATGTCAATATCATTGTCACCAACATGTTATACATTTTCAACGATGTCTGCACAGAGGCTTTCTGATTAATTACTCGAGTGAAAGGAGGTAATTACTATCAATGTGTACTTATTTTTGGGTATTTTCTCTTTTTATAGGAGCATCAATGCCTCAAGGAGAAGTTTGGGTTATCTTTCATGTGGCACCGGAAACCCCATTGATGACTGCTGGAGGTGTGACCCCAACTGGGAGAAAAACCGCCAACGGCTAGCTGACTGCGCAATTGGATTCGGAAAGCACGCCATTGGCGGCAGGGACGGTAAAATCTACGTGGTGACGGACTCAGGCGACCATCCGGTAAACCCTAAACCCGGAACCCTCCGATACGGCGTGATCCAAAATGAACCACTCTGGATCATCTTCCAGCGTGACATGACGATCAAGCTGAAAGAAGAGCTGATGATGAACTCCTTCAAGACAATCGACGGCAGAGGAAGTAGCGTCCACATAGCAGGTGGGCCCTGCATTACGATACAATACGTGACGAACATTATTATCCACGGATTAAACATTCACGACTGTACGCAAGGCGGGAACGCCTACGTTAGGGACTCGCCGGAGCACTTTGGGTGGCGGACGCTTTCCGACGGCGACGGGGTCTCCATTTTTGGTGGTAGTCATGTTTGGGTGGATCATAACTCACTTTCCAACTGCCGTGACGGGCTCATTGATGCTATCCATGGATCAACCTCCATCACCATTTCAAACAATTACATGACTCACCATAACAAGGTCATGCTCTTGGGGCACAGTGATTCCTACACTCAGGACAAGAATATGCAGGTCACCATTGCATTCAACCACTTTGGAGAAGGGCTTATTCAGAGGATGCCAAGGTAATTATTCATTCTAATCATTTGATATACGGAGACAAAATTATTGTCCGATACTAAAATATGGGTATATGGTATAATCAGTCTATATGTTAAAAGATTAACGGAAAACAAAGTTGATATTTCTTACTTATAAAGTGAGTTGAATATATACGTGACTGTATTCCAGTATCAAACTATCATTACGGGTAAACTTGGGTTTTGAAGTGGAAAGGTGAATTAACAAGGGGGTTTTTTTTTTTTTTTTTTTTTTTTTTTTGGTTGTTGAATTATGCAGATGTAGACATGGGAATTTTCATGTGGTGAACAATGACTACACCCATTGGGAAATGTATGCAATTGGTGGGAGTGCTTCTCCAACCATCAACAGCCAAGGCAACAGATTTCTGGCACCAAATGATAGATTCAACAAAGAGGTGAGCGCCCCAATTCTGCAAAGGATAACTTCAATTAATTAATTACTACACTACATTAACTTTTTCTCAGTAAAATTCTTCTCGAAATCAACATTTTATAAGGTATTAAAATTGAATCATTACTTTTAGGTTACCAAGCATGAGGACGCACCACAGACAGAGTGGAGCAAATGGAACTGGAGGTCCTCAGGAGATTTGCTGCTAAACGGTGCGTTCTTCACAGCATCCGGTGCCGGAGCATCCTCTACTTACTCCAAGGCATCGAGTCTGAGTGCGAGACCGTCGTCGCTCGTGAGTTCGCTCACTACAGGAGCTGGTTCGCTCAGGTGCAAGAAGGGCTCGCGTTGCTGACCATCGCAGTGAAGGAAGGATAAAATGGGAAAAATAAGACCAACTGTAATTACAACAGCTAGGGTTTCATTTTTCTTGTATAATACAACCAGTGTTTCGCTTTTAACCCTTTGGTAATTTCAACCTTGGCTTTTCACCTTTGAGAATTATGTGCAACTCTTTCTGAAGATGTCTGGATCGTGAAAGAAACAAGGCCAAAGTGTTGATATAATTGAATATTAAAAAATGAAAGCAGAATTTCATACAAACTTTCTCTCTTTATTTTCTCTTTAATTTCTCACTTTTTCTCGTTTTTTTACTGTTACGGACTGTGTACAATCATAAGTTTTATTTATTTTACTCACATAATGGGAGAGATGGACAATTAGTTGTTAAAACTAAGCAGATATTCTTCTTGCATTGACGTCCTAGTTTGAAAAAATATTCGCATGTCAAGAGTATCCCACTACTGTATTATTAGCACGAGACGTCATTGTTACGCTATAATGCGATGGACGTTGCTCTTCCAAATTTGGACCATCACTCACATGGGGTTGGTGCAGTGGTTATAGATGAGTTGAGCTAAAGTTGTGAGCGAATAAATGCTCTCACGGGACTGAATTTATGGGGCCATCTTCTTCTTCTTCCGCAGACCAAAAGTGGATGATTTTCAATAGGATATGTTTTTTGATAAATTTGCAGAACATCCAGGCCTTGATTAGATCACGTTGCCTCCATCTATTTCAACAGTCCAAGACAACCCAAGTGCTCACAATTATTTTTTCTGCCCCCAGTTTGCCATAACTGTTGCCACCAAACCTCTTAAATAATCAATCTTATCACTGTGCCCTCCACAATTGACAAACTATATGATCGGCAGAGGTTCGTTTAGAAATGGAAAAATAAAAAAGGAAATGGGACATTGCAGCTTTTTCATTCCCCACAACTTTAATTCCATAGTTTAATTCTGATTTTAGAGGCCTAGTATACTTCATTGCATAATATACATTCCGTTTTAAGTGGTATACATCGACTTATTAAAGTTCTTTGCATTCTTAATCGTACATCCAACCGTTAATTTAAGCAAAACTCCGTAAGCGTTACTGATTATGATGTTGGATGCAGATAATAAATCTTAGCAGCCACTCATGGGAAGTTGGATCCTTCTTAATATTATCTAGAGTTAAAAATATTGTTATGAATACAAAATCTCAAGTCCCAAGTTTTCACATATGAAATGATTTTCATCATCAGACAGTGAGAGCAACATGCACATTGGGAAGACTGACAAATCATGAGCAGGATGGCACCTTTTCTATCTACTGACATTGAGGTAGATCTACAAAAATAGATAATACGAGAGCATTTTTCAGTTTTTTACAGTCATGGATTGTACTATAAGCTTCGGAATTACTCAATGACCACGGTCACTGGCTAGAAATGGATAACTCACTAGAATGTAAGTAAAAAGCGAGGGTCAAGTTCCAAAAATCTTCTAAGCGGGAAGGAATTAATAGATTGGTCATGAAGGAAACTTATCCGTTGTTATTCCCACAAATAGATGAATTAGTACAGGTCGATGCCAATTTCTTCCAATTCTTCCTCAATCACTTGGCCTACCTCACACCAATGAAACAAAGGGAAAGAAGACGTTCCGTGGCCAAAACTTAAAACTCTCCTCAAGGGGCACAGATGAAACCGATATAGTCATGGTTCGACAATAATTCAAACGCTTAACAAAAACAACAATGCTAGTAGACAGGGGAGTGATGACACTACAATCAGTGAAAAAAGCCACTCCAAATTCTACAAACAAGTTTCCACAAGCGAACCATATGTTGTAAACAAGTCACTCAAAATTCTGAAACAGGCCAACAAAATTACACAAAATCATCCCCAGGTAAAACAGACTAGTAATCAGAGGGGGAAATAACATCATCGATTTTTAGTATCATCTTCACGACTTGCGTTGCCAGTAAGATTTGCTGCTGCTTCCCGATCAATGTCTCGAAGACATTCTGCTTCCGCATATCATTTGTGCCAACGTCGTTGCAGTCTATTCCATAGTAGGGAATGTTCTCCTGCATTAACAATTCAAATTGATGATCAAAATTCAGAATCACAACCATACATAAGAGAGAGAGAGAGAGAGAGAGAGAGAGAGAGAGAGAGAGAGAGAGAGAGAGAGAGAGAGAGAGAGAGAGAGAGAGAGTCACGAATAAGTTGGCTATCATGCTTCATTTACCTTAATCTGCTCAGCTTTCACTGCAGATAGCGTTTCGATGGGTTGAAGGCCACTATTCTCTGCAAGCGCCATAGGAACAGCATCCAAAGCATCTGCAAATGCTCTAATGGCATACTGTGGAGGAAAGGAAGATTTGATTATAACAATATGCTTAATACATTTATTTAAATGCAAGGAAATGAGGGGGGAGACTATCTTCATACTTGCTCAACTCCTGGGTATCGGTCTGCTGCTGCCTCTACGGCAACAGAGCAAGATATCTCTGCTGAGCCACCACCGTACACAATAGAATTGTTGCGGATGAGATTCCTAGCAACACAGAGGGCATCGTGGATGCTGCGCTTAGTCTCCTCTATCATCATTTTGTTACCTAATGAGCCGGAAAAAAACACCAAAACATCTTATAAGAACTTTACATCAGGGTTGAAGAATAACCATAACACTGGGAAAGATAGCAAAAAGCAAGACTAAGATTGCAAAATCTGCTAACCATGCATACAATTCATTTCATATGTGGTGCTATCTAATCTTATTGACGTCATTTTCACTTAGTTGACATGCTGAATCAAGTTGGAGGTAACAGGAAATAGACAAGTAAAGAAATCTACCTCCACGGATAAATATGGTCACAGCCCTTGAATTTGCACAGTGTTCGATGTACAGCATTCGATCTTTTGTTGTGCCGAATGATTTTTCGCGAACTACACCAGCCTAATGAGTTAAAAACAACACTTCAAATTAGGGTTTATAAATGTTTACAAGAAAGGAAAGTATATGCATAATGTATTAACTAAAATCAAAATACTGAACTCAAAAATAAAAATAAAAAAATGTTGGAAATAATGAACACTTGTTATGGGAAATTGCTTGCAATTAAGAATTAAAAAACAAACAATATTCTTACAGAGATATACCTTTCCTAATTTCTCGGGTGTCAATTCTTGGAACCTGGGCACAATTCTTCCTCCTACAAACACATACATATATCAAGTGGAGAAAGATGACAAAATAGTATAAATCCATAGCATGCTAAAAATATCCACCAAACTTCAAGTGCTAAATAGTCTTCAAAATAAGGCATACCTGTAGCTATTGCAATTAGTTCCAACTCTACACCACCAACCCATCTGACAGCAGGCAAGTTCCTGTGCATCAATAGGTGATTTGCTTCATCATCAAACCCCCATTGACAGATGACCAAGGTAGCACCAACATCCTGCATCCAATGATTATCCATAAGTATCCAACGATTATCCAAAATAATCATTGTAGCCATGAATTTCATAACTTTTTGTTAATAGCATAACATTATAGAACTAAGGGATGCAATCTGACCTTGCATTTTTGGACCATGTCGTCAAAGTACTTCTGTTCTTGCATACGTAGAGTCTGAAACTTTTCCACTGTGTCAATATCAACCTTATGTTTTGTCTTTGGCTTTGGTGGCTCAAAGGGGCAAGTCAAGATAGCAATTTTTGCATTTTCAATATACTTTGGCATTTGTGGATGGCTCATATCCTTGTCAATAAGAATACCATATACCAGCTCAGTGTCTTCCAACTTACCCCCAACTTTCCCCTCTACTTTTATCAAATCGAGGTTCACATCTTTCCTCTCTAAATCGGCAACAGCCAAAACTGCCTTCACAGCAATCTCAGCAAGGGCACGCTTGCACCGATTCACACTACAGCATGAACAAGAAATTTTTTAATTCAAGTCAATAATAGAAAGACAATAAAGGACAGTTTGACAGAACAATCTATTAAAAATTAGCAGATGGGGAAGGGGTGCAATAACAGCACACTTTTACAACAAACCATGAAACTTATCTAACTCGTCAAAAAGAAAGCATGATTTTTACTCAGAGTACACAATTATCCATGCATTATGATGACAAAAACCATCATACAGCAAAGTGGTGAAGTAAACTTACTATCATAAGTATGACTGAACTGCAGCAACACATATAAGTGAAAAGAAAATCTAAAAGGTTCACTTACATCTTGGACGATAGAGTGGTCATGCAAGTTCCAACCAGAGGCTCTATATTATCCAGACCAAATTCAAATTTGTGTGATATATGCTGCAAATGGTCGACCGCTATTCTGGATGCCAATTCGTATCCCTCTGCAACACGTATGGGGTGGATACCGCGCTCCAACAGTCGCTCAGCATGCTCTAGAAGTGCACCAGCCAACACAACGACTCCAGTTGTCCCATCACCAATTTCATAGTCCTGACTCTGGGATAGTTCAACCATCAGCTTCGCGATCTGATTGTCGACATCCATCTGCTCCAGAATCGTTGCACCATCATTTGCTGAAAAAGATAAACAAATGGTAAGGCAATGCTAAGCAAATATTAAAACTAAAACCGCAATTGACCTCAAAGCCTATATTCCAGTTAAGTGGGTGCTTCAACCCAAATAGCCATCTCCAACATCCCAACACTACAGGGCAGGTACAGGCACGAAAATGTAAAAACTAACCAGCCGACTACTGTTATCAATACAACAATCAGAGTAAAACCCACACTAACCCAGTGCTCAGAATAGCATATGAAATTCAAGCCTAACAATTTTTCAGTGAAAATATCATAACGACCAAAGAAAATGAAGGGGAAATGAACCCAAATCACAATGAAAAGACAAAGACAAACACATAGATCCACACAGTAATTACAAAAATCAACCAGAAACTCGAATCGAGCAGAAAAAAAAAGCTTCATATTCTGTGCGAGTAAGAGTTCTAGAGAGAGAGGTACTTACTGACAGTGATTTCACCATCGGGGCTCTGGAGCATCTTGTCCATGCCCTTGGGTCCGAGGGAGGTCCGGAGGATGCGAGCGACTGCCTTGCCGGCGGAAATGTTGGCCTTCTGAGCATCGAGGCCGCGCAATCGAGACTTCTGCTCCTGCTCCCTCAGTATTATGAAGGGCCGCCCGTACTCGTCGAATGCCAGCGCCATTGCTGCACCAATCGAACCGCGATGCTTCTCGATTCACTTGTTCCCCTCACTCTCACTTCTCTTCTTCCCTCTTCGGACTAGCTCTAGGCCCTTCTCTGTTTAAAGCATCTGCTTTTAGGGTTTGGGGTTTGAGATTTTGACCGCCTGAAGTGGGAACCCTTCGGGATGTCATATTACTTATGGGCTTTATATGCGCCATATGGGCTTCGACCCGGATTGGTTTGTTTGGCCCGACTCTTTTCCTGTTAAGACTGTTATATTTGAGAGACTTTAAGTATCAACACAATGACTAAAATGGTTTTTAACCCTAAATTTATTAGTTATGTTAATTTGGCATGCTTAAAAGATTAAAGGGGCTCATAAATAAATTAAAATTGGAAAAAGGCAAATCAAAAGAATGTCCTGTAGAAATTATTGGATGGTACAATACAATTACGTGTCACTAAGGTACCGTTTGGTACGTGGGACGGGACGGAACAGAGTGGGACAAAACGTTCCGTCCCATGTTTGGTGCGCCTAAAACGGGTGGAACGAGCTGTTCCACGGAACGAGTTTTGGGTGAATTTTCGTTCCATCTCACCCTCCTGGAACGACTCGTTCCACATCTGTGGAACGCAAAATTATAACCTCTCCGTCTCCTTCTTCTTCCTCCTTGTTTCCATCCGAGGGCATCTTTGCTCCCGCTCTGTTCCGTTCCGTCCTGTCCCGTCCCGTCCCGTCCCATTCCGTTCCATCCTGTCCCGTCCCGTTCCGTCTGCATACCAAACGATACCTAACAGCTAGTAGTATTCACAACATGTGCATGACACGTGACAGAGTAATTTTTTTTAATAATTACTCTGTCACGTGTCATGCACTTGTTGATTGGTATTACTAATTCTCAGGGTCACATGGTGGCATGGTACCATCTAATAAGTTGGAAGCCTTTCTAAATTAATCTTTACTTGGAAAATAAGTATAGATGCAAACTCAAAGACCAAGGTAAGGAATTCACAAAGATTTTCCAACAAAAAAATAACGGTACCAACTGAAATTAGCTCATAACAAACTGCGCGCCACGGTGCCACCGATGGCTTTCCTAGCTCTATGCCGCAACGCCCTCCACGCCCACCAATCTCCGTCCACCCCAACATTCCTATATAAACCCGCTTCTCACCCAAAAACACCACCACCCACCGCCAATTTCCATTAGCCTGCAGTGTTTCTCAAACCCACCAACCAAAACCAACTGCGCGCATACTTAGTACTTACCCCTCCTTTTAATCATACAAAATGGCACGCCAACAAGTTGTTGTTCTTGCTCTTGTTCTGTTGGCCACCGTGGGGTTGTCTTTCGCTGCTGACGCCCCCAGCCCCGCCGCCGCCACCAAAGCCGGCCTCCCAACCTTCACTGGTGTGCCCTCGGCGGGACCAGTCCCAGACAATAACGATGTGGGAACCGTTGGTGGCTCCGGTGATGGTGCTTCCAAGGCTCCTTCTCCCGGTGGTGCTACCGACAGCGTTGCCGCAGGCTCTGTTGGTGGACCTGTCTCTGCCTCAGCTTTTGGCTCCATTGCCAGCGGTAATGCTGAGGGTCCTAAACCTAGCGCTGCCACCGTTGCACAGCTCTCGGCCGGAGTAGCTGTTGCCGCTGGCGTCGCCGCCTCCTTATTGTTCTAAGCCCCGTGCATGCAACATGCTTAGTATCTAATTCCCATGCAAACGCTTGTGCTCGATATTATTATGAATAACGTTAGGCTCACGAAATGATTGATCGTATTAGTACTTTTTCGACACCTTTGGCGAGCGTAGCGAATGCTCGTACATACGTACATGCCAATGCCATGAAGATAGCTTGAAACATGTTAGACTAGGCACCAAAATTTCTTCTTCCTGTTAATGTAATTGAACTAATATTTAGACGTTACAAATTAGAACATTATTCTTTTGTGTTGTAATTCCGCTTGCAATTCGCTTCCTATAAAAAAAAATTGCAGTTTTGCAGCATCTGAAATCTGAACTTTGTCCAATTAATATTTCGATTTTCTTCGCATTACATTTTTTATTATACACGATATATATATACACTAAAGGGTGAATGAATAAATTTGTCCAGACTTTACTTGCCCACTAAAACGTAATAATAAACCCTCGTTATTTTAGTTTGAAATTTTAAACAAATAACTGCCAAGAACTAGAGCTCGACCGAAATATACCCAAGAAGACTAATCTATCTTAATTGCAAGAAGACATGCATTACAGTTGCATGTAAGTTCTTCTCCAACAAAGACAACCTATTGGGATTTGGGGTGTATAATTTGTTACAGCAATTCAACTAGGAAATAAAGTGCCTTCATGCAGAATGAAGGCACTTATAATCGAATCTGATTCCTTCGAATCCATATCTTGCCTTTCGGATATTCGGATTCGTTGGAAAATGGCAGTTGGGAGGCCTTCCTACCTTGACGAAAGTCAAACGCTTAGGGGAGTCCTTTCAAGACTGTCGCAAGTCTTGGATCCCAAAATTAGCCAACATGGTGGCAAACACGTTGGCGTCAGTGAGAAATCCGGTGATGTGCGATGTAACATGGGTCACTCTGCCTCCATCTTTGTTGGTACATGTTCTTAACAATAATGGTTTACCTTGTCCTCCTTAATTGTTGTATAGGCAGTGTAGGGGGCGACACCTTAGCATTGTTGCAGTGTCGTTCTTCTTATACCTCCCTACACTGCTCAGCTTAAATTTGTGCCTAGTTATTTGCTTGCCTCGCTGTGGGCTTTCCTTGTATGTTTTGGCATCTTTGCCCCAGTAATGGATTTCCCAGTTTCCAAAAGAAAAAAAATGGCACTGCCAAGGTCTGGTTTTAAACTGCACTGCCTAAATAATATTCAAACCAGCTGCTAAAAAATCCACAAGATTCGTAATAGAAAATCCCAGAAAGAACAAAACAACGATAGGCATCGAAGCAGTTGATCGGGAGAGAAACAAACTAACAAAGCATGCAAACCAAAACTCCGTCTACCGCTGTCACACGCTCGTATGTACTATGATCAAATAGAAGCAAAAACCATTCGCAGATTCAAATAAACATTGCCAAGCAGTTTTAAAATGGCAGAGATTGCAGAGACATGAAAGACCATCTGTGAATTGACAGTTGCAGCTAAGAACTATGACGCAACATAAAAACCCGACATGAATGGCCTCTGCTTGTGAAATTATTCCATCAACTGTGAATCGCGCCTAGCGTTTCAATACTCCAAATTGAATAGCCAACTACGAAGCTTAAAACGAAAATTACAATGGCAGAGCTCAAACAGCAGCAGGGCTACAGAGTACGTGCAGAATTACAGTATGCTAACGGAATCAAGATACAGCAAAGAATGTAGTACCGGCAGGAAGACATGTAAATCAAACCGCCTCCGATGAATGCCTTCTTCAAGAATGATGCAGCTTCTCATACACTAAACATGACCATACACCAAATTTCTAAAAAACATTGTTGAGAAACACTACAACTTGTCTAAACAACCATTTCAGACAACCTCTCTAAATGATACATTGTTGAGAAATCAACAACACGAAATCTCTGAAGAGAAGTACAAAACTACGTCCAAAAAAATGTATACAAATGGCACAGAATATGTCTCCCTAAAGAGAAAAACAAACCCTAGTCGAAACAACTGTTTCCGTCCCAACCCATTTACAACGCAGCTGCTACTCACAACCCCTAAACCCAAATACAACTCACAGTTACATATTATACACAGGAAGTAAGATTCTTTACAGGAAGTGGCTTCAGCAGAAACTGGTTTGTACAAATCTCACTATGACTAATTACAATTTAGCACGGTGGCTTCTTGTTACAGCGTATCAATGGCTCAATCCTAACTCCCTATAGCGCACAGAGCAGGCAACGACAATTACAACACGCTGAATATGTACAACTAAGCACATTGTACATGACTTTTACAAGCTCGTTGTTAAGCCTAAATCCTAATACAGGCATAGAAACAAAAGAAGGGGGGATTACATGTGGACCTAATACATGAAGTCTACAATTACACAAAGACATTAAGTTGTTACATGCACAATGACAAGTCTCCTTAAATATTTCACTAGTTCGAGGACACTCTTTTCTTTTGCACAGTTGGCAACGCATCCATGTAACACATCTTCCACCATGTGACCAGCACAGGCTGATTCAATCATGAAATGAAGGAGTTGCCCACTCTACTCCCTGGATATGATGGTTGAAAGAAAACCCGCATGTCAATAGACATCAAATAAAATAACTTGCCAAGACACCACCTCATAATCTATTGCGACCACTATAATAGAATAATACGAAGATCAAGACAAAAAATGAACATAGCAATCAAAGTTAACGGTATCCAATCCATTGTGTAACTAACTTCCCTAGAGGCATGAGACGCATTAGATAACAAGGACATCACACAACTCCCTCCCCAATTAATCTTGCAGTTTGCAGGTCAAAGCTATTCATAGCCAATCATGCCAACATCTTTCTCAACCTTTCAGTTAAGATCAAGCACATGCTTCACTCGAGAGATAAAATGAATCTAGAAAGGAAAAACAACTCCCACAGTCGCAGAGCACAAGAAGTGTTCAAACTATATATATCACAAACCCAATAAAGCAATTGTCTTGAAGAAATTAGGTAGCAAAGTTATTCGACCAAGAAGATAATAACCGCAGGAAATGAGTAGCCAAACCCCACAGCTATATCTTCATCAGTAAGCTACTAAAAGTTACTAATTGTTTTTAAGCACACAAATATTAATTGGCACAGCTAAATGTTCTGAAGAAAGCAGTATAAAAAAGCAAAGGGGGAACTGACCCTTCCCTCCTATGCACACCAGTAGAACTTACTTCTCCTTCAAGAAGTGGTAGGCGGTAGGCCCATCGAAGCCCAGAAGAAGAATGCAGATTCACTGTAGGTATCAAAAGCTACATATAGTAATAGTCAGAATTTATATTCTGCAGTCTCAAAGACCTGCCGTAGAAGGCAATGATCTAACTCTGTCACTCAGATGGCAACCGTCTCCTCTTATAATCAACATCCCTTGATCGAGACCGATGATCATCCTCTGGCACAGCTTTGGACCTGCTACGAGGTCTTGAAGAAGACTGACCTCTGTCCCAGTCATCCTCATAACCCCCGTCACGATCCCTCTGCCGATGGTCTCGATAACTATCTTTTTCTTCCTTGTACCGATGCTCCCTGTGCTCCCCCCTTTCAGACCTTTCATAGTCTTGTTCCCTATCATCACGATGCCTCCTCTCAGAGTTTCCTGACCAGTCACGCTCAGATCCCCTTTCTCTTTCCCTCGAGGCAGCACTTGACCTTGGTCCTTTCTCATTATTTGTGTCACCATATCCATACTCAGAAGCATTATCATCACCACCATAACTTGACTCCCTAGTTCTTCGACCGTGTTCTTCTCCTCCCCAGGCCCCCATGCTTGGGTCATTCCACATCCCTGCATGATGTCCCTCCATTCCAGAAGAACCCATCATCCCCATCCCATTAGTTGCCATTCCCCTGCCAAAGAAAGCTGGGTTTACATGAGGAGCCACCCCGGCAAGTCCCATTGTATTAACACCAGGAAATTGAGGAAGCATTCCAGGAAAAGCAGGACCTGGAAACCCTCCATAACCGCCTCCTCGACCCATATATGTTGGATCAAATCCAGAACCCATCATACCCTGTGGATTCATCATTCCTACAGGACCACCAAATCCAGGACCTCCAAGGCCCTGTCCATAGCCACCTCCATTAGCACCAGTTCCAACACCAGCAGGATTCCCAACCATGTTCTTCGCACCCATGGCCCCTCCTCTTCCCCTCATTGGTCCTCCACCTCCAGGACCTCTTACTCCCTGTCCACCCCGTCCCCATCCGCCCCTTCCAAAATTCCTACCTCCCGGGTCTCCAGCTTGAAAATTCACACCTCCCCCCCTCCCACCACCATCATTCATGGGCCTTCTTCCTGGTTGCTGAGCCTGAGCCTGACCTTGGGATTTGCTCAAATAAGAAGCTCCCATCTGTTTCAAGGTTTGCGGGGAAGCAAAAGCCACAACACAAGCTCTTCCATTGAAAACATAACCATCCATCCCTTCTTTGCATGCCGTGGCAGCAGCTTGATCATGAAACTCAACCTGACAATAACCCTTGGATTTACCACTGGCCCTCTCGTCAAAAAACTTAATTTCCTTGACCCTCCCATACTGAGATATAACACTTTCAATCTCAGCATCAGTTGTCCACCAATGTAGTTCTCCAACAAACAGCGTGGCTGAACCATTCTCAATTGGTGGTCGGATTTGGTTTTCATTGAGCATTGGACGATTAGCATTTATCTTGATACTCATTTGATTGGTCGGTATCTGTGTAGCTCCTGGAGGGCCAGCACTGGCAGGATTCAGAGACGGAACAAACTCACTATTACCTTTTCCAGTAATATCAGAAGAATCAACACCGACATTTGGGGGCATAGTTGTTGACCCCTGAAACGCCATATGTCTGACTTGAGTATCATGAGTCATGTCCATAACCCTCCCCTTCTGTGATCCAGACGCCCCACTCGCATAACCTGTGGATCCCAGTTCTGGCTCCTTCGCCACTGGTGGTTGATTCTGTTCTGGAAACTGGGCCCCAGCACCAGAATACTTCCCTTGAACTGAAACCCCAGGAATTTTCAGGTCCTGAGAGACACCAGATTGAACTCTTGGTTCAGGAACATCAGTTTTCTGTGCTTGGAGTCCTCCATTGCCCACACCAACAGTTGGGAGTGGTGCCTCAGACCGGTGCATCTGCATGAAACCCTCTCGAACATTAACATCATTATAGAGATCATCGAACTCATCATCTTCGACCATCAGTTCTTCATCTGCAAGCGCAGAGATGGCTCCACTTCCCTGATACTGAAGCTTATGAGCCCCTCCATATTCCTCATCTTCATAATCTATTTGCTCTTCACCCAACGGTTCCATTTAGACCAACCAATATACACCCGATATGGAGTCCAGCAATCTATACCTCTACCTATATAATACATAACGAAGAAAAAAAAAAACCGTTCTTAGACCCATCAGAGATACGAGACTGCAAACCGGAAACATGGATAGATACAGATCTTAACACAAACATAACTTAACCACAGAAGAGTAAGAACAAGGACCCGGAAATCCAAGTCTTTCTTCCATCTCATATATACAGCTTGAAAAATGAAGCCTTTCTTCTTCATCAAAGGAAATTACTTAAGCGACTAATCAAATACAAAAAATTACAGTCTGCATCATCATCGACCCGAAAACAATAACCCCATCAGAAGATAAATCAAAACCCACTTTGGAAATCACATATTCCACAACCCAACTTCGTAAAATTTAGAATTACAATAACCCACTTCATGAAATCGCATGAAAATTTGTACATATCAGAAACTCAAATCACAGATGGAAAAAAATTTTAAAAAATTAATTAATACAATCGTAGATGGAAATCCAGATAATCATAGCAGGAAAAAAACAGACAACTAGAGAATACCCAGTTGGGAAATCTCACAGAAGAAACAGATTCAACCTTAGAGCATAACAAGATTCAATAAAGTGATGAAAGACAGACAATGCAGAGAAGAAAATGGAAACAAAGAATCATGGGACGAGGAGATTGGAACATGCTGTTGGATTCGCAGAGGATGTTGTTGTCTTACTAATAATATCTCTCAGCTAGTACCAAGGCGTCCGACGGAGTCGCAGCAGCTGCGTCCCTCTCTCTCTCTCTCTCTCTCTCTCTCTCTCTCTCTCTCAAGCTTTTCTCATGAATACCAACAAGGAAGGAGTACGGCTATTCCTCCTCTTCCTCTCTGTGTTTATATTTTTAATAATATCTTCTACGTATTTTCTTTTCTACAGTGGGACACCTTTCACCATATGATACACACCATTCGGATCGACTCCAAAGTTTCCAACATTCCACCTCCTTCTCCTTCGCCTCTGCTGCTCTCTCTGTAATTTCTGTATCAAATTGTAAAAAGTTGAAACCCTTGCCTTTGTTTTAATAGTGAAATGTTAAAATGTTTTGACTTCTGTGCATTTCACTGAAATGTTAAAATGCTCATCACATGTTCTCCACCACACAAATCGCATTATCAAAACCTTGTGCTGCTCATGCCTATTTTATTATTGTATTTTTTTTTTAACTTTATATTTATATATTCATTGAATTTAAGTTATCTAACGGTTAAGATCTAATTTGCTCAAATTTAACGGTTCAAATTTAAATTCAATAGCTAAAATACTTGGAAAAAAAAAATTTCATGTGTTTTATATTCTTTCAAAGTGTTCCACGAGTTTCCTGGTGTCTATTTAGTGATTTTTCAATATTCATCGAAATATAAATATTTTTAGGTTAGAATTTACACAAAATTAAATTAGGATAGTCTACCTTTTTTTTCTTTTCTTTTTTTATGAAAATTAATTTAGGAAAAAAATTAGCCTAAGTTTATTTTTTAATAATCTCTAGGTTAAAAATTTAACCTGATATGGATTGAAGTAGAAAAACAGTTTCTCGGTTAAAATCTAAATTTTGTGGATTAAAATTTTGAAAATTTTAATCTAAAGGTTAAGATGGTCTGATAGAAACTTTTTTTTTAATATAAAAAATGTGGAGTGCAAATTGATTTTTTCTTCCGTGTATTTGACAATTTCTCTAATTTTCCCACCAAAAATTTGTCTTTTCTCGTTTACTGTTAGCTTTTGTTTTATTTTATTGGTGAGTTTTGAGGAGTGAGAGAGCGATATGCAGATAATTTCGAGAAAGTAAATTGACATTTTACCAAACTCGTATCATGTCCTCTAATCTTTTCCTTCCTTGGTTACAAAGGAGAAAGGACAACACCAAGTCACATCCAGTGTACCCATATATGATATTACTTTTGCCGGTGCATTTTGACGGTGCGTGATAGATTTAAGATACAACCACCTTGACGTCCCGGTTGCATTTACATATAAATTTCTCTGGACAAGATATTTTGAAAAGAAAAAACGAAATGCCTTTCAGAAGTTAACGTAGTAGAGGTTGCTTGAAGTTTATACACATAGATTTCTTCAACGTGAACATCGTTTAACAAAAGGAATTTATACACAACCTGTAACATCTGTCTTGTAATCGAAAAGCTCAAATGACAAGTAATTGTGCTACCACAAATCCATTCCAAAAGAATCGAACTGCCTACCCGAAATGCACTACGCTGTTATATCGCTCGAGAAAAAACTTCAACGGCTAATGATCTTAAACAAACTCTATCTAAGCTGAACATCAAAACTGCACCTGAGCCGATTCACGATTCATATCTGATCCTCCAGGGCCCTTGGACGTGCGAAAACTGCAAAGGCTATTTCCGATCTGCTTCTGAGAGACCTATTGCCACCTAAAGAAATAATCACTACAAAAAGAAAACCCCATTTCTCTTACAAATTTAACTGAGTAACTATATTTTACACCGCCTCTAGCAGCACATGCATAGAGATGATACCGTGAAAAATTCAGGAAGTAAAATTACTGAGCATGTCAGAGGTGGAATTGACACGGAATTCCAATTTGAATCAGGAATTGCCAGCAAGTGATCCAGCCAAAATCGATATCTGAATCAATACATCCCCTTGAAAACAGGATTTGTTCTGCATATGCTTGCACCGTATTCCTCATACTCTTCTTTTGTATGGCAAGCCTGCACAGATATGAATATCTCAATACACAACATGAATTTAGCAACGGAAGAATGATAAAACTTTGGCACTTTAAAATTTAAGCATAAAATAAGGTGAAAGCTCAACATCAATGCCGAGGTTGCAGAAACATAAAAAACTGTGTCTGTATTTTTGGAGAGGAGATGATCTCCTCCTCCATGATTAGTTAAGTTCACCTTGATGCCATTCGATTTCTGAACAATTAAGACTCAACGTATTATAGAAGATAATGGGACAAAACCCCTTCATCTCACAGAGAAGATGCAAAGGTCTAGCAACATTAGGAGTTGTCCAAGTGAAAGCAAACACTGAATATAGCATACTGTTTCTACACAAAAATTAGACCAAGCTCTCTTTTGATCACAAATGTCAAATTATTTGGACTCCAAACAGGTGCTTTATACTAACAAGACAACACTTGTTTCGAACTCAGTTTAACTCGCAGAACTATACCGCGCAGTGACTCAATAAAACTTTATCATAAATTTGCAAGATTTGTTAAAATCCCCATATCACAAAAACATTGATGTGATGGCTTCAAGCCCCGTGGCAACTTAAAGGTTCTTTGAGGGTTTCAAGATATAGGGATAAAGTCAGAGACAAAAAAAATATGATTGTCAGCCTGCATTAACAAAAACCTTTAAATAGCTCCAACACATGATTCAAAGCAAAAGGAGATATGCAAGTTTCTACACAAATAGCTCCAATATATAGAAAAAGGTGGAATATGAGAAGACTGCAATAGTTGTCATGCCCTCAGATTAGAAGAATAAACTCATACCGCAAAGAATTCAGGTGTGGACGCAAGTACTGAGCCACCAAACCAAACTGCAAATCTCTGGATGGGATGGCTAACTACATTCACTTCCACTGGATGTGACTGCGGACACAAACAAAAATGAAAATCAAACTCTGGTATCGTAAATAAGCTGCATATGCTTACTAGTTTATATAAATACACATTGCACACACTTCTAAATAAAAATGCTTACTTTTACTTCTCCACCAACTCGAGCTTCAGATGCAAGAAGCCGGGCATCCACAATCTTCTTTATATCCCGTTGTAACCTCCTATGGAAGTCCTTGAACATGGTTGAACCTCCAGACAACACTATATTCTGAGAATAACAATAACAATATGAGACCAAATCCATAAGTTGCATAAAGAAATATTTAGTAAATAACGAAGATCACTAATTTACTATACATGAGAGCATAATACAATAGCCTTTGGAGAATTTACATAAGGGAAAAAAAAATAAGATTTTCATGGGACTAGGTCCAGACCTTAGAGCTAAAAACAATTCAAACACCAAACCATGAACATAGGAGAAAATCAATGCTAAAGTTTAAAGAGAAAACAACTCAGAACGAATGACTGTAAAGTTATATGACACTTGTAGAAAACAATACCTAGTAAGGCGTAACTGAAGAAAAAAAAATTCAACCTCAGTTTAAACAAAGAACCATTCAGTAATGGTTTCAGAACACCATTACAAGGCCTAAGCACCACAGTGAAGCAGCACAGCATATTAATTCATATTGCTTCAATTACAAATGTAAAATACATCTAATCTATGAAGAATTTCAAGGCCTACTTCACCTTATACAAAGACCTCCTAGTGTCAATTGGAGCAGACTGAATACACTTGTCAATTACAGCAGGTAACGGAGTGGTGAAGTCGGTGCTATAAATCTCGGGATTGAAGAAAATCTATGAAAGCATTCAAGACAAAATTAGCAGAGAAAAGGTTAGTACCAGACAGTGATTGAGAAGAAAAATAGAAAAGGGAAACATTTTAGGGGAGGAGGAGAGGAAGTAAACCTCTGGGCCAAGAAATCGTTCATAGCCAATGTCACAAGAGTAGGGCGCCCCTGTTTTTGGTTTAATGCCTCTCCAGTGCTTAATATACTTGGATGGTTCCTTATCGTGCTTATTAAACTCCTGCAATCATTGGAGAAACAAGAGTTTGTCATCAAACAATCTCCAAATTGAAAAATAAACTCACAAATGAATGTAACATAAGGAGTTTTTACAGCAGGTATAACAAAAATTACACCAAATTGTACCAAGGTCTTCAAAACTAAAATGATCATGGAAATAAAGTTGACCTTGACAATATCAGAACTAGTATAGCAATACATTTCCTTCACTCTGCGAGCTACATCAAAGGAGTCGTCTGGTGGCACATTCTCTCCTCTTTCCTGCATATAATGCAAGCAGCATAAGCGCACTAACAATTCATCTGTAAATCTTAGTCACAAGTACTCTATATAAGCCGTAATTCATAAAATTTCGCGAAAGTTCATACACTATTGTCTGGTTCCAAACACTAACCCTAGCTTACCATTTTAATGATCACAACAAAGGGAATATGAATACAACTAGCAAGAATGCAATCCCATAAGGGGAAAAAACAATTGAAGTTATTAGTGAGAATGGAAGATAGCATACCCGCATAAGCTGCTGGACGAAGAGAGTGACATCTTTCCCAGCAATAGGAACTGACTTGATGCTGCTCCCAATAACATAACCTTCTGCAACAGGAACAATATGAGTTGCCCCATCTCCAACATCTACTACAACCCCTGTCATCTCACACTAAGAAAATTGTAGGTCAATCAAAGAGGAAACGATCAAGGGATATCAAAACAATAACAACACACATTATAAGCACTTGGGGTAACACAATTCATAACATGACAAACTACAATAAAATTCTCAAATTTTTTATACCAACCTTGGAGGTAGTGTAACCAGCTGCAAGAGCAAGTACCGAATTCACAGCAATGTAAAGGCCAGGAACATTGAAAGTTTCGAACATGATTTCACCCGTGTACTCCCGGCTCTCCGGGGCAGTAAGCGGACTCTCAGTTAGAAGAAAATAATGGTCTTCAGGATCACAACGCAAGTAGTTAAATATACTTTGCTGCCAGAACCGCTCCATTGAATCCCAATTCTCGACTTGGCCCTGTCGAACGGGATAGCTTAGATTGTAAGTTGTACTAGATCGAGATCTTTCCAGCGCCTCATCCCCAATAAAGAAATCAAGATCAGCCATCACGCCAGCATTGTGCTGCGCTATCCAGCCGGACTTGGAGGAGGTTCTGGACGGGTTCAAAAACGATTCGTTTAATGCAACTACGGTCGGAACAGTGTAACATGGCTCGACATTTCCCGCGAAACCCATTTTAGTATACCTACAGAAATGGATGCAAATGCACATATTAGAGCATAATCTCTTGGGAATTTTAACAAACAGGTGGGGACCGATACGTGCAACCCGAATTTCAATAGAAAAACGTCAGCTGGGGCATTTCATCGAGCAGTTTGCGTGCGTAATTACGTACCCACTTCCATTGTCGATGACAACAGCTGGGCGAGAGGCCGGGTCCATGAGAGAAACCTTGGAACTTGTATTGGCTTTGATTATTACGGAGGTGGATCTGCAGCTGAGATCCGATAGAGGGTGCGAGGCAAATGATCATGGCTTTGAAGAGCGCGAGAAAGGAGAGCGCCGAGACGAAGTGGAAGCTGAGAGTGCTGATGATGGCGACGCAGACTTGGATCGGAAGCGAAAGCGGCGGCTCAACGAACAGCTCGGTAGCTCGCAGCAGTTGGTGATTGCGATTGCTGCTCCACCCATTTCAACGACGGACGCAGAAGCTGAAGATTTCAATGGCGGCAGCTCTCATCGACTGCATCATCATCGCTGCAGCTTCTGCAAATTTTCTCCGATTCGATGCTTTTACTGGCAATCAAACAACGGCGACCGCCAACCCCCACTCGCTTTCTCTTCTGGGCCTTGTCTTTTTGGCTAGTTACGCTTTGTCGTTTGATTTTGAAATACGACTTTTGTTTTGGGCCGTTGGATTTGTTTCCTGGTGGGATGGAGCGACGGGTCAGATTTTGCCTCCGGTCGGAAGCCAGTTATGGGGCCCGTGGAACTGTCGTAGTGTAGCGAAATGGTGATGTCGGTAGTTTGTTTGTATCTCAAAATATTTAGAATCTTTTGATACATAATACTAAAAGGGGTATTTGTCGTGTTTTTCTTGAATTTGTAAAGAATTTTCAATTTCCTTTTTTAATTTTAATTTTAACCAATTACCTCCATGAACTTTTGTAATTGACCAATTTATCCCCTAATGTTAGATTTGAGAATTGTTCACATGCACATCACATGCCAAATTTTTTAGGGTAAAATAGTAATTTTATCCATAATGTGAACATTCTATTTTTCTTCTTTTTTCTCTTCCACTAGTTCACTCTGTACAATTTTATCTAAATCAGCTATAGAAGTCTAATTAGCAACTGCAAAATATTGGCTTTGCGCCAAGTTTACCAAAATGAAATTAACGATTCTTACTACAATTAGTTTTGCACTTCGAGTGCTTTAATAAAGTTAACAACATCCACAAAAAATATGCAACAGACTTAATGGATTTGCACCTAGTGCCAAAATCAATAAAACCTATCAAATTTATAGTTTCGCATCATATAATCCCATTGAAAGAATAACTTAATCTCAACACCAAAGGTTTTCATTAACAATACGAAAGGCCCTCCAACACATCATAGTTACACTCTTCATGGTCTTGCACGTTAGGGTTGCGATGCCATTTCATTAGCCTTCCTTGTGACTTGATTCATACAACCACCTCGGTTCACCTATTTTAATTCAACATGAAAGCAACAAAATGTTAGCAAACCCAAAATACCTTTGATACTCATCGTTATGAGCTTCAAAGCTCAAAATACCTTCGATATTTGTTTGATTTCACCGTCTGTTCTCCATATCTTTTCTCATATTGTAACACTATGATGCCCAATTCTTTTTGGCTCGCCTTCCCATGCTTCTCCATATACCCAACAACAATCAGGTTTGGCTGGGGTGTATGATTACCTTTTTGCCCTCACACCATTAGCATGTGATCAAATTAGATGGAAAGTTCTAAGATATAATGGTAGGTGAAAATTGGTGAATTACACAAGTTCAAGGGGGTAATTGGCTAAAATAAAAGTTCAGGGGAGAAATTGACAATTTCTTACAAGTTCAGGGGTAAATCGACGAACACCTCTAACTAAAAAAATATTAGGAAACAACGTGGGCATTTAAGTAATTTCACACAAACAAATTTGTGTTGTTTTGTTTTCTGAACCTCACAACCATGTCACCTTATCACTACCCTCTAAAACGAATCTCTCTCTTTGTCTCTCCTTAACTGCCAACCCTTTTTTCTTTGGGTGCTGCCAACCCCTTTTAAATCAAGCAACCCCTTTGCCACTTCGTATTACGGTCTAGTGGTATTTCTCGAAACTTATATGTGAAAGGTCTTATATTTGAATCTCACCATTGGCGAGTTTGAACCACATTATTGCTAGGTCATTGTAAGGCTAAACTCACCATCTCTCTCTTAGTGTAGATTTATCGTTTGTTAAAAAAAATAAAAAAAATAATAATAATAACCCCTCCCATAAAATAAAAAATAAAAAAATAATATTTGAGAAAAATAAAATTTATATTTCTAATACACATAGAGTGTGTGGCTTTTCCTAGTGTCAATTAATATAAATAATCACCCTACTTAAGATGAGCAAGGAGCTATATATCTATATAATATACAAATTTACAAATATATATGACAAAAACTTAAAAATATATAATTAGTTTACCTTTTTGTAAATATATATTGAATAGCATTCATATATTTTACATTAAATTGTTTTGCATGTATTGTTTTATTATTACTATTTTAAATAATTTACCTATATTTATAGTCACGATGTAGGTATCTTTAATCTTTAATATTAGAAAGTCAACAATCAATTTGATGCCTCAAGGCTTCACCAAAAATTTTAGGATAAAAACACCCCTAAAACAAAAAAATCCAAAACTAATCCAAAATAACACATCAAACACAGATTGGGTAATTTTATAAGAAAAGTATAACAAATAAAAGATTAAAAAAAAAACAAAAAAAAAGGAAAAAAGAAACGAGACGTGCAAAACTTTGATGTCGTGGGACTCCAGAGAAAACCACGAACTGACGGAAAAGAAAACTGCCATGAACCACAACTCCACGTTGAGCACTGAAGATTATGAGGAGGAGGGAATCTTTCTTTGCCGTTCCTTCTACTTCGAGTGGTTTGAAAAAAAAAAAGAAAAAGAAAAAAAAGGTTAATCAATTTCCTTTTCGTTTTCACTTTCTTCCGCTTTCTAAAGGTTCATCGGGTTCTCGGTCACTCACTACGACTATATCCGGACGACGTGTGGAGACGAGTGCAGGACGTTGTCAGTTTTGAAGAGTTTCAAGCCGACCGCTAAATCTAACACTGTCAAGTTGGATTACTGGTGAATGCCTAAACTTTCTCACTTTGTCGTAAAGTTTTGTTTATTTTCCACTAATTCCAGTTTCCTTGCTGCCTTGGAGAAGGTCTGTATCTAATGGGTTTCTTTACTTTTTCTTTTAATAACTGTTCTGATCTTCATTCTTTACAGGTATGTTTTTTCTTTCAACAATTCATCTGCAAATTGTTGAGTTCTTGAATGACTTCCATTATTGCTTTATAGGCACTCTTTGTTTATTTGCAGATATACATTATCATTTCAAGCTTTGCAAATTTTGTGGTGATACTATTCGGTGCGTTCTTAAAAAATTTCTTTTTGATCTTTATTTTTCTTTCCCCAAATGATGGTTCAATTACAAGAGCTGTGCATATAACTGTCAATGTGGCTTTCGAAAAGAAAAGGACTACATTTTTTAACATACATAGAACAAAGGGTTAGTGTCACATCCCGCCCCAGGGCGGATCATTTCCCGGGCCCGCTCCACCACCGTAGCACGATATTGTCCGCTTTGGGCCCCGACTACGCCCTCACGGTTTTGTTTCTGGGAACTCACACGAGAACTTCCCGATGGGTCACCCATCCTGGGAGTGCTCTCGTGCGCTACTCGCTTAACTTTGGAGTTCCCATGGAACCCGAAGCCAGTGAGCTCCCAAAATGCCTCGTGCTAGGTAGGGATGGGAATATACATTTAAGGATCACTCCCCTGTGCGATGTGGGATGTCACAATCCACCCCCCTTAGGGGCTCGCCGTCCTCGTCGGCACACTCGCGACCAGGGTTAGGCTCTGATACCAAATTGTCACATCCCGGCCCGGGGCAGATCACTTCCCGGGCCTGCTCCACCACCGTAGCATGATATTGTCCGATTTGGGCCCCGACTACGCCCTCACGGTTTTGTTTTTGGGAACTCACGAGCAACTTCCCAGTGGATCACCCATCATGGAATTGCTTTAGCCCTCTTCTCGCTTAACTTCGGAGTTCCTACGGAACCCAAAGCCAGTGAGCTCCCAAAAGGCCTCGTGCTAAGTAGGGATGAGAATATACATTTAAGGATCACTCCCCTGGACGATGTGGGATGTCACAGTTAGTTATGTCTGTTTTTCCAAAACATATGTCGAGGGAAAATGTATGATTCGTATTTGACACGAATTTCATTATTGAGATCACTTTCATATGTTACTTTAACTGTTATAGTAATTTTTCTCATGTTATCTTCCACCAAAATATGGATTAAAACATGTACGAAATGTTTTTGTAGTACATATGTCTTTATGTATGCACAAATGTAGAAGAGCAAAAAAAACCTTTGTATGTCGCGTTTAGCATGCCGTGATGTAAAAAAAGATCTTTCGCATGCGCAAGGCGCGTGCAGAAAGGCTAGTACTAATTTTAATTAATTGATGTTTTTTATTTGTAGAAAATTATTTTGTATACATATATTGGCCCTCTAAGAGAAGGGATATCCATTTTTTTTTTCCACAAAATGGAGATTAAAATTGTGGGACTCACTCCACTTCGAACTTCAACGATTAGAACCGTCTATTTTGTAAGTCAAGATTTATAGATTATCCTTACAAAAATTTAATTCAATTCGAAACTATATGCCTATTAACTTATCACGATGAAAATTCAATGCGTCTTAGAGAACAAAGTGTCGTCAATTTTTTTTTAACTCAAGTAGATGCCTCAAATATTTCTGATTTGACTAATATTTTGTAAAGGGGAATTGTTATTAGCACTCCAAAAATCTCATTCTACAATCTAAACTTTCTATATTGGGAAAGAAAAATACATTTGTGAGGAGTGTAGAATGAGATTTTTGGAGTGTCAATAACACTTCCCTTGTAAATATGATCTATCAGGTGCAACTTGAAAAATAGACGATTCAGGTCGTTAAAGTTCAATGTGGTGTAAGCCCCACAATTAATTCCTATTATTTTACAAAAATGGATATCCCTTCTTTTAAAGTTTCCTTACATATATATTGGACATTTTTTTATTGTTATTATATCAAGGTGTGTGTAAATACATTTACTTATTCTTAATTTAATATTTTAATCAAATAATATTTTTATATTTTATAAGTAAATTATTTTGCATGAATTTTTTTTGTTGACAAAAAAAAAGTTTTTTGGGCTAAAAGCATTTAACCCCATTTCCGTTCGCATAGTTTAAAACTTTTTTGTCATTAAAAAATTGTAGACAACAAAAAAGTAATTCGATGTATTATAGATATTTTAAAAAGGAGGCAGATTGTCTGCTGGGTGCCATTTTCATCTTCTTCTATTTGTGCGGTCACGGTTAAACCACATCAACATTTTATATTCCTATTGTTTTTTGTCTAATTATCTTTATAAAAAAATCAATATAAAATGTTGACCTGACTTAACCGTGACCACACAAAATAGAAGGGGATAGGAAGGGGAAGGGCACCCAAACGGGAGGGAAGACAATATGCCTCCTTTAAAAAATACGAAAGATGTGAAGTCAAACTTTATTAAAGAATTTGCTCAGATGAAGCTTAATTACTATTTTATTTAGGAAAAAGAGTTATATAGAATTTATGTAACATCTCACATCGTCTAGGAGAGTGAATCCTTTAAGCCTTATATATACATGCCCACCTCCGTATAGCACGAGGTCTTTTGGGAGCTCACTGACTTCGGGTTCCATTGGAATTTTGAAGTTAAGCGAGTTCGCACGAGAGCAATCCCAGGATGGGTGACCCACTGGGAAGTTCTCATGTGAGTTCTTAGAAACAAAACCATGGGGGTGTGGTTGGCGCCCAAAGCAGACAATATTGTGCTACGGTGGAGTCGAGCCCGGGATGTGACAATTTTGTATCATAGCCAATCCCTGGCCGGAAGTGTGCTGACAAGGACGTTGGGCTCCTAAGGGGGTGGATTGTAACATCCCACATCGCCTAAGGGAGTGGATCCTCTAAGCCTTATATGTACATGCCCACCTCCATCCAGAACGAGGCCTTTTGGGAGCTCACTGGCTTCCGGTTCCATCGAAATTATGAAGTTAAGCGAGTTCGCACGAGAGCAATCCTAAGATGGGTGATCTACTGAGAAGTTCTCGTGTGAGTTCCCAGAAAAAAAAACCGTGAGGGCGTAGTCGGGACCTAAAGCGGATAATATCGTGATACGGTGGAGTCGAGCCTGGAATGTGGTAGAGGTCCGGACCGGAATGTGAAAATTTAAGTTAGAAAAAATTAAATTTGAAGGAGTAAAGTTATATTTTCATTAAATCTTTTTCATATACGCGTAGTCACGTATTGTGGCTTTCACTGTCAAGTGAAGATAATTTTATGTATAACGCTCGAAAGTAAAGGCAGAGAGCTAAAGTTGGCTGGGCCCGTCGGACCTATAACATTTTGTAAAGGCCTTGGTCCCACTAGCCATAGCCCACCCTAAACCCTCAAAAAATGGGCCTCAGAGGCCCAAGAATCCAATCACGTAGCCGAAAGTTGGCCCATTTCCAAAACAATGTATTAAATCATCTTTTAAAGAGATGTCAAAACTGTCACACATATAACAGTGAAAATATGATAGCAAACTTTTTCCAACTGAGCATTTAGTTTATTATGTGGCATTGAGTCAATTGAAGGCAATGTTTTTTGCTATCAAATTCATTTAATGACTTTTTAATAGATGTGATGCAATATATCATAAATTTTGATGTGCGTTCCAAGTATTTGATTGGTTGTTTTAATAATTAGATCCCATAAAAAGAAAAAAAAATTACGAAATGTCATTAGGTGCATCAAAAAATTGCACAAAATATCAAATTACCATATAATCCATTAAATATTATTTTAATGTTTAAAATTCGATGTCTCATTTGAAGATACTCTTAACTTTAAACCTAAACACAATGAGAACACATAATTCATCTCACTTGTCTCTTAATCTGCACTTAAAAATGATTTATGCAACAGCTAATCATATTGATCCCAAGTCAACCCTAATTTGAACATGTTGATCTCAAGTCAACAACACGCACTCGCGGTAAGCACATCGATTGGCCGAATGCCTCGAAGCTCCACCGTCCACGATATTCTCCCGCGCACCTTATCTTCTCCCCTTCCCTCCAGGGACACCCCGGTCCGTCGGTTCACTCGTCGCTTTCAAAATCCTAGGAATTATCCAAAACATCCCCATCCAATCACTACACACGCCAAACCACAAGGGTACCGTCGTAATTTCACAGGGGAGATTCATATTTCCCACCGGACAAAACCAATCACCACCACCTGCGCACAAACGCGCACGTTAGATGTCCCCTTTCAGCCTCCACCCAAAAACCAAACCCCCTGCATTTACCTTAATTGCGCCATTAATTATTTAAAACACCCAAATTTTAATTTATAATCCCATTTTTTACCTCTTAATTAAAATAAATTAAAGATTTAACCTACCCTCGCATGAAATATGTAATTACGGAGCAGCAGCGGCAGCAGGAGAAGTGTTTTGATGGATCTGTCTGCGCAGAGCTCTTCATGAGTGTGTCTCTGTCTCTCTCATCTTTCTCTCTCTAGAACCAGAAGCTCCGAGTCTTTAAGTCATTTTCGAAAGGTTCGTTTTGGCTTCGGATCGGGTCCTGCATTTGTATAAATCGGAGCCGTTTGATCGGCGCTGGAAGGGATTCGGATTTCAACGATCGGATTCGCTTTTTGTCTGATTGGATGGTCTGATTGGGGTTGAAGATGAACCCGCTGTGCTGCATTGCGCCGGTTTCGGTCGATCGGGACCGGGGCACCCCGGTGGCGGCGAAGCAGTTGGGTGAGTGCCAGATAAGCCCGGAGGCTCCGATCCGGAACGTTAGCTATGGTTCGAGGCCGAGCTACTCGGCTCAGGTCTCGTCGGCCGGTACTGAAACGGACAGGGCTTCCGTCGCGGCGGGGCATGAGGTTGAAGATACGATCAGTGAAGCAAGGGATTCGAAGATGTTTGGCGGAGGCGTGAGCGGCAGCGTGGCTGGGATTCTGTATAAATGGGTGAACTACGGGAAGGGGTGGCGGTCGCGGTGGTTTGTGCTCGAAGACGGCGTGCTTTCGTACTATAAGGTTCATGGACCGGACAAGATTTTGATGAGCCAGGTGAGAGAGAAGGGGTTGAGGGTGATCGGAGAGGACTCGCTGAGGTATATGAAGAAGGCGAATTGGGGAAGTAATCGGCTTGGCGGTGCGGTGGCGGCGAGGCCGTGGAAGCCTTTCGGAGAAGTGCATTTGAAGGTATGAGCTTTTGCTTATCACAGAATGTGAAGCCATTGTTTGTGTTATAGAGGTAATGCTATTTTTGGTGGTGATGCTATATTTAGCAAATGAAGAAGTCTGTATCCATTGCGTTTATTAGTTGGGATTTTCTGCGTCGTTTTGTAGGGTCTGTGCACTCGTTTGCTGCAATGTAAGCGGTGGGTGTCGAAAGCTACAGAAAATGTTTAATATTCTTACACTTTTCATGGAATTTTTAGAAAATATTGATTGATACCCACCAAAAGTTTTCCTCAATCTTGATGGACCCAACAAAAACTCGAATCCGTTGAGAGGAATGCTTGTGTTTTGTCTGATGATGCATAACATGTATGCTCGATTGCGCATATCTGTGCTTTTGAGTTGATGGTTTTTGGTTACTGAATTTGAAGTGGTCTGGTTTACAGGTCTCTTCAATTCGTGCCAGCAAATCAGATGATAAACGGCTTTCCATATTCACAGGAACTAAAACTCTTCACTTGCGGTGTGTATCAAGAGAGGACCGAGCTACATGGGTTGAGGCACTGCTCAGTGCTAAAGATCTGTTTCCTCGAGTCTTTACAAGCAATGATTTAGTACTTTCGAAAGATATAGTTGTCTCGACAGAGAAACTAAGACTAAGATTAGCACAGGAGGGCATTGGTGAGCCGGTGATCAAAGACTGCGAGTCAATAATGCTCTTAGAAGTGTCAGAGCTTCAGAATCAGTTGAAGGCTCTTCGGAGTAAACACGTGATGCTGTTAGAATCATTGAGACAATTGGAGGTATTTCTTCCATCCTGTACTGCTTTATACCAGATTTCCTTACATATAATTACTAAGTTTCTGCTTAATAAATTTGCTACAATATGGGGGGTGGTGTAAATCTTGCTAGTCGGAAAGTAATATCCTATCTAAATTTCCTTTTGCAGACGGAGAAAATGGAGCTGGAAACTACAGTAGTGGATGAAACAAAGGAGCGTGAGTCATATGGACAGGGGGATAGGAGATTTAGTGGTCAGTCATCTTTGGCATTTCCATAACCTTAGTATTTTGTTGAAGTCAATGTTTTAAATTATGAGATGTATAATGATGATTTAATATTTCTTTTAGTTTCGGTGCTACTCTAAAGGTTTCCCGCCGTATACACAGTTTCTGATTATATTATCGATGACAATTTAATTTTGACCCTTAGTTTTGATTGTTTTATGGTTTTGCTCATGACACAGATTTCTATTCTGTCTTATCTGAGGGCAGTGCAAGTGATTCTGATGCAGATAATGAAAGCCAAATTGAAACAGATGAAGATGAAGGAACATATTTTGATACACATGACATTTTGTCTTCAGAAGCTCTAAGAAGTGCTTCCTATCGAAGTAGGGAAGGCTTGGGGAATGGTGTGTATACCATAGAGATTCTTTCTTTTCTGATTAATCAAAGAAACATAATTTGATGAGAGTTATTTTGTATTCAGATACTCTAAGAAGTGCTTCCCACCGGAGCAAGGAAGGTTTGGGAAATGGTTCTATATTTGAAAGAGATTCTTTCTTTTCCGATCGATTGCATGGAGTTGAGATCACAACAATTAAATATCCATATGTGAGAAGGAGGGATAATTTGCCAGAACCCAAGGAGAAAGAGAAGCCTATTAGCTTGTGGTCGATTATCAAGGATAATATTGGGAAGGACTTGTCTGGAGTTTGTCTTCCTGTTTATTTTAATGAACCACTCTCATCGTTGCAAAAGTGCTTTGAAGATCTGGAATATTCAAACTTGGTTGATCGAGCATCGGAATGGGGAAAGCAGGTAAGGTCCTCAGCTGTCCCCTTCTATGCATCACTAATTGTCTGAACTTTGGAACATGAATTAATTTGGACTTCCTGTGGTGCAGGGAAATGATTTAATGAGAATTCTAAACGTTGCAGCATTTGCTGTATCTGGCTATGCATCAACAGAAGGTCGGCATTGCAAACCCTTTAATCCTCTCCTTGGGGAGACCTATGAGGCTGACTATCCAGATAAAGGACTTCGTTTTTTCTCTGAAAAGGTAATGCACGTTGACATGTCTATTAGCACCCTTTTATATGCATTTCTGTCCATTAAGTATGAAAAACGGTAAAAGATAAAAGTAGCCTCTTTGTTGCTTCATGTTGTTCGGACTCATTGAGTTTGAAGCATCACAGATAATTGTCAAATGTTTATGAACCATTGATTGATGTCTAACATGGACGAGCTTGCACTCAGGTGAGTCACCACCCAATGGTTGTTGCTTGTCACTGTGAAGGAAGAGGTTGGAAATTCTGGGCGGACTCCAATCTCAAAGGCAAGTTTTGGGGGCGTTCTATTCAGCTTGATCCTGTGGGTACCCTAGCCTTGCAGTTTGAGGATGGGGAGATGTTTCAGTGGAGCAAGGTCACTACCTCTATATACAATATCATACTAGGAAAAATTTATTGTGACCACTATGGCACCATGCGCATCAGGGGCAGCGGCAATTATTCCTGCAAGCTAAAGTTCAAGGAGCAGTCTATCATAGACCGAAATCCACATCAGGTTAGTTAAAGTCTAAATTCTCCCCAGAACAATATTTTACATGGGCGGCCCAATTTTCATGTTTATGTTACACTCAGGTTTAGCCATTGGAATTTCAGGTTCATGGATTTGTTCAAGACAATAGAACTGGAGAGAAAGTAGCAATGTTGATGGGTAAGTGGGATGAGGCAATGTACTACATGCTGGGAGATCCAACTACAAAACCAAGGGGTTATGATCCTATGACAGAAGCTGTGCTTCTCTGGGAAAGAGATGACTATGTTACCAAGACAAGATACAATCTCTCTCCATTTGCAATATCCCTTAATGAACTGACACCTGGCCTATTGGAGAGGTTACCGCCTACGGACTCAAGGCTAAGGCCAGATCAAAGACATTTGGAGAATGGCGATTATGAATTGGCAAATGCAGAGAAACTAAGACTTGAACAGCTACAAAGACAGGTACCCCCTTTACATCCTCTTTCTCTTTTGATCCGTTATTCACCCATAGATCCTCCTCGTTTCATGCATTCTTGTATCTAATTGCGAGCCTAATGCCGTTTGAATTTAATTGAAAATGACTTCAATCTCATATCTGGCCTATAATCTTGAGAGTTTGAAATTCAGGACTCAGCTTGAAACCGAATGTAATGCCATTTCCCAGGTGTTTTCTGGGAATTGATGGACTCCTGTATGCAGTGTACTTTATTCGTAAACTATTCTTCTATTCTTAAATTGTATTTAGCAACAGTTGATAATTTTGTGCAGGCAAGGAAGTTGCAAGAGAGAGGGTGGCAGCCAAGATGGTTTCGGAAGGACGAGGATGGTTGTTATAGTTATGTGGGAGGGTATTGGGAAACTAGGGAGAAGAAGAACTGGGACGGAATTCCCGATATTTTTGGCCAGAGTAGTGATTTGCCTTCGTGTTCTGGTGAAGAGTAAGGCATCTCTTGGCCGACCTTTGTTGTATTAGATAACGCCGGTCTTTCGTTTCTTCCCCATGCCCTGAATCCGAGTTTAGTGTAGGCTGCGTTATAGAAAAAAATTCCTTGGTGGTGTAATGATAGTTTTCGTTTGGGACATTACGTCGCCCATGGAGCTGCTCATGCCCAGGTTCTGGTTAATTTAAATGGTGTTACCTTCGCTTTTAACTTAAACTGCTGCCCCACTTAAGAAAATACTGAAATGCACCGTCAAAAAGTAAACCACCTGTTCAATATACACTTGTCACGTTGTGGATTTGGTAACGATCATCTTTTGTCAAAAGGAGACTGAAACGCATGGACGGCGGAATTTAACTTCGGTTTGGAACATAGCCATCACATCAGATGTTACGTGGTTCAGAGCGTTTACTTTTTACACATAAGATTGTGTTTAAACCGCTGCAAAAGTGCCAAAATCTTTAAATATTACGAAATATATATGGTCAAACACATTCTGGTAACACGTCATTAAACATTGTTACGAGTAAGCATACGTAGCCAACTACAAAAATGGCATCCCCATGGACTCTTCATTCAAGTAAAAAACACAACGGGAAAACGGGAAGAAAATTTGATAACGCTCCTCATTTCCATGCCTTCTTCCCTCGGAATTGTTTGCCAGATCGCTGCTGCTGCTTCCTTTTATCCACGCGAGATTTAGCAACCTTTGCCCTCTTTGCAGCCATAGGCATTTGCTTTTTGTGTTCCTTCTGCTTGTTGCTCATACCTCCCGTCTGTTGTCATTCACGAATACAAGTGTCAAAACAAAGATCAAGCTCGGTCAGAACCCTATTGGAGGTCAATTTATTCACTTCTCCTTTGAAAAGTGAACTGAGTGCTAAAACCATTAGTTGTCATCTGGCAACTAATGGAATCCCAAGGACATACCTTCTTCTGTTTTATGGCGGCTCGAGCCTGGTACTTCCCTCTCTCCTCCCGCCCTGCTCTCACTAATGCCAATCTCTCCTCCTTGCTCATCCTTTTCTTTACGTGGACCTACACGGTGCATGCCCAAATTGAGTAATAAAGAAGGCACAACACGTTTTAAAAGCTTTATATGTCTCCTTTCCCCTTGGATTTATAAGACACCAAGGACAGTAGAACGGCTAAAGGGATCTTGAAGCAATAGGCATGGGAGTTAACAACATTCCAACGTTTCTAAGTTTTTTTTCTCCCAGGAATGTCTCAAAAGCAGCATATTGAGTCATAATGAGTAAAATAATTTAAACTTACTTCAAGCTTTGCAGGATCTACTCGCTTACTGCTCAGTTCAGATGAGCTGGGAATCTTGAATGCGGGTGACTTGGCGTCTGCGCCCTTCTTCAATAATCCCTGCCGCGTCAAAGCAATTTGGGCTTCCTTCTTTGCCTAACAAAAAGAAGCATCAAACAATGAGCAAGTTTTTATGACATCTACAAAGACGGCTTAAATACATTAAAATTGTTGTTCATGGCCAAGGTTACAGGCTTACAGAATGCTTCACCTATGGCATCAACTGGGAACAAAGAAAAACAAACCTTTAACTCCTTAATCCTCTGAAAGTCCTCGTTAGAAAGAAAACCATCAGCTGAGTCCAGTGAAGCAGGCTCCATGTTCTCTTTGGCCAATCTCTTCAAAGCCCGAAGACTTGATTCAACATGATTAAGTTGTTTATCAAAATCGGCAAACTTCCTCTTTTTTGCTTTGTTGTCTTTTACTCCATTTCCACTACCTTTGGCATCATCGTTGTCGGATTCTTCCTCCTCATTCTCTTCTTCTTGCTCATCCTCATCGTCATCCTCATCCTCACTCCCATTGAGATCGCTGTCATTATCATCTATACTATCATCACCATCTTCATCTTCAGCTACCACGGCATCCTCTTCTATTCCATCATCTTCGCTTCCACTGTCACTGTTGTCCATCTGGTCGCCATCATCATCACTGGAAGCAACCATCTCATCGCGATCAAGATCATCATCTTTATCATCATCAGTGCCGCTGAATGAATGTTCATCAGCATCATCACTGTCCTCATTGCCGTCATCTTCTTCTAGCAGTTCAACACCAGGAACATTGCTGAGTACACTGACTTCTCCATAAGCTTTTGGTTTTGCCTTGGGGTTAGTGGGGCGTCCACGGTCCTTCTTAATCAACAGTGAGGGGCAAATCTGTATGTACACTAAATAGTCAGTCTTCAGCAACAATCATGGTTCATGGAAATGCATGCACTAGCAATTGCAAGTCCATGCATGAGAGAGAGAGAGAGAGAGAGAGAGAGAGAGAGACCTCTCTGAATAAACTGATAAGTGAGCGCGCTGCTATTGAAACTGCTTTCTCATGTGATTTCTTATATAATGCAAGATCTTGCAGCAACTCTTCGGTCATCAACTGCATCCACGGAACAAAAATTAATTATGGAAGCCTAGCAAAACATTCTTGCGTTATATCAGAATACAAATGGCAAGAAAAAAGAAAAAGAAAAAAAAAAAAATATATATATATATATATATATATAGAGCCACGATTAATTAACTTCAATGCATTTAAAGATGAGTACTGGACAACTTGAAATGTACGGCCCAAAACCAAATGATATAATTAGGTTGTTACCAATGGAATCCGTAAACATAGCTCCCTTGTTACATTCAGTCCAACAGCTATGGCCTGGAGAAAGCAAGTGATCAGAGACATAGTCAAGCCAATTATAAAGAATATACTAAAACATATCATCTATGAAGTAACACCTCTGGACGTGAGCGATCATGTACAAATTGATTCACTAGTTGTTTGAACAGTGGTTGAACCGCATCAGGAGGAACCTGCTCATTATAAAGTAGATCAAATTTAACTGGAAAGGTTCATTCATCATATGTAATTTGAACAATTGTTACTAGGACTTTAAGAACGTAAAAAGTTAGGGGAGGACAGGGAAAGAAAAGCCAACTGACCATATCATGGCAAGCCTGAACTGCTGCCGCAAGTAAACTTGTGACATCGCGTTGGTGAGGCTGTGATACCAAGACAATCACAACTCAACTCTCAAGAGAATATACATTAAGTGGATAGGTCAGATTATGTACCTGAATATATTTCTGAAGGAAAGGATAAAAGTTCAACAAAATCAAGCGGTGAAGCCCAATCGTGCGAGCAATTACTTTCAACATCATCATCTTGACCTTCAGTTAACAAACGGTGATATATAATCAAAACAAATGACCAAAGCAACTTCCACCATTAGTTCATAAACAATGGAAACCTATGGGATATAAACAAAGCATGACAAGAATTTGGTGTTTTGCTCTATGCCATGTTATGATGTAGTTGAACCTGTGCACTCAACCGAATAAAAAGATCAAACACAGCTAACTTAGGAATATTCATTCACTATTATAGTATTCCAACTTTGCACGGGCAATACACAATTTTCTCCATAAGACAAGCATATGTGTATCTTGTACTTTGTTAATTCTACAATTGCAACCACTTACCTCAAATCGTTCATTGCAGGTTTGAAGGCGGGAGAATAGTTTCTCAGCAAATCCCTGCAGGAAGAATGATCTGTCAAATCTCCTTGATCAACAGAAACAATAAAAACACTAACTAGATGATAAGATCAGACAAACCTGCGGATCTTGCAAATGGTTAAGTGGCGTATGATAATTTGAATTAGTTTTTTCTGATGATAGGCGCTGCTGTTTCTTCATACTACGCATGGCACGCTGCAGTTTTGCTTTCTTTTTCTTCTTGCTAGCAATTGTACCTTGATGGTGTGCCTAAAAGGCAATGAAGAAATAAGAAATATTGTTGATTGTGCTGACAAAAATTCTCATAAAAAATCATGAACTATAAATGCAAATGCAATCAAATGCATCAAACACTGCATTTCAATCCACGTTACATAAAAGGATGTGATAACCACACAAAATTCATTATGCGTAACATATAATGATACAAAATCTGGGTTAAATAAATTGGTTTTGCAAACTTTCAAGTAATAGTTCAAGACTGACCTTATAAATAGACTCTCTATTAAGGACTACTTGAGATGTGTGAGGACCTTCATCTTCACTACTTGATGCATCACTATCATCGTCTTCAAACTTCTCGTAATCAAGCAGAAATGAGAGGCAAGCAATCATTATCCTGATGCATTTGAACATAAATTGTAAGCTTTTAAACCCAACATTAGAACGCAACACAGAAACCACCAAAAAAGAGAATGCAAACCTTGAAGATGGATGAAAGCACGCAGTACAAATCGCATTTGCTGTTCTTTCATCAAACCACTGCTTTCTCTGGTGAAGCTCTCGTAGCGTGATAAGCGCTCTCTTTGCTTTTGTTTCATCCTCTTGCTATCGAAACAAAGAAAACAAATATAAATTCAAGCACTAAACTAACAAAAAGCCCTGAAATTTCGACAAGAAAGCGATAGCATAACAAACCCGTAGCATCTCAAAAACAACATTTTGAAGTGCCCGATTCTTCGCTTCGTTCTTATGCTTCTGATTCATTCGCTTTATGCTATGAACCACATGAGAAAATGCCAGCTTTCTCAAAGGCTTATCCCCATACGTCTGCAGCTCCATGAACATAGCTATAGTGTCTCCCAAATCAACCATCTACAACACATCCAAGCACGAATATCGAAATTAAGCAAGTCAATTTTACTATTTCTCACACTTTCTCAGCAACCAAACACATCTCAACACTAAATTCCCAATCTTTCAAACAAAATTCACACAAGCACACGTGCAGTACACGCACCTTTCGATTCATGAGAAGAATGAGAGCTTGGGTGACATGCAGCCGGAGCCCCGAGGGGAGTTTTCGGGCGGTGGAGCAGAGAAACTGGGAGAGCTCGACGGGGAAATAGGCCATCTGGGTCGGGTAAAAGGGGGTGACGTGAGCCAAGAACATCGCCCGGTCGCCAAGGTCCTTCGCGACGGCCGGGTCGTTGCCGACGCCGCTGACGGACGTGAACCCCATCTCTAATTGTTTTTCGAAGAGATCCACGGCCGATTTGAACTGGTTATACACCAGCTGGAGCTCCTGCAAGTACCCTTCCGGGTCGCACTTCATCTTCGACTGAAGCGCGGGCAAGCTCATCTTCTCGGAGCCCCGACCCGACGCCGAGAGTGCCTCCGGCGACATTCCAATGCTGGCGCGGCGAGGATTCATTTTAGGGGGTTTAGTGTTAAGGAGAAGACGGCAAGATTGATAAAACCTTAAACCCTAACAATTTCCGGGAATTTATAGTTTGCTGCAGTGGGACCCCCAAGCCCATTTCCCTCCTTTCGATCTTGACGGCCTGCCATCGTACGGTTAATAATAAAACGCGCCATACCTTGTGGCGTTATGTCATTTCCAACTATACCATTTCATCATCTTATGTTCGAATTTCGTAAATTACAGATTCGATATCAAATTAAGATGGTCATTGTAGGCTGAGTCGAACTCTCTCCTTAGTGTAAATTACATGGTTGTACCAAAAAAAAAAACAAGAGTAAATTGTAGCAATGGTCTTTCAACTAAAAATCTATTACCATTTGTCCATCAACTCATCAAAACGTGCAGCTATGATCCCTTAACTAAAAATTCATTATCATTAGTCCTTCACCTAAACGTTCATTCGGGCGTCATTTTGAAAGGCCGTCGGAATCAAGTTCCCTCTCTATCTCTTACCATTAAAGCTAAGCTAAGATTTGTGTTGCAAGTAAAGTAATGGGTTGGACTAATTTGCATATTAGAGTTGGATTCCAATGATAACCCACTGTTTGTTTTTTTTTTTTTTTAACAAACGATATTATCTACACTAAGAGCGCGGAGGAGGGCTTAGGCTCACAATGAGCTAGCAATAATATAGTTCAAACTCGTATTGGCGAGAATCGAACCTAAGACCTCCACTTACAAGTGAAGAAGAATACCACTAGACTGTAATACTAAGTGACAATAATAACCCACTGTCTTTTTTAATCGATCGAGCATGCTCATTCCTGACGGTTGCACAGTGATGAGTGTTTTATATTTTTACCCCTGAATCCTGAATTGGCAGTATTTCCTGATGCCAAAATTCACCAAATAATGGTCTGTAGCAGCAATGTAGCAGAGCAAGAGGTCTGCATGCCAATAGGGAAAAGATGCTGAAGAGCTGATGTTTTGGCAGGCAGTAGTGGTAGCGTCGTATGGTTTGATGACATTTTGGAGGCTTCCTTGAGTGAAGATGGTGGTGATCTAACTTTTCCACAAAAGGATGCTCATACAAGTTACAATCCTCGGAAAATTGTAATTGCGAACAAATGTGCAGGAGATGTGGTAGCATTACTAGGGAGGTAACTGCAGCGAAATTGATAAGAGGAATTGTGCACTGGGTAGAACGTTGCCATCCGAGAAGGCGCACATCTTGACAGCTTGTACAATTCTAATGATCTTGTAATATAAGTTAAACCCTGCCCTGTGTCTGTCAGGTTTACGGTTGCTGCGTGGGAGATGGCAACGCTACTTCGTGAACAGGAAGACCACTTTTGTAAGAGCATGGTGGGTTTGGCCCGGGCTAGAGATCGGACTCCGAGCGGAGGATAAATACAAACCTAAGTCCTGGCCCAAAAACATGAATTGGCCTTCTCAACTTTTGTAAACCCTTCCACCTAATTAACACCATCTTATCCCGATAAAGATCTTGCTAATTTTCAAGTTGCAAGTGCCATGCCAACGAAAACTCTCTTTAGAATTTTTCAGTGTCCGGGAATACGACTCGGTACATTAAGTGTTATAATTAATTAGTTAATTTTTTTTTTCTGAAAATTTGATATTACCCCTTGAAACTATATTTTCCTCTACTAAAACCCATCTCCTTTTGTTTTTTTAATAAAGCCCATTGACTAGCCTCCAACTAAACAAATTCTTTAATTAAGTTTGACTTTTCAAATTGTGTATTTTTCGAATGCCTAAACTACCCCTATTAATACTTGGATGGGGTTTTTGGATCAGTTACTTGTTATATCCATTTAATTAATTTTATATATTTTACAAAATAATTCATGCCATTCATTGTATATTCAATGTATTAACTTTTAAATTGTTATAACGTGCCAATTGAAAAATAATAATACTAATTTCATAATTTTGTGCATTACATATATAAGTTAATTTACCTACCAACACAACAATAAACCTAAAACAGCTTCGGCTAATATTCCAATCCCTAATACACAAAACAAAAGCTATATGTTCCGCACAATTCTTACCTACAAAATAGTCTAATTTACCTATTACATCAAACCAAAATTTAAAAGGTCTAGTTTACTTTCAAAATGATCTAATTTACCTACATGATTTATGTGCATTAGATTAAAAGTTTATTTAATTGCCTACAAGCACAAAACCACAACATTCGAACATTATCTAATATCACTAATTTTTTTTTTGGAATAGGTAAATTAATTTAAATGTAGGTAAATTAGTATAATATTAATAAGTAGGTAAATTAATTTAAATGTAGGTAAATTAGTATAATATTTGTATGTAGGTAATTACATGATTCAAAATGCAGGTTTATTAGTATAATATTTTATAAGTAGGTAAATTAATTTGTATGTACGTAATTACATAATTCAAATAATATTATTTTTTCCGTACAAGATTGTCTTTCTCTTTTAAATTTGGTAAATTAATTTATATATGTTGCTAATATTTATGATACAAGAAAGGTAAAATATCCATATGGATTTAATTGCTCATCATAATTAGGATGAGTAATAACATTTATTGACCAAATTAGGATTCTATGGCATAAGTTGTAATTGTATTGTAATAGTTGGTCATATATTTGTCTACATGGTAGGCTATTTGAAATTTGGATTTTATTTGAATGTTTAAATTTAGATGGGTTTTTATTTGGAAAATAGGAGTTTTAAGGGTCTATATCCAAAAAACCCTTTTTTTTTTAAAGTATCTAACCCATTTGTATTATGATAGTTGATATATTGGGTCATGTTTTTGACACACTGAAAAATATCTCATTTCTCTACGACTGTAAAAGGAGAAATAGAAAAGTAAAAGTTCTTTCCGCATTGGGGTGATTACCGGGATTAATTATATAGTTAAACATTGTTAATCACGTTGATAATCTTATAAATAACTAAATTAAGAATATAATTGCACCTCTAAAAGCTACCTAGAATACCTTACCCTAATAAGAAAACACTTAGTAAAGGAGCCCTTGTCCCATGTACTTGCATATAATATATATATATATATATGTCTGTGTATATAAACATATATAAGTAAATGTGTATGTATGTGTGTATGTGGCAGTTGCAAAACGATTCGCCACAGTTGGAGGACACGACATGGTCCGCAATGCGCTCACAGATTCCAAGATTCTATTTGCTCTCTCTGTAATTCTATATTCTATGCGCATCGTGTGTGTGTGTGTGTTTTGTTGTGGGCACCGGTGGCAAACAAAAGCCGTGAAGAAAACAAGAGGAGCAGGTAACATTCCTGGTACAAAGGGGAAGCAAACCTTGATGGTCTTCTGGATCCCTTGTCTCGCTCAAATATTCTTTACCATTACCATTTACAAGTAGCTAGCCACTTCTATGTGGAACTCTAACTTGGCAAATCATAGAACGGGCATTAACAGTTGATGTATTATGGTACTTACATGTATCAACAATTAAGAAGTCAAGCAGACAACTATTTGTGACATTTCTTTGAGGCATTAATACAGTTGTCCTTGATTTATAATGAAATGATGAGTGGTGCACTAGAGTGCAAACGACTTTCAGGTGATGCATTGTAAAATTGAAATGCATCAACGTCTAGAAATTGTCAACTCACGCATGCGATTGTCCGTAACATTTCTCTATAACATTTTTACACTTGGTCTTTATCCAAAAAGAACTAGTGAAAGGAAAATTGGTAACTAGCGTGCAAACTACTCTCAACCAAGGTTCTAAAAGATGATAGACGCTAGTTGGGTGGCAGGTTGAGATCTAGCACCTAGGTGACTAACGCGGCCTACGCAGGGGCCTGAACGGACTAGACGGATTTAACTAAATTTATCATATATCATATAAATAAATGTCTGACTACACTTATAAAGTACATAATTTCATTGATTACATAAGTTGTAAAATAGAATGACATATAGACCATAAAGTATTATAACATAATGAAAACATGAGGAACAAGCATATAATGTGTGTTCATCTAAGCATTCAAAATGAAAATTATCTATTTTCTATTTAAGTGAGAGTCGCACTCTTGGCGGATTTGGGCAAGTTAGGCGCCCTTTTTTAATTGTCAAACACTTAAGGATTAATTAGGGCATTGGTCAGCCGCCAAGCCTCTAGATGGTGTTAACTGAAATTTTTTAAAACAGTACTCTCAACCACTAATGCATTGTTAAAAATTCAAAATACATCAATAGCTAGAAGTCGTCAACTCACATGTGCGACTACACAACATTATTATTAGGGAGTTTTAATAAAAAGCTCACGGTACTGTTCACTTTAACGAAAAATCACATTTTTACACTAAAAAATCAATCATGGTACTATTCACTTTACCCTTTATTTTGTCCTTATCATTAAAACTCAAAGTTTTCAATCTCTTTTCACTAGTTTTCCTTTATTATTATTATTATTATTATTTTGAGTACAACAATATTTTTATACTAAAAGAGGTAAAGGCAATGGTACATTATTAGAGTTGGGCACATCCATAATGAACCGATGAGTAGTGGTGACTTTTCTTTATTTGGGCAGCTTTATACATTGGTGGGGAGCACTTTATGTCGAAGGCATAGGAATAAGAAACCAAAATTGGTGCAAAGGCTACAGTATTTTGATCATCGAGTCACAGAGCAATAGCAGCAGCAGCATAGGGAATGTCTCCCTTGTGTGTGGTGTGGTGTTGTTTGCAACTTTGCCTGCTTTCAACTTTTTCACAGTTCGGATAGTTCTCAAAATTGGGTCGATGAAGAAAAAAAAAATGACGAAACATCTCTTTCACTTACTTTCTGTGAGCATCAAAAGGAGAGAGAGAAAGTGGTAACCCATGAATTATGTGAAGCAAATGGGGAACACAGCAATATAATTAGTTAGCTACTCTTTATATACACACACGAAACCGATACATTATCTCATTACTTTTTCAAAATAATCGTGTTCAGGTGAAATACATCTCTTGTTGACAAAACATAACACTCTGTCAACATTTTACTAGGTTTTTAAGTCTTTTTCTTTCTAGTGAAATGATACGATATTAACGAATATATTTCTGCAACATGCCTTTAATTCATCCACAAAGATCTACCATGGGTCACAACTTAATATTAAACCTCCTAGAAATATCTATTGGCATTGTGTTGAGTGAATCGAATATGATACATGCTCAGACCAAGTGTCACTCAACTAAAGCAACTGATTTTCACACATTATCTTTGGCCTCACACACTTCTTTTTTCTGTCATTCGAATGAGAAGAATTATCGAAAATAATGGACATGAGTGTATAGGAGGAGAAAATAACTGGCAAGTGGTATTGTGTGATCACGGTTTTTGGTACTTAAGAGCATCTTCAAAAGAGATCAAATTTTAAAAAGCAAAATGATATTTGATGCCTTATATCGTAATTTGACATTTTGTACAATTTTTTGCTTCATTCGATATGTTAAATAATAATGTCATTCTACAAAATTTTCATCTCTTTGTGGGGTCTAATTATTGAGATAATCATTCAAATACTTGGAACACACAACATTTATTATATAGTGCATCACATCTATTAAAAAAAATTATATATTGCATCACAACATTTATCAAACGATAGATTTTGTTAGATTATATGTTATATTAGCCACCAACGAGGTTTGAACTTGTCATATAAGGGCTCGACACCTTTCCACCGTTGTGGTAAAGGGCCACTTGCAAGGTTTGCCTTCAATTGACTTAGCGATTGAAGACTCGGATGGAGAGAATTTACTGGTTTTTTTATTTTTTATTATTATTTTTGCGTATCTATATGACAATTTTGATAATTCTTTTGGAGATGTTCCAAGACAGCTTTTGACACATAAATAACAAAGTAATCATATAATTAAAAGAGAAATGCTAAGCAGCATCTTTTAAAAGTTAAACTCTCTATTGACTCTCTGTCACTTCATGAGCATTAAAAGAGAATTGACGTTAAATTATGAGATGACAAAAAATTCATAAAAAGTCCTACTTTTAAGAAAATCTCCGTAATATTTCTTTGACTAAAATTACCATACTTACATTAGTGGTCCATTGTGCTGGAATATATCCGATATAGTTGTACAATATTATAAACTGCAGGTTTTACCAAGCTCAAAGATTGAGTAGGAGTAAATAATGGAGATGGACCATAACGAGGAGAGGCAGTAAATAGTAAATAAATAAGACCGTATCGAATTGTTTGCACTTATTTCCGATGCATGTCTTTTATTTAAAAAAACAAACCACTAGTGTCTAAGTCACCATATAGTACCATAATTATTATTTGAAAATATGAGAGAGGGAGACAAGAGCATGCAAAGCATCGAGGGCATTGGCATTGGTAGTCTCATCTCATGTTTGGACCCCATAACTGAAAAGTGGAAACTCCGGCGCACGTGTGCTGCTCTTGACTACTGTATACTAGCACTACATTTGCACAATCTTTGTTCGTGTTCATCATATTTTACTCATGTCTCGAAAGTAAGGATGGAAGGTGATCTTCAATCGAAAAAATTAAATATAATTATGTTCATAATTATAATTTTGTAAAAAATTATTTTTAAAATAAATAGTATCATGTTATATTCATATATCATCTTCAATATCTATCATTTTTAATTGAAGGGGTTAAACATAATCTCTAAATAATTGATTAGTTTTAAAGTTTGTACTTTAAACTTATTGGTTAATTTAAGAGAATTGTTATTAGCACTCTAAAAATCTCATTCTCAACTCCAAACTTTCTATATTATGAAAGAAAAATACACTTGTGAGGAGTGTAGAATAAGATTTTTGGAGTGCCAATAACACTTCTCTAATTTAATTAAACTACCATTGAATGTTTTCAAATCTAGTAATTAAATTTGAATTAATTATTACAATAGAGGAGTTGAGCGCTAAAAAAGGACTAAGAGGGGGCTACACTTGACCAGCATGATGCCCTTTTAGCCAATAATGGTCTAGTGGGCTCTAGGGAATTATAATACAGTCATTAGTTGAAGATATTTTTTGAGAAAATCAAGCAATTTTTTAACTTTTAGACCTTTAGCCGTCTTCATTGGATATGGCCTAAGTTGGGTGGATTCATGGAAGCGATTCGAAATTTGAGCTTGTCTTGTTGCGATTGAAGAAAACTAACGAAAAATCCAAAAAAACTTTAGTTTTAATGAAAAATGACAAATAAAGATGTAGTGAATAGTACCAGGAAAAGGTAAAAATATGATTTTTCATTAAAAGTGAACTGTACAGGAAGTATTTCATTAAAACTCCCTTAAAAATAGGCATATGGGCGGAGAAAAATGTTACTTTGATAACATTTGAGCTTTAAGAGCTCATTTGAGACTATTTTTTATGATAAATATTAATGTCAGAGGTGATTTTCTTGCAATTGCTTTCAAAAACACTTTCAAATTTTAGCATGTTCTTAAAAAGTTTAGTTAATGTTGTGATTATTCTAATAATTTAACTAAAAAATAATAGTCGTCTATTTGATGAATAATTTTTTTATAGAAATAATTTCTTAAAAATGTGATAAAAAAAAAATACAGTTCAATGCATGATGAAGAGCTTAATGAAGAAGATCCAAATTAATTCGACAAAAAATAAAATAATAAAAAGATCCAAATTAAAAGTGCTATTTTTCAAGGCCCATGATGTCCCAAGCCATATACTTTGAAATCGTATAATCATATAACAGGATTCCATCAACTAATAAAAAATCATTAGTTAATATCATCACGTGTCACTAAATTTAAGCACAACAAACCGGCACAATCAAGCTCAAACACTAGAAAACTAAGATAGCCTTGGAAAATCTAGAAGGGAGATTATATTCACGTACCTTAAATTATTTTTTTTATATTCGTTTAATTTTTTAATATTTTTTTATCAAATGTTAGTGGTGTATAAAAAATATTAAAAAAATTAAAAGGGTATAGGAGAAATAATTTAGGGTGTGTGAATATAATCTTACAAACTGGAATTGACTACCGCATGCACCCTCTTGCTTGCAGACATCAACCAAACTGTATAGATGTAGGAATAAAATGATGGAAAGGGATCATATCTGGATCCCTTACACCAAATCTACTTAATCAATCAATCTGGACTTTTGAAATTTGATCCAAGGGTTACAAACAAGGAGCTCCTTTAAAAGTTATGATAACTTTATTTGTTAGATCAAATTTCAAATATCCGGATTAGGTGATTAGGTGTTTAAAAGTTATGATAACTTTATTCGTTAGATCAAATTTCAAATATCCGGATTAGGTGATTAGGTGAATTTGGTGGAAGGGATCGGAAAGAATCCCTTTCCTAAAATGATGATTATACATATCCGGTACAAAACTTAATCCTTAGTTAATTCACTTTTGAAATACTCTCTCTAGTAACACTCTCCGGAAAAAACCCTAGCAGCTTTTGCAAGCACCGCTGGCTTCCGGTTGAAGGGCCAGCGGCTCTCTCATTTTCTCTCATTTCCTCTCCTTTCCTCCTCCGAGTCCTTTCCCCTTCCCAGTTCCCACAGACACCTCCCCCTCCCCGGACTGGGTTTTATTTCAGAAAATCCCTCTTTTTCTTCTCTCTTAACGATGATTAAACATATCCGGTACAAATAAAAAGAATTGGAAATAATAATTAGGCAACAAACAGCGGATATTCTTGAACCAAGCAAGTAAAAAGCTTTCCCTGTTTCCCATATTGCATGGATACGCTTGCAGGACCATCCTATCTATTATTATCTCTCATTGTTTCTTTGACTCACATATTTAACTATTAATTCTTCTTCTTTTCAGATACTCCCTAAACTCCCAATACTATATAACAGAAATTTAATTATTTTTTTTCAAAAATGGTAATTCAAGTAGCTATAAACTTGTAGAAAAATAGGGCATAATTTTTATCCTTCTTCCTCTTTTGTTCCATTTTTTTTTCGTCCCCCTCATCCTTCTCGTCATTCTTCTTCTACATTTCTTTTAATTAATTTTAATTTTATCAAAATAAAATAAATTCTTAGTTTATTAATATTTAGTAAAAAAAATTTAAATCCACTTGAACGAGAACTGGGCCCCGCATCCTGTCACGTCATCATTTAATAGTCAAATTGATAGAAAATTTAAACGAGGTTTGACACTACGACGAATTCCTAAGTTGAGGTATGTCATATAATGTTAAAAAGTTGGGGTATGAGTTTATTACATGACCTAAAGTTAAGGTGGTAAAATATAATTTTATTCTTAAAAATTAAAGTGGCAATTCACACTAACTACCCTCAAGTTTCGCCACAATCGCACTTTACTACACTTAATTTTTTTCGTCTCACTTTCATACTTAAAGTTTGATTTTTCTACCACTTTGATACCTCTACTAAGTACTAGCCCACCTCTTAAATTTTCTATTAGCTGATAATGTGGCATAATCTTAGTCTACAAATTCTTACTTTACTACTCTCAAGTATTGAAAAAATATTAAAGGTTGCAAAGTGCGAATTTCACGATATTGAACAGTAGTAAAGCGAGATGAGTGGGCCGATATTCTACCATGTCATCAGTTAACGAAAGTATCAAAATAGCATAAAAATAAAACTTTAAATATGCAAGTGAAATGAAAAAATGTAAGTATAATAAAGTGAGATTTTAGTAAAACTTGAGGTAATAAAATAGAAATTACCCAAAATTAAATGAAATTGACCAGCTGAATTTTTTGGACTGAATCCAAGTACCTCTTTTGGAAATCCCTCTTTTGTGTCACAGCTTATTTACTAGTCCTTTCCCACCATGGGCTCCCATCGCCTTCAATCGCGCATCATGAAACACTGCATTCGTCCTGTCATCCACGTGTACGGCCCACGTTCATTCTCATCGTTTACAGGGACTCAATTACCCCATCACCCCCAACGAATTAACTCTGTCCCACGGTAGAGTACTAAAATCTGTATAGGCCGGGGCAGTATGGTAATTCAAAGGTTTGTATAGATGGATAAAAGTACATTTTTAGCCACTTTGGTATGAAAAAGAAAGTAGTGGAAAAGGAAAAAAGGCAAAGCCCAAGGCCATCTGTGATCTGTCCTTTGCCTGCTTTTCTTTCGACTATAGCTACCCAGACTTAAAATCTCAGTACCATTTTCCAGAGAGAGATAGAGAGAGAGGAGAGAGAGAGAGAGATGTACTATTACTATTACTCGGTAAGATAAGCATGGAATTTGACCAGAGGAACAGATAACCAACTCATATCTCCCAGTCTTTATTCACCGGAAAACCACTCGTCTCCTTACTTGCTTAGTGGTTTTCCGGCACCATCCACCACATGGCAGATACCGGCTCTCTACGTTTTCCGGGAAATCTGGACCCCGGAGCCCAAGAGTTCAGACCCAGTAACCCAAATCGGCACCCCAACCAAATACCCATTTTTGGGCCTCCTCCGCCGCTGCCACAACTCCTGCCACTTTCTCCGTCTCCCCACCAGGTTTACTATCCCTACCCACCACCGCCAATCAGCGAAGTTGTCCCGTACGCGTCGTTCTCCGCACCGGCCACATACGTTAGCGCGGCGGCTACTGTTTGCGCACCGTTGCCGCCTCCGACAGCGGCGGCGACGAGGGCAGTGCTTTTGAACGGAGTGCCGAGTGACGTCAGCGAGGGGACGGTGAGGAGGGAGATGGAGGGGTTTGGGGAGGTGAGGTGGGTGCAGATGGACAGGGCGTGCGACGGGATCGTGACCGTCCACTTCTACGATCTCAGGCATGCAGAGAGGGCGTTGCGCGAGATTCGGCAGCAGCACATGCAGCTGGAAGACAGGATTCGCAACCACTACGCCGCCTTGTCGTTCGCGACGGCTACATCAGCTCTGCCACTTTCTATTTTCCCGCTTCCGTTTCCTCCGGGTCGCGGGCTCATCGCCGGGCAGGCCGTGTGGGCCCAGTTCGTCATTCCGGCCTTGAACGCCGTCCCGGACGGCCACAACCAGGGCACAATCGTCATTTTCAATTTGGACCCGGCCGTCACCACCTCCTCTCTCAAAGATATATTCCAAGCTTTTGGTAACATTCCCATCATATTAATTTGTATTTTCTCGTCTTTATTTTTTCGGATATTTGTGGTTGTGGGGATAATTAAGGGGTAGGTCTCATGCGTCTTTGTCCTACGCTTTTCATGACCAATGGGGGAGCACATGGGACCTGGATTTTATTTCAATTTTGTAATTTTATCAGGTGCTGTAAAGGAATTGAGAGAGACGCCTTCGAAAAGGCACCAAAAGTTCATCGAGTTCTTCGACGTCCGAGACGCAGCGAGAGCTCTCGAGGAAATGAACGGCAAAGAAATCAACGGAAAATCAGTTGTGATTGAATTTAGTCGGCCTGGCGGTCAAAGTAGGAAATACTTGAATGCGGCGGCTCACACTGCCCCCACTCTACTCTCGCCTCGCAATGCCATTGGACCGCCGCAGCCGGCGGAATCGGCCGTGAAATTCTCTAGGCGCTCCAACAGTTTCAGCTTGGCGACTCCGCCGCCTCGTTTGTGTACATCCTCATCACAAGTGCAGTTTTCGTCGAGTAGGAATAGTAATAGATCAAATAATTCTAGCACCAGCAAGGGAATAGTAATTAGCAGAAACAATGTTGAATCTAAAATGGCGAGTTTAAATTTGGATGGAATTCAAGAGAAGAGGTGTTCGTCTTCGAAGAAAATGAGTTGCGAGAACTCGGAGAGCCTGCAGGCCATTGTAACGAGTCCGAAGCAGCCGAGGAGCAGTCGGGGGAAGAAGGGAAGACAAGCGAAGAAGTTCGATTCAAAATTTTTAATAAAAGAAGAAGCTATATCGGAATCCACCAGCGGAGAAACCAGAACCACCGTCATGATCAAGAACATACCCAATAAGTACAGGTACCGTATCAAAATTTGAAGTGCAATTCATAATTTTTTCTCGTGTTAATGTTGGAATTGTTGATTTGGTGGTGGTGGATTGTGGCAGTCAGAAGCTGCTGTTGAACATGCTGGACAACCACTGTATTCACTGCAATGAGCAGATTATTAGCGACGGCGATCATGGTGGTGATGATGATGAAAAGCAGCCCTTCTCCTCCTACGATTTCGTTTATCTTCCCATTGATTTCAAGTATTTCCCTTTTCCCATCTTTTTCCTTTAATCTATTTATTGTTATTATTTGCATTTCTTCATGAAAAATAGGGGATTGGCTGCAATAAAATGATGAAAATATAAAGTAATTCTACATTTACCACATTTGTACCGCTTACAGAAGTAGAGTCCTCATGTGTTAGGGGCTTATCTCTATTAGAGGCGGTACAAATGTGGTTAAGAGTAGCGATTTTGTAAGTTTTAATTTCTGCAACGATCAAAATATGCGAGTTTGTCTATAGATTTCGATTGATAAGTCGTCGTTATTTTGTATTCATCATTTCATTCATTGAGTTTTGTAAGTTAATTGCCGGTTATATTAGTTAATTGTATAATAAGTTAGGTATAAAAATACTTAAGCGAAATACACACGATACAATTGGTTATAAGGCAAAATGCACACGATACAATGTTCGAAATACACAAGGTTGATATGTTACGTGCTTAGGGTGTTATGTGTTATTAGCTTGTAAATATTTAGTAAATTTTTGCGTGTAGAACGGCCGTGAATAGGTTGATAATAACACGCAGTTATATTTTCACACCACGAATCTTTGTACGTGTATCTCCGTTTACACTCTTTTTTGTACACATTTCTAACATATCAAATTCGTGCATTGAGATCTTATGTGAGTGGTGTTATTTGTTTGTGGGAAACACAGTAACAAGTGCAATGTGGGATATGGATTCGTGAACATGACATCCCCGGAGGCAACATGGAGGCTGTACAAGGCCTTTCACCATCAACATTGGGAGGTCTTCAATTCCAGGAAAATATGCGAAGTCACATACGCTCGAGTTCAGGTACCCACTAATTAAATTTAATCAACATTGTTTGTTAATTTTTTTTATTTTTATTTTTTAACGAATGATAACTTGCTACAAATTACGATTATCCACTTGTTCCGGAAGCAGGAAAGACTCAATTTCAACAGTGTTTTTTAATTAATTAATATATTAAAGGATTATTAATTTTAATGAAATATGGATTAACTTTTGAATGAAGGGATTGGAGGCGTTGAAGGAGCATTTCAAGAACTCGAAGTTCCCGTGCGAGATGGAGCACTACCTGCCAGTGGTGTTTTCCCCGCCTCGGGACGGGAAGCAACTGACCGAACCACTTCCCATTGTTGGCGTTGGCGCCCAGAATAATAATAAAGCCCACTGCTCCACCACCACTTCTTCCTCCTCCAGCTCCTCCATTGCTCTCCTGCTCCCGCCACCTCACCATCACGATATTGATCACGACGCGCCTCTGTCCGCGTGTGATACGGACGAGGACAGCAACCGGAACGCCGGCATCGTGGCTGACGATGATGACGAACGATGCAGCTAGACAACCACCATCTCCTTAGCTAATAAGGAAGAAATCAAAAGGCTTACTAAAAGCGACCTCCACCGCCGTGTTGTATCAGTCTCGTCAGTCTGCAGCAGTATATATCGAACCTCATTGATAGATGTGATGGCTACCCGCCGCTGCTCCTCTAGGTCTTAGCTTCTGCTCCCGACCACCACCCTCCGCGAGTTATCGTTGAGCTCCGAGCCTGCCCGCCCTACCTCTACTTATAAGTCATAGCTGATCTCTCTCTCTCTCTCTCTCTCTCCATCTGCCCCTCTCCTTATCCTGTCATTCTCATCAGGTTTAGCAGGACTTGACCCGTGCCCGTCATTTCCATTAATTAGTAATTACTCTCTTTCTCTTGTTTTTTGTTTTTGTATTTTTGGTTCTTTCAAGTTTGACCAGTGTGAAGTTTGTACCACCAAAAATGTAAGGCCTAATGTTTATTTCTTAATTTTCTAAATTATATGCAGTATTAATTTTAGTGTGTAATTTCTTCTTTCTTCTCCATTTATTGTTGGAACGATATTTGACTACTCAATTATGAGTAGGAACTTACTTAAAATTTTTCAAAATTGTTCATTGTTAATTTATAAAATTTCGTGTTTATAATTAGAACAGTTTATTTTATAAATTCTGATGTACATATTGCCTTTGTAATAAATCAATTAAAATTAAAATCTTTTAGTCATCAAATTATTTAAAAATAAATGAACTGTATTGCACCGTTTATGTATTTGCTAATATATTGACTAAATGATTTTAGTTTTAATGTAAGTTTTGCACAGATGATCTCTACAATGTGATTCATTGTATGAACGGTTATGATCATAAGAACAAATCTCTACGATTAAAACACTAAGAATTTTAAGTATGAGTATTTACTCACTTTTAAGTAACTAAGTATTGTTCTTTATTGATTTGCTAATTTAGAAGATTTAATGTATTTTCTTCTTTCTTCTTATGCTACAGAATTTATAATTGTTCAGAAAAAAAAATATTCAAATGGTTTGAACATTTATAATTGTCCGTAACTTTTCATCCTCTTGATATGTGTGTGTGTCTATATATATATATATATATATATATATATATAGTAGCTAGTTTATTTTAGTCTAACTGTTTAAACGCCAGTATATCCGATACATCAGTTTTGACATTGTTCTTAAAATTCATGCTAAGTTTGTCGATCTTTAGGCATTTAAAAATTAAGAAATGATGACCAAACATACCTAGACGCCAGCTTAGTCTGTCTAGACTTACCTATTTCACGACTATTACTTAGACAAAAAATATAAAAAAATTATTTCGTATTTTATTTTTTCAAGAAATTATAAGAGATTTGTTTAATACTTGGATGAACACTAATTGTATGTTTGTTCACCATTTTTTCAAGATGTTCTATTACTTTATAATCTATGTTTCATTTTATTTTGCATATAATTATGTATTTATAAGTAAAAGTAGGCATTTATTTTTTGTAAAACTTCATTTTTATTGCTTTAGGATTAGGGCGAAGGTATTATTATTATTATTATTATTGGTTCGTTCGTTGTTTCCATAATAAGAAGATTTGAGAAGAAAGAAATAGTACTTTCAGGAATAAAAGTTAAACGATGGGGTCGATAACACTGACGATCGCGTCTGTGACTGTCCTGCGGAACCCAGGAGTATGCATGCATGTCTGCAAGTTTAAAGGGAAAAGATAGAGAAACCGCAGAGATTACATATCTTATTGCAAATAATTAATCACTGAATCCAACCAGTATCACAACCCTAAAGTGTAAAGAACGACCTCATGTATCATTACATTAATTGTAGCATTTGTGCCAATAATATAAAAATATTTAGTATATATGTCGTATCATTACCATGTAATTCTTCTCCTAAAGTGTTTGAACAAAAAGCAACTAAATTTTGCTAAATATATAGCTTACAAAAGTAAGCTGCTGAGTCCCTCTTTTGCCATCGCTTGTGGAGTTTGGCTCTGTTATCTGCGCAGAGGGAGAGAGAGGGGCTTGCTCGTCAAGTTGGTGACAGGTAATTCGAATCCGATGATAGGAAAGTTGGGTGATATGGCAATATATTTCTTCAATATTCAACGAAATCGAGTGATTCAAAACGAAAATCATATTTCTTGATGAGACAAAGAGCATGGCACCTTTCTAGACAGTTAAATTGCTGTGGTTTGGCCGGAAAACGGTTCGAAAGTGACTATCTTGGTCTCGAGTTAGCCACTTTCGAGTCATTTTTCGTCCAAAATACGGCGAATTATTCGTTAAGAAAGGTACTATTCTCTTCGTCTCGTTGAGAAGTATGATTTTCGTTTTTGAATCACTTGATTTCGTTGAGTATTGAAGAAGTTATGAACGTTTAAAGTTTACCCAGTTTCTGGCGAGTTTTTCAGTTTTACTGCAGATCAGTCACCTTTTAGGCTATTTTCTGGCCATCTCTGACAATCATTGGGCTTCCAAATAGGTATAATCTTGTTCTACACATTCCTATCTTTATTTTGATATATTATGGGTTGAATTTGGTTAAGAAACGATTGAGTTACGAAGCTTTAAAATTTGCCCGAACTTCCGGCTAAGAGCTCCGAGACACTTAACCGAGTTTTTAACAGAATGACTAAAATAATGGATATTAGATAATCTCAGATACCATTTCTATTGATTTTCAATCTCAAATATCAAAATAATGTGTTATGAAAATCTGAGTACATGCTAAAAAGCCATATATTTAAGTGGCCGTAGAGCCTTTGACCCTCAATGATCCGTACTAGTTAGGGTTGCAGAGTGCCAGGCCCTCCTAACCCTAATGCCCTTCACTTTATAATTTCTATCTCATCGACGTCATTGCATTACTGAAAGCTAGCCTTTCAAGAAAATTTTCAAGTGTACTCTAGTTGCATAGTAGCAACCTGCACAATGAACTATCAAAAATTAGTTTCAATCGACTAATTTTGATCTTTTTTTCCCTCTTCGTACACAATGATTTATTTATTTAGACCGCATTCGGACGATGACTCTTTACGTTTTTCGCATATATTTTTGCTAACATGTGCTTGTCTTCACCAACTTTAGTATGACATGATTCCCTCCGTCTACGTCTCGTACTGTTTTGTTTTCAAACTATGCTTACTTTCCTGATTATCGCTTCACAAATTAATTTGCATATACAAGTTTGACTCACTTTCTTGTTTTTTTTCTTCATCTTGTGATGTTGCTTAATTTGTTATGCAGGTTTAGACTGTTGGTTTTAGAAGAGTTAGGTTTCATGTCATTCCCCTCTTTTCCTTGTATTTTAATTGTTTGTGTTTCTAGAATAGTAAAGTTTATGTCCCTTCTTTTTCATTTTTTTTATTCATTTTTCTTGTATTATGAGGATTTAGGTTTATATCCTACATAACTAAGTGTAATTTTTTTTTCGGTATCAATAAAATTTCATTCGTAGTGTCGATGTTTTATCAAAGAAACAAAAAAACAAAAGAAAACAAAACTATTAAAAATTAGTTAAATATGAAATTACTTAGTAACATATTATTAAGTCAAAAAATGAAAGTTTGGTAGTGTTAGTTGAATAGTTAAATAGTTATAATTTAGTTAATTTAAAAAAAAAATTGATCTATAAAAGGAGAACTGGATAATAGGCCGTTTTGAATATTATACAATACTGCAGAATAAATAGAAGAACAGAAAATTTACAAGGAAAAGGTCTGAGTTAGAATTACAGTAGCATCCCTCCAATCCATATGCATTCTCTAGAAGCACACCCATCGGACCATTAGACATTTCTCCTCCCCGACCCTGTTATAAACTTTCACACAGTTCTTTCTGCACTTGCAGGGTAGGCTATGGACACCGAGATTCTCTCCGAATTTTAAAGGTCTGTTTGATACTCTACTTGAATTTAATTTTTTAAATTTAAAAATAATTTTGAAGTTTTAGGCTTTAAAAATTTGTTCGGTAGAACTATTTTAAAAAACTGAACTAAAGAGTAACTCAAAAATATAATCTATTATCTAAAACATAAAAAGTGAGTTTTTAGAATTTTTAAATTTAAACTGACTCATTTATTTTCTTTCCCTTCTCTCCTCACTCCAAATCTATCTCATCGGATCTTTTTTAACTCTTTTTTTTTTAACCTTTTTCATCTCTCCTTTAATCTGCTTTCTTCATTCTCTCGGTTCTTTCTCTCACTTATCTTCCTTTCTATCTCATCGGATCTTCTTTCTTCTTTGTCTTTCTTTCAATCATCTCTTACTTTCTTTCACATCTGTCCTCTTTCTCCCTATCCTAACCTCCTCTTTTAAAATTTCTCTATCTAGTTTAAATCATAAAATTTAAAATTTAAAAATCGTAAACCAATCAAGTTTTTTAATTTACAAAAAAATAATTTTTAAGAAATATTTTAAGAAATAATAAAAAAATTTAAATAGAATACCAAATAGATCATAATATTCCGAGCTCAAAAAATTTTAAAGGAAGAATTTTGAATCGTTTGAGTTTTAATGGATGAACGAATAAAAATATTGAAATTAAAATTGAACGGTCAGGATTTGAAAGTACTTTGGTTCCGGAGAGGACCCATTTAATGTCACGTCTTGTATCTATTGTGGGCCACTTGTTAATTGTCCGGCCCCTGCCAAGGCTGCCATAATCTTCAAGTGATGCTCTGGGGATTTGACACGTGGAGCCCCTGATGTTCCCCACGTCCCGGTTTGAATAATGAATCCGATCGTATGTACAGTAGAGTGGTACTCGCGGGCATATGTGGTGGCGGATTGTGTAAATGTCGCTGTGCCTTTGGGCCCAACTCAACCTCGTATTGTTTGCGTCAACATGCTGACACCTTTGACCGATTCACTCACTTAGCCGTGCAAGACAAATTTATACAACAGTCGCACCACCATCATGCCTTCGCGTACTTTTACCATCATTGTTTATAGATTCAAATTTTACTACAATTTAGAACTTGATCGGTTGAGAAAATCTTCAATTAAATTGGATTATCGTAGAGCTCAAATTGAGAAGAATTAACTTACATGACACGATAATATAGAGGTGCTATAGGCATAAAAATGTTGTCCCGAGCAATTATGTTTGATTTTATTTTATGTTATACCAATTAAATTACTACTTTTTAATTCTAATATAAACAAATGCTAGTGAAAACAAAAGCATCACTGGAAACATAAAAAAAAAAAAAAACTTTTTATATCAATATCGTCGAATGAAAAAAAATCTCTTGAATTAGAAAATCGAAATCAAGGAGAAAAATAATTCACTGGCCAAGCAGATCTTAAATCAGTGCTTTCAAACCAAGAAAAAGATGTTGAAGAAGATTATACGGGATCGGACATGAAAAAACATAAAAATAAAAACCAATACAAGATCAATACAAAAGCGGAGTTTGATTTCTTCCTAAAAAGGTATTTGTATTTTTAATTGAGATGAGATGATTCTTTAAATAAAATAATAATAAATAACATCAACGTATACAATTCTGTCACATCCCGGCCAGGGGTGGATCACTTCCCGGGCCCGCTCCACCACAGTAGCACGATATTATCCGCTTTAGGCCCCGACCACGCCCTCACGGTTTTGTTTCTAGGAACTCACACGAGAACTTCCTGATGGGTCACCCATCCTAGGAATGCTCTCGTGTGCTACTCGCTTAACTTCGGAGTTCCCATGGAACCCGAAGCCAGTGAGCTCCCAAAAGGCATCGTGCTAGGTAGGGATGAGAATATACATTTAAGGATCACTCCCCTGGGCGATGTAGGATGTTACAATCCACCCCCTCAGGGGCCCAACGTCCTCGTCGGCACACAAGCGGCCAGGGTTAGGCTTTGATACCAATTTGTTACATCCCGGCCCGGGGTGGATCACTTCCCGGGCCCGCTCCACCATCGTAGCACGATATTGTCCGCTTTGGGCCCCGACCACACCCTCACGGTTTTGTTTCTGGAAACTCACACGAGAACTTCCCGATGAGTCACCCATCATGGGAATGCTCTCGTGCGCTACTCGCTTAACTTTGGAGTTCCCATGGAACCCGAAGCCAGTGAGCTCCCAAAAGGCCTCGTGCTAGGTAGGGATGGTATTATACATTTAAGGATCACTCCCCTGGGCGATGTGAGATGTTACAATTCCATTTTTGTCTAAATTGCGGAGTAAATGGGCTTCTAGATGCAGTATTTCATTAGTGATTCTTCAGAGTCGTTGCTTGTCACATAAGTCTGAATTTCATATTTCCGTATATGAAAAGAAATATAAATATCTCCATATACCAGACGCTTACTAATGAATACCGCATTTTCAGAATTGTAACCTTCCCATGGCATATATGCTATTAATACGTTTTTTCCCAAAGCGAGTTCGCGGCCAACCATAGCAGCACCATCTGCTAAAATGCAACTCGGATTGGTAGTTCTTTGGGTTATCTCATACAACACAATTCTAGTAAATGGTTGCGTATATACAAAGGGAATTGTTATTGACACTCCAAAATTCTTATTCTACACTCCAAACTTTCTATATTTAGAAAGAAAAATACACTTGTGAAGAGTGTAGAATGAGATTTTTAGAGTGCCAATAATACTTCCCTATACAAAAATTGATAAGCATATATCTTTATTGGGCTAATTTTGGAATTTGGTTTTGTTATTTATAGTAATTGTTAAGATTAGGGCTTATTAATTGAAATGTCTTTGGAAATGTCATTTAGTCTCAATTTATCTTTTGAAATTGATTTTCTCTCACTTTACCTTCTGAAATTGGCATTTTTAACTTCTTTGGTCTCACTTCACCTTTCTGTTGAAGAAATGTTAAATTCAAGAGTATTTTAGACATTTCATTTTCTACACATCTATTTACCTCCATCCTATGACACACCCTGACCGAGATCAGGGCGTGTTGGCTGTCACGCGAAGGTGACGTAACCATGTGCACGTGCGGAAGCTAATAAAATAGTAATACAAATAGTGCGAATAAATAAAAACTAGCATACAAAGTAGTAAAAACAAGTGCTAGCGTAAGTGAGACACAAGTTCAGAGCGTAAGCCTATAGCAGTCCAAAAGAAAATGATACGACAATAGTACACCCGAAGGTGACCCTACGCTGGTGAGCGTCCGTCAGAAGTGCCGGGAAAGCCCTCTGGGAAACCACCGAACCTGCTAGACAACTAGAACCTGAAGGGGCGCAAAACAAAAGCGTGAGTGGGCAAAAACAAAGCTTTTCGAAACCCATTTAGTAAAATACATTCTAACCCCTCGCCGTAAAACCTGTATACTTCCCAGAAAATAAACATATATACGTATGTATAGATATGCCAATCATGCTCAAGAATATGCTATGTCGAAATCTCAGAATGAACTGCAAGTGCTCAGGTATAAATCATAACAATAACATATAATCTGGCAGCCGGAGTCACCTAACGTGACCTGTACGGCTGTATATAGAGCTCAAATCTCAAACTCAATAACTGAACCTGCCCACGAGTCGGAACCACCTAAAGTGGTCTGTACGACAGGCATGGGTGTAATACATATAAACGCTCTAGTGCACGATCACGTGAAGGATGTGCGAATAATCGCGGGTCACCTACGAGTCGGAACCACCTAATGTGGTCTGTACGATAGGACTGTGCACCTAACTTGGATCCAAGCTGAGCGTGTGGTGCGGGAGGTGAACATCACGTGAAGGACTGTGCCCTACACTGGGCGGGAGCACTAACACCGGGGGTGCAGGTTATGAGCTCTCTAAGCATCTCGAATCGCTACTGAATATAAACAGGAATAACACTTACCTGGCACTTACCTGTGCGTCCACAGCACCCAATATGCATATGTATATATATGCAACTAATAATGTAACTAACAATGCACAACCAACCATAATATAATGCATGGCATATGGCAAATAACACTTAAATCAATTTCTAGGAAAAATAAGTGTATATAGGTATATACGGAAAACCAAAAGCCCACTCACTGGTAAGTGGAAGGGTCGTAGCCCCCTGACTCAAGTGACCACGCTCGTCCTCGGGATACGTATCACCTATATGCGAAACAACTATAAAAACGTTAATTTTAAAGCACCTAACCAACTTCTCGTAATAACTTCTCATACATTGCTCAAATTGGACAAATGAATATACCAACGTGCTCTACACTACCTCAGGATCACACCCAAATTTTTAGAAAAATTTTCCACCGCCGCACGCGCCCCCATGCGCCGCCCAAGGCACGGCCACACGCGCCGGCCACGCGCAGGCACGTGCCTGGCACGCTGACGGCGTCAACTGACGCCGTAAGGAATATTCCGTTAGTTCTAACAGATTCCGTTAACGGCGTCAGGAATATTCCGTCTCCTTCTCCGGCGAGCCTCTGTCGCCGATGCCGGAAAACTGGAAAATTTTCTAACTTTGATATCTCGTTTGTTTTTCGTCCAAATTTCATAATTTTTGCACCAAAATGAAGCCTAGGACTAGGGGAACACAACCAAACAACTTTTAAGGGTTAAAAACCATGGAATCTCACCTGCAAAATCGATTCAACTCCGGCCAACTTCGAACCCAACGATCTCGACGTCCAATTCCTTCAAACGAACTACTCCGAGTCTCCTTGGGACTCCACCAAGCTACCTACAAGCTTCATTTTCCTTAAAACGTGAGAAATCACGTTTGCATGAATAGTACCCAAGTCGGACATCGTCGAATCGACGTGAAAACGATGGAGTTCTCACCTGAAAATGGTACGACTGGACTCCCACGAGCCTCACGAACTCGAATGTGTACTCAGTTCCTTCGATCTGTGGAGATTTAATGTGCTTATGTGTGTGTCTGTACGGTTTCGAAGAAAAGGGAAGGAATGGGGCTCACGGGATAGTCACACGGAAGAGACAGAGGGTTAGGGAGAGTGAGAGTGTGAGTGTGTGGCCCAACACATGCCAACACCACACAAAACAACCAAAAAAACGTAAAAGAAGCGAACTAGGGGCAAAGTAGACTTTTCACACGTACGTTTTTGATATTTTTGGGACGGGCTGTCACAACCTACATAATAAAACAATTTCGATTCCATTTATGGATACAAAATCATTATATCAACCAAAATAAAGGTTACAATTTTATTCCTAGAGATTTCATTTAGGCACCCATATACTGGCTCAATGGAAACTTGCACATGAAAAATTCTCATTACAACATAAAGGAGACATGATCAGCCTATTCCAAGATATCTTTCTAATTGAAATTGACCTAACAACAAGTTTCACCAATAAGAATATGATCCGAGATCAATTGTACAATATTAATCCCCAAAAAAAAAAAAAACCATTAAGATATCATGTCCAAAATAATTCCTATGCAAGCCCCAAAACCCAAAAAAAAATCATCTAAAGCAAATGTGCACAGTTTACAACCAAAAGTTTCACATTGTTGAATCACATGTTCCTACTGGCGATAAATTAATTACAATTTCGACTTTAATTTACATATTTCAAGAGATTTGTAAAAAGTGAAATTTTCAAAATACCCTTGAATTTAATGTTTCTTTAACAAATATGTTGAAGTGAGACAAAAAAAAGTTAAAAATGTCAGTTTCAAGGGGTAAAGACGGAAAAGACCAATAGATGGTCAAAGATGTGGCGGGCGGAGCATGGTCCAATGAAATTAGAGATTTTTCAGTATCTCTAGAACACGGCATAAATGACATGTTATTATATTAGTGGAGGGATAAAAAAAACTTCACTCAACTTATAAATAAGGGTAAACTGCGGTTTGACCTCCTAAATTATTACTTCAGTTAAAATTGACTCCTTGAACTATTTTTTTGGTAAATTAACCCCCTGAACTATTTAAAATCAGCCAATTAATCCCTTGCCGTTAGATTCCATCCACTATCCTATCAAATTCAAGGGCAAAATAGTATTTTCATCATCAATTCTGATTTGTCAGTTATACCAACCAATAAAATAATGAAATGTGGATACAAAATAATTCAAAACTCATAGCATAATAGGAAACATAAAGAAACCAAACATTTTAGTAACAAACCATTTCACATTGTCATTACATATTATTATGTGTCCACATGTCATAATTTTATTGATGATTATAATTGATATGTAAGAATTGATGATAAAAAGATTAATTTTTCCTTGAATTCGGTAGAATAATGGACGGAATCTAACAACAAAGGGTTAATTAGCTTATTTCAAATTGTTCATGAGGTTAATTAAATAGTTTAGAGAATCAATTTCAACTGGAGTAAAAATTTAAGAAGTCAAATAACAATTCACTTTATAAATAATGTATAGCATATAACAGTGTTCTAAATACATTAAAAAATTTATTGTGAAAGCGGTGGCATGCGTGCGGGTATCTGTGAGTCCTTTTGAGCTAATCAAGGCCACTTAAACCTATCTTGATAATTTAATCCAATTTTATTTGGAAACCCAATAACAAGATTTAATTACGCACATGATACGATGCAGAACTTTGGAAAAACACTTGTACGGTTTGCTTGTCTCGTTCTACTAAAGATGACTGTCCTTTTGCTTTCATCACATGGTAAAAGGAAATATCAAATTAAAGATTTGCACCGCATTTAATCCCTAGTTAAGCCTTATATTTTCTCTTCGTTAGGCCTGATTTGATACGGGATGATTCTGAAAAAAAACTGAATGCTATTTTTGTGTTTACTAAACATTCAGCTTCAGTTTTTTCTTTCATATTTTTGGGTGAATAAAAGTAAAAAACAAGAAGCTGCAAAACTCATATTTGAAAAAGCAGTTTTTTTTCACATCTGTTTTACATAAAAGTTTACCAAACACTATAATACTGTTTTTTTTTTTTTTTTCAAAAGCACTTTTACAAAAAAAGTTTACCAAACACTTTGCTGCTTTATTTTACAGCTGCTTATTCTCACAGCACAGCAGAAGCAGTTGCTTTTGCTGTGAAATAAAGCAGCAGAGTGTTTGGTAAACTTTTTTGTAAAAGTGCTTTTGAAAATAAAAAAGCAGTATTAGAGTGTTTGGTAAACTTTTATGTAAAACAGATGTGAAAAAAAGCCGGTTTTTCAAAGTTAGGTTTTGCAGCTTCTTGTTTTTGGCTTTTTTTTCATCCAAAACTGTGAAAAAAAGCTGAAGCTGAGTGTTTACCAAACACAAAAACAGCTCCCAGCTTTTTTTGATAGCAGCTTTTTTCAGAATCATCTCAGTACCAAACCAGATCTTAGTCAATCGGATTTGTGCCATTGATGTTTTGATGGCAAATAATTTTTATGCACGTACACAAAACTGACATATTTTTGAATAAATATAATTGGTACTTAAGAAAGGAACTGGATCCTCTCCAGATCCACACATCATGAGCCTAAGAAAGGAACTGGATCCTCTCCAGATCCACACATCATGAGCCTGCTAAGCAAGCGATCCGGCACGTTGAAATTTGATCTAACGGTTACAAACATGGGATCCTCTAAAAATTATAATAATTGTAGTCGTTTGATCAAATTTCAACGGACGGGATCGCTTGCTCAGCAGGCTCATGATGTGTGGTTCCGGAGAGGATCCGGTTCCCTTATGGAATACATATATATCCAATAGCACGAAACTAACGCAAGAAAGAATATTTGAATAAAAAGAAAGGCATAAACTAGAAAGAATGCCTGGGCTTAATTAGGGTCAAAGATTTAGATAAGCCTTTCAATTGAAACTCTTTATTTTATTTTTTATTCCAAGTGATATTATATTTTTAAGTTAAACTAGGATGAAGAGGGAAGGTTTAAATTTAAGAAGCAGTTAGTTCAAAAAGTATGTCATGTAACCACTAGGAATCGACCACTAGCCTTTTAATCGAATTGACAAACCATATGTTATTAAACTAATTTCAACTCTTTATTTCATTTCAGTTTTCAGCATCAACAAACATTTATTTTCTTCTAAAATGAAAGGTAAATTCAGTAAAACAGACGTACACACACTATAAACATATATGACAAGGATTTATGCCTCATTTTTTTATGACAAAGCTTGATCGCATAAAACTAAACTGTATATGTGTATATAGATATAGTGGCATCATCAAAGTTCTTCCTTGAAGGAGCTGCTTTGGGTGTTGTTTGGTGACGATTTCATAGGGTAAGAGGCATCCATAGCAATTCCACACATCCCTCCTTCTTTATCAACCCCTCGTTGAATCCTCAAGTAACCTTTCTCTCCCCATCCAACTCCCCATGAATTCTTCACAATCCAGTGCTTGGTTCCTTCTTGAGTTGCTCCATATCCCACAACTGCCACTGCATGATTCAGCTCTGTTCCACATTCCCCATTCATCACCCTGTAAATTTTTAACACATGAGTATACATATACAGATGCTACTTACACTCCTAGTTTGTCATTTTGCACTTACTCGAGGAGTATTTTGAAATGTAAAGAATAACTAACTAAAATGTTCCTTTATTTATTATACCGGCATGAGTAAAACTGGAAATTAAAACAAGGAATATGCTTTCGAAAGAATCTGTATGCTCTTGATAAGATAGTTTAATTATTATTTTTTTTAAATTTGTTAGGAAGAGATTCTTGTGTACGACTGTCCATATCACGTTGTTTGTTTGTCCAACAAACATAAAACGATGACCCCCCTAGCATTGCATATAGGCTCCCAATGTGTGCACTTCAGTGGACTTAAATGATAGGGGTCTCCTTTCTCTGTGTCCTGGGTGAATGGATGACGTGATTCGACATGCTTTTCGGAACTCACAGTTGGAGTTGATAGATTGGGAAATTTAGACCACTCATTTTAAATCATATGGCTCGCATTAACTCATTTCACTGACCGACCTCACATAAATTAAGGTCTAGATCTCTCTCTTGAATAGTTCGAAGTTTTTGGTTCGTGAGCTCCAGGCTACGAGATCTGGAAGAGAATTTGAATTGTGAGCGAAGTGACACGAGCAACCGTACCCCATGATTTTCAGATTGTTAACCACGCTAGTTGCTATATATGTACTATTGATGGGGGCTAAAAAAGGTTGTGTCCTATTATTAGGGTTCTAGGAGTGTGGATAGCAACTTATAAAATATCAAGTTCTACTTTTTTATTGATGCTCATTGATCATGTTATCTTAATAAGTGCTTAATTGGTTTAATTAGAAGCCAGTTTACCTCCGCGTAGAATTGGAAGTCTTTACCACCAGCATCTTGTGCAACCGATACAGGTTGGTTTGCAACAGCTTTCATCAAAGCCTTCTCATCGTTTTCAGGTACGTTTTCATAACCATCGATTTGCACCAGAGAAGCATTCGTTATCTGCAACTTTAACACAAAGTTAAGTAGGAAGATTATAGTGTACTATTTATACTAATAACGTAAATATTGACCTGGGTAATTAAATTTTCACCTTGGATGAGTCACAAGGACCATCACTGGCTCTGTAAGGGTAGTTTTGCTCGGTTGTTATTCCACCATTTTTCTTGATGTACTCAAATGCTTTTTCCATCAGTCCACCGTCTCACCCTTCGTTCGGGTCTCTGTTGCAATCAACCGGCTCTTGCTCAGACACAGATACTAGCTGCTTTGTTTTGATCTGATTGATGCCCTCCACTCCAACTACAGTTGAAAATGCCCAGCAGCTACCTACAATATCAAAATACCATGCAGTGAATTTTAATCAGCTCTTGATTTCAACCGCATAATATATTGATAATTATCCCTGCTCAACTGCCAATTTGCCACCAAAAATTACACGATCAACACTGATACCAGTTATTTGACACCATGAAAGTTGTATATATGTGTACTTTTAGACCTTTTTTTAGGGTCAATTTTAGGTATAAAAGTAGGGTGACGTATCTGAAACTATTTATTGTTGGACTGTTGTTCAACTAGCTGAAGATGTTTCTAACAAAGTTTGGTAGGAAAAATTAAAAAGTAGTTATGCGTAAAAAAAACACTTGGAAGTATTTTCCAGGAAGAACATGGATTTTAGCAAAAATTTCGACTCACTTGTAAAAAAGCACTCATGGACAAAAGTACTTTCTAATTGAGGGATTTCCCAACGTCCCCTTACTTTGCTCATATATAAGACTTACCGCATTTGCCTTGGTCTTTAATTCCAGTGACAGCTCCACTCTTCCTCCAATCAACACTTGCCGGAAGATCGTCGGTCATCCCATGTGTGAAGGCAGTAGCCCTTCTGCTGCCCTGCAGTGATCTGTAGTGGCTAACCTTCGAGCCAGCATAGGAGCTTGCAAACTCATGATTGATCATGTCTGCAAACTTGTTCAGCTTGAGCTTGTAGGGTGTGCTCATCTGGTTCACCTTGTCAAGATGCTTCACGTTCTCTTTAAAAACATTGAAGCGCTTTCGCTTCTCGCCCAGGTCGTGGGAGATTTTGTGGTGGCTCCTCCACCTCTCGTACAAATCCCAGGATTCTCTTCAGAAGCCAAGTCCTTCTCTTGGTATTCAAAGCACTTAGCCAGGCCAAGAACCAGAGCTACAGCTAGGGCAACCAAAATAAACTTCCCCAAGTTCATCACTCTATGATTCTAGTTTAATCAAGAAAATATGAAATTAGGTTTTTGAGAATTATGTGAGACGGAGGTGTTTGATATGATCTAGCAATGGAAGCACATCGATCTTATATAAAATTTTCGATTGGGATTAGCACTATGACTAGTAAGTATGTATCAACTTTATTAGCTTTAGAGAGAAAAACGAGTAAAAGGTGGTTTTTTTTTTTCTCAGAAGGTGTTTATCTAAATTGTGTTACACGATATTATTATTATACTCAAATTCTAACTCGTATATTTGTTTTAATATATTTTAGAAGCGAGACATATTAATCATAATATCTAGATGTAACATAACGCGCAACACTACGTACGACGCCAATTCTTGCTATTTATAATAAGTTTTCCTATTTTTGGAGTGGAATTTATTTTTTATTGGTTCAATTTTGTGCCTGCATGCCAAACACGTTACCTAGTTTAACTTGTTTGTAGATGGTGACAAATGGGTTATGTATGTTGCGAGAGCTTTAGGGCACGATTTCTTGCAAGCCTATCTACGGGTACAGTACAGCGCTTAGGACTTGCCTATCTTGTTGTATGAAACCGAAAACTTTTCCCAAAGGTTGCTAATTTGAAGTGAAATTTGCGTGATTCTCTATCTCTGCATTTTATCGATAGTTATCTTTTTCATGATAGTTATCTTTTTTATTAAACTGATATCATTCATCAAAACATTAGATGGAAGAATTTATAACGTACTACATGATCTTCACAAAGATTTGAAGGAAAGATTTACGTACAAATTACTTACATCAAATAGTCATTTTCAAATCCCCCTTAGTTCATTATATTTACTCTTCAAATCGCTCTATCTAATCTTTTGTGGGACAATTGTAACTAACTTGGCTGAAATTCCTCGTCCAAACATAATATTAGCCTCTATTCTAAATTTCAACCTCTCTGTTATGATTGTAACTTTATTCTTTCTACATTAAAAATTAAAAAATTTGTACTAAAAGCAAGGGTGGATTGGATTGTGGATAATTTGATTAGCCACCTTTGATTGGATGATTACGCCTATGAAGAATATCAAACTAAAAGGGTGTGGGTTTGGCCTGCGCCTGTCCAATTTCCATGTTAGTGCGGTTGGTAAATTTTTTTACCATTTCCTTTGTGATTCTGTGAACAGAAAAGAGACAGAAGAGATTGTTACTGGCTACTGTTAAGTTTCTAACATGCAGCAATAGGCTACTCTACTCTACTCAACCGCAGAAACATCACTGCATATATAGAACTGACGAATGTGTATTTCGCTTACCCGGCAAGGCCAGAACAGATGATTTTCGGGTAAATCCACTGTCATCGGATTATTGAAAGATTTTACGAACCAGTAAAGCGATTTCGACCGGAGGCAGCTGAGGTCACATATCGCAATAGTGAGTAGAGACTCAGGAGCCAACGCTTTTAGGAACAATTCGGCAACATAGTTTACGTTAAAGAGAAATATGGAGAATCCTAATTTATAATGTACAAAAACATTATACATCTCCCTATCTTCTCATTGAAACTGATACACATAACATGTGTTACATTTTCGACAAGGCAACGTTTCTATAATGCAGTGCTTCGAAAGATGGATATCAAACCTACTGTGGAGAAAGAGGAGTAAAGTGTAAAGCTATTCGGGGTCCAAAAGCAGAGGATAGCGCTTGCTCGAGCGATTCTGAAAAAACCAAACAAGATGATGGTGTGTTGGAGACTCTAGTCCAACAAGCGCCCTTGACAGTGCGTTGGAGACTCTAGTCCAACAACCGCTCGACGAGATGGTCAGAAGAACATGTGTGATGGTAGCTCATCGGTTGTCTGTCCACACCACAAAAGGAGACTCCATTTCTGTGATAAAGAAGGGAATGGTCGTATAACAAGGCTCACACAATGAGTTACTTGTACAGTGAGAAATGGCGTGGGCTAGTTCTAAAATTTTAGGGGAGTTTTAACGAAACATTTCTAGTACTGTTTATTTTAACGAAAAATGATATTTTTACTCTAAAAAGTCACTCCTGGTACTATTGACTTACAACACCTTTTTGTCATTTTGATTAAAACTTAAAGTTTTCAAGCCATTTTCATTAGTTTACCTAAATTTTAACCCTAATGATCAATCCGAAAAAGGATTGAACTGCATCAGCTAGTTTTCGGGTTCATGGATGATCAATGAGTCCTCTTTGTCACAATTTTATGTGTAAAAAAGTTTCTATGGATGAAATGGATCAGAAAGTGTGAATTCTAAAGGGTTATATTAATCTAATTGTTCATTAAAGGAGCTACAGTTTAGCAAATTTTGTTTTGGGATGGAGTTTTAACACTACAAGAATTGTTTTGGCGTGACTATCTGTACTAATTTATCTATTATAAAATTAGTTGTTTTAAAATTTGGGGCAAAGATTCTATCTTAAAACTGAATTTTGATGAATGTTTACTTTTTTCGAAATGAGCTTATATGAAACAGGTATATTGCAATTATTGCACTTATAGATTTGAGAGATCAAAATGACAATATTTGTTTAATGTAAGTCACTCTCACTTTTTTCGGCCTGCTATAAGGTGCCTATACAAACTGACTTGTTCGAGATGTCATATTTGTTCCAGACAAATGCTTGCAAATTCTTTTTTTCTTTTTGTTTTTTCCTTTTTTTTTGAATTGGGTGTTTTATTTGTCAACATAAATAATACATAGAATACCAAAAAACTATTTATACCCGTACATTAATATCATGAACTCGGAATAAACATCATTTATTAAAAAAACACGCAACTTGATTACCATCACGAGGCATAATTTTTTTTTAAGAAAACTGTACCACTAACTATAAATTACAAAAGAACTAAAATAAGAAAACTAGAAATAATAAAATAATTCAAAGCAAAAAAAACCAGAATACCAAATTAAAGAAGACTGAACCTAAACTCCAGCCAACATAATTAAAGAAAATAAACAACAAACTAAGACACCCAACTCCTAATTAATAATCTTCTAATCCCAACCCCAAAGCTTCCCAACTTCTGCAGTCTTTGAAAAATGAAGACAAAGTAAAGGCTGAAACACAAAATACAAACACATTGCGCATAAACACGAGAGTCTCAATCGTTTAACAAGAGAACAATCTTGACATGGTTTGTTGACACATTCTTGGAATCCTCTAATAATTCTTGCAAACTCTAAGATGCCATTTCTGTACAAATCTAAGATGCGCTTTTTAAGCCAAAAGCGAGTTAGATACTTCCATGACATAATCTAAATTCGATTCAGTTTTTGTTGCAGAAGTTGACGTTGTATTTTAATACATTGAAGAGTTGCACATATATTATATCAAGAAGAGATCATCTTCAGATCTCTTCCATCAAAGCTACTGGATTAAGTGATCCGGACTTTTGATCTCTTCTCTATTATATCAGCCATGCCGAACTCACACGTGTCGTATTATTAGCACCCCGGAGATTTTCCCAGGCCGGCTATATATACAAAATCCAGATCATCATCATCAAGTCCAAAGCATTTTCTTGTTGACTTTTCGCCCAGACATGTTTAAAGTATTAAAAAACAAAAGAAAAGCACATGAAATATTTGTTTGGTTATATTTCCTAATGCTGCAAAGAGGCAAGAGCAAAAACGTCAGAAATATAGACAGTTGGAATTAGAGAAACCAACAGTTCGATTAGTTCCTAAGTAATCAAACAAAAAGCCGACTTAATTATTCCAAAAACGTGCTATAAGTTGTAGAGTACATAACCATCCGTTTGGCATCAGAGGAAGTTGAAATTGTCACAAAATACAACAGGTGAAGGCCACCTCTATGAACTTATCTCTTAAAAAATGCTTATTTGCTGCTAAGTAAAGCTGTCACATCTCTTGAACAATGTTAATTAACTTAATTTTGTTGATGTCTGCAAGTGATTAGAATAAGAACTTGGAAGTGAGGATTTTCAACTTTTCTAAGAAGGTGGCTGAAGGAAACTGTGTTGTATTGTGTAGTTTGTAAGATGGGGAAGAAAGGTGGAATCTTTAGGTATGCAGATGGTGTCGATAAGTTGCTAATGGTGTTCGGGACTCTGGGTAGCATCGGAGATGGGTTGATGACACCGCTGACTATGTTCGTTCTCAGCCGTGTGATCAATGAGTATGGAGGTGCTACTCTTTCTTTCTCCAATGAAGTTGTGGACAAGGTATGCAGGATTACATTATTTAATGAACTTCGGCTATAATTTTCGGTTTGTATGGCTAACAAAGTGCAACATTTAAATTTTTTTTTTTTTTAGTACGGACTCAGGCTGCTAATTCTTGCAATTGGGGTTGGAATATCTGCTTTCATGGGTATGTAAAATTTAGAGTTTTCTTCATTTTCTTTCTTTTTTTGGATGTTGTATCATTGTGTTTCGGTTTCTTTAGTCTCTAAAAACAAGGTAGGCTGCTAGAGATGCAAACTTTACATTACATAACAATAAGGCTAGCTAGAGTATGAAAGTATAACCGTGTAAGTGCAACTCATCAGAAACAGTAATTCGACAGAGAATAAAAGGAAAAATCTGCAGACTATATATACTTGTAGGTGTACCTGAGAGAAGATGATCCGAAAGGAACCATCATTTAGAATGATGTGTAATTATATACCTATCAACATTTGTAATTTGCAGAAGGAGTTTGTTGGACTAGAACTGCTGAGAGGCAGGCGTCTCGGATGAGAATTGAGTACTTAAAATCAGTCCTCAGGCAAGAAGTTGCCTTCTTTGACAGTCAGGCCAATTCTTCCATTACCTTCCAAGTCATTTCCACTATCTCTTCCGATGCTCATTTAATCCAAGACACAATCGCGGAAAAGGTTTGTGATTGATCCTCTATCGCATGCCTTCTTTTCCTTCGTAAAACTCTGTAATCTTGTGTTCATCACACTCACGTTTCTTTTCTTCAGATACCGAATTGCTTGGCACATCTCTCGTCATTTATCTTCTGCTTTCCTGTTTCCTTTGTGCTTTCTTGGCGACTGGCACTGGCTGCTCTTCCATGCTCGATCATGTTTATGATCCCAGGAATTGGAATTGGGAATGTAATGAAGAAATTGGGAGGTAAGATAGCTGGTGCCTATGGGGTTGCTGGAGGGATTGCGGAACAAGCAATCTCATCAATCCGTACAGTTTATTCGTACGTTGGGGAGAATCAAACACTAAAAAAGTTCAGCATTGCTCTCGAAAAATGCACAGAGCTAGGCATAAAGCAAGGCTTCACAAAGGGATTGCTGATAGGCAGCATGGGAATGATTTATGCTGCTTGGGCTTTTCAGGCTTGGGTTGGTAGCAAACTTGTTACCGAGAGAGGAGAAAAAGGTGGCCTTGTTTTCATTTCTGGAATCTGCGTAATTCTCGGAGGAATGTGAGTTACTTTTCTTTATGTTCCATTTTTCCTTCTTCTCTTTTATTCCTTACTTGTATCTCAATTCAAGTCTCGACTCACAGCTTCAATGTTGTATTTCCAGCGCCATAATGAATGCGCTTCCAATTCTCGCTGCCATCACCGCAGCTACTGCTGCTGCTACTCGAATATCTGAAATGATTGATCGAATTCCCGCTATTGATTCTGAAGATGAAAGGGGAAAAGTTTTAACATTTGTGAAAGGAGACATCGAATTTAGAAAGGTTGACTTCTGCTATCCTTCAAGACCTGATACCCTGGTTCTTCAAGGACTAAATCTCAAGGTCCAAGCTGGTAAGATGATAGGTCTTGTTGGAGGCAGTGGTTCGGGCAAGTCAACAATCATTGCTTTGCTCGAAAGATTTTATGATCCAGTAAAAGGAGAGATTCTCCTCGACGGATACAAGTTAAGGAAGTTTCAGCTACAGTGGTTGAGATCACAGATGGGACTGGTCAATCAAGAGCCTATTCTCTTTGCAACATCGATAAAAGAGAATATTTTGTTCGGAAAGGAAGGAGCTTCAATGGAAAATGTAATAAGTGCAGCTAAGGCTGCAAATGCACATGACTTCATTTCTAAGCTACCTCAAGGATATGGTACTCAAGTAAGCCACAATATTCTACTCACTAGAAGTTGGTCCCATTCGTTTTTATATACGACTATAAATTCTGTACCTTTTTCTTTAGGTTGGGCAATTCGGAGTTCAATTGTCTGGAGGACAAAAGCAGAGGATTTCAATAGCGAGAGCAATCATCAGAGACCCGAAAATTCTTTTGCTTGATGAAGCCACAAGTGCTTTGGATGCTCAATCCGAAAAAGTTGTACAGGAAGCCTTGGACCAAGCTTCACAAGGAAGAACAACAATCGTCATAGCTCACCGCCTCACCACAATTCGCAAGGCTGATCTGATAGTGGTTCTTCAATCGGGTAGAGTGGTGGAAAAGGGATCTCATGAGGACTTAGTCCAGAAGAACAATGGCGAAGGTGGAGCTTACAGTAAGATGCTGCAATTACAGCAACGGGCAATGCAGAACGGTGTCCCTGACTTATCCTATTATCCAGACGATATTATAGACCAACAAACCAAATATCTGCGAAATCCGCAGACACCAAAAAGTGGGAGATCAAGCTGGAAAAACAGCCCTGCGCCAAGGAGTGGGGAAACAAACTGGCACACACCAAGGAGTGTGACACCAAGCTGGCAAAACAGCCCGGCTTATCCAGTCACCCCAATATTTTCCATCAGCATCGAGAACTCTTTCCAAGCACACTACGATGACTTTGACGATGAAAACATCTCTCATCGTTCCTCCTCCCTCTGGCGTTTATTGCAAATGAATGCACCTGAGTGGAAGCAAGCAATACTAGGGTGTATAGGAGCTGCTGGCTTCGGAGCTATCCAGCCAGTTCATGCCTATTGCTTAGGAACAGTCATATCGGTTTACTTCCAAACAGACAAATCCAAGATACTATCAGACACCAGATTCTACTGCTACATCTTCTTAAGCCTAGCAGTTCTCAGCTTCATTGCTAATCTCCTCCAACATTACAACTTTGCAGTTATGGGAGAGCGATTATCCAAAAGGGTTCGGATAAAAATGCTCGAAAAAATTCTCACCTTTGAGATAGGGTGGTTTGATAAAGATGAAAACACAAGTGCTGCCATCTGTGCACGGCTAACCACTGAAGCAAGCATGGTTAGATCCCTAACCGCAGATCGTATATCAATGTTGGTTCAGGTTTTCTTCAGTGCCTCGATAGCTTTTGTGATTGGACTCATGATCACATGGAGGATAGCCATTGTAATGATTGCGATACAGCCCCTGCTCATAGGAAGCTTTTATTCGAGGAGTGTTCTAATGAAGAATATGTCTATAAAAGCACAGAAAGCGCAAGCCGAGGGCAGTCAACTAGCTAGTGAAGCTACTTTCAACCATAGAACTATCACTGCATTTTCTTCTCAGGATAGAATACTAAAGCTATTTGGAGATGCAATGCGAGGGCCGCAGAAGGAGAACATCAAACAGTCATGGATTTCAGGTTTGGGTCTGTTCAGCTCCCAATTTTTGACAACAGCTGCAATAGCCTTGACTTATTGGTATGGAGGAAGGCTAATGAATCAGAAGCTAGTGCCGGCGAAACACCTATTTCAAGTCTTTTTCATCCTAATGAGCACCGGTAAGAACATTGCAGACGCGGGAAGCATGACTACTGATCTAGCCAGAGGGGGAAAAGCCATCAAGTCGATATTTTCAATCCTAGACAGAGAGAGTGAAATTTCTTCTGAAGAGTTTGAAGGGATAAAAAAGATTTTCAAGGGTCACATAGAACTAAAAAATGTAGTATTTGCTTACCCGGTGAGGCCGGACCAGATGATCTTCAAGGGGCTGAATCTGAAAATTGAAGCTGGAAACACAATAGCGCTAGTGGGACAGAGTGGTTCTGGAAAATCCACTGTCATTGGCTTGATCGAAAGGTTTTATGACCCGCTAAATGGATCAGTATTGATAGATGGATGCGACATCAAGCTCTATAATTTGAGGAAATTGAGGTCACAAATTGCTTTGGTAAGCCAGGAGCCTACTCTTTTCGGAGGAACCATCCACGAAAACATTGTGTATGGTAAAGAAAATGCAACGGTTTCTGAAGTAAGGAAGGCTGCAAAACTTGCCAATGCTCATGAATTTATAAGGTATCTACGCATTTCTACTTCTTCTCCACATTGCAACACATACATTTGCTGGTCTCGATAGACAGAAAAATTTAATTTTTTTTTCCTTCTAAATTGTGCAGTTCTATGGAAGAGGGGTACGAGACTTACTGTGGCGAAAGAGGAGTGCAGCTATCCGGAGGCCAGAAGCAGAGAGTAGCACTTGCTCGAGCAATCCTAAAGAACCCAACAATCCTTCTGTTGGATGAAGCAACCAGCGCTCTTGACAGCGTGTCGGAAAATTTAGTCCAAGCAGCATTGGAGAAGATGATGGTCGGTAGAACATGCGTAGTTGTAGCTCACAGGTTGTCGACAATTCAGAAAGCAGACTCCATAGCTGTGATAGTGAATGGGAAGGTTGCTGAAAAAGGATCACACTCTGAGCTGCTTGCCATTGGAGGTGCCTACCATTCTCTGATAAAACTACAAAGCAGTCACCCTCCACACCAACATAACATATGATAAAAAAGAAGACATAAATATATATTAATCTGCATGAACTGTTGGAACATGCAGATAGTGTTCAAGTACAATATTGATGAACAAAGACTATCTCTGTGTGGTCATTAAATCCTATTCATTTCAACACAGAACAACATAGAGTAGTTCAAACTATTTTAATATATATGTATATATATACGAATTTGATATTTTAAGATGCATTTCAATTATTCTCGATATTTATTTAGATTTTAAAAAGTAAGTGATATTCTACCGTAATTTATGCTAAAAAGGAAAAAGAAGAGAAGGGGGAGGGGGGGAGGGGAAGAATATTTGATTCCTAAATCCGGTGAATTGGAGAAGAAAACGCTAACTATTAGGACAACTGAAACAACTTCTTCCTTTTAGTAGTAAAAAAGGGAGGAAATATTTTTACCCCAACTCGATTTGGTGTTCGTGCCAACTCAGGCCCAGGGCCCTTCGATGTTTAACCCATCACTGGGATCTCACTTTTCTCCCTTATCTTGGAGAAATATTTAATTAGGGTACATAAGTGGTACATTACGTGTTTTAATAAAAGTGATGGAAACTTTTATTTTTTAAGTTATTAACTTTTTAGCACACATATCCTACAATTTATATAATGACATATGATGTACTATTCGTATACCGATCATACTGAAAAATTTATCTTTGGCTCGTTTTACCTTTACCTTTCCTTTACATATTGTGGCATTGGCATAGGCCTGAAATTATAAAAGTTGTACGGGCCACAGCGATAAAAAACTGGGGCCGTACATCTAATGTTATCTCTTCCCATACAAATGTTGTTGCAGAAAAAGCCCCAAACATACAAAGCCCCAGCTACGGATAACTAATTACATAGGACGCACCGGTGGTGATGTACCTATTCCCAATGTATATTTCTCTCGATAGGAGAAGTTGAAGAAACTTTAAAGTGTAGTAGTCTTCCGCTGTTGAGTTATAACATACGTGAACGACATAATGACACATAATATTACTAAAATGCGGAAGTGTAACTAACTAAACATGTTATAACATAAATGAATTTGCAACAGTTCATGCAAATTCTATTCATTTCAACACAGAAAACATAGAGTAGTTCAAGCTATACTAATACACACACACACACACACGAATTTGATATTTTAAGATGCATTTCAATTATTCTTGATAATTATTTAGATTTTAAAAAGTAAGTAGTATTCAACTGTAATTTATGCTAAAAAGGAGGGAAGAATTTGATTCCCAATTCCGATGAATTGGAGAAGAAAACGCTAACCATTAGGACAACTGAAACAACTTCTCCCTTTTAGTAGTAAAAAAAGGAGGAAATATTTTTACCCCAACTCGATTTGGTGTTCGTGCCAACTCAGGCCCAGAGCCTTTCGATGTTTAACCCATCACTCGGAACTCACTTTTCTCCCTTATCTTGGAGAAATTTTTTAATTATGACAGGTACACAAGTGGTACACCACGTGTTTTAATAAAAATGGTAGGAAATGTTATTTTTTAAGTTATTAACATTTTAGCACTCATATCTCACTATTTATATAATGACACGTGATGTACCATCTTGTGTATCAATCATACTGAAAAATCTGTCCTTATCTTGGCTCGTTTTACCTTTACCTTTCCTTTACACATTGTGGCATTGGCATAGGCCTAAAATTATAAAAGTTGTATGGGCCACAGCGATGAAAAACTTGGGCCGTACAGCTAGTGTTATCTCTTCCCATACAAATGTTGTTGCAGAAAAAGCCCCAAACATACAAAGCCTCAGCTACGGATAACAAATTACATAGGACGCAACGGTGGTAATGTACCCATTCCCAATGTATATTTCTCTCGATAGGAGAAGTTGAAGAAACTTTAAAGTGTAGTAGTCTTCCGCTGTTGAGTTATAATATACGTAAATGACATAGTGACATATAATATTGTTAAAATGCAAAAATATAACTGACTACATATGTTATAACACAAATGAATTTGCAACATTGCGTAAAAGTATGACTCTCAGATTTGAAATTACTCTGAAAGGTTGGTGTTCACAGCCAACTTTGGGATTGTGCTACATGGCAATTTTATTCGATTAATAATTTGGAATTACCATTTTCGGTCGACATGATACTTTTACCGGTGTTCATAGTTAACAGTCGACATCTGATTTGTTGGTAATGCCGGTCACATCATAATTTCCAATGCCACTTTATATCCCCATACAGTAAGCTATCATTCCATTAGTTGGCATAGGCTAAAAGCCAGATAATTTTCTTAATTAAGCTGTGATAAATTATGTTAATTAGATAGACTAATTAATCGTTAGTTCTGCAATAAAGAACCACCATTTAGAGGGGGAACAATTCAAGTTGGAGTCCAAATCCTTTATTTAAAGTTATTGCTGTACATATATGAATCTGAAAAGGAAGTAAATGTGATGTTAAGTAGAGATTGAGGTTTGTAATCTTGCTGATAATATTCTTGAGATGATAACCAACAGATATTAGTTCACAACTTTACATTCTGCCCATTGCCAAATCACTATATAAAAAATAAATATTTGTTACCACAAAAAAAAAAAAAAAAAAAAAAACTATACTGACACACCTCGATCCAGAATGTCTACCTAGACTCCGAATTGAGTTGTGTTGGTTGACACCAGAAGGGTGACAAAGCCATAAAGTGTAGTGATGTAGAAAATATGAGTAAATTTAAACCTAAAAGTGCCTAAATGAAAGAGTGCGCCTACGAGTTCGTACCATAGAGTACTTCAAGAATATGGTAAGAATAGTGACTCATACGCGCCATGAAAAGACTGTCAACGAAAGTCAACAAGCTCACTTCTAGGGCATTTTCATCATTTCATTCTTTTAAACTTAATAAATTCGTAAAATTAGGAACGGGTTGTCACATATTCCGATTACCATACCCTTGTGTGTTTGAGTGTTTGGAGGATATATACACACACAACGTCATCTTAAAAGGGATTCCACTCCACTGTTTTCTAAGCTGGATCTATAATGCTTTTGTCTTGTTTGTATGGTGACCGTATATTGCCTACATAGCACTTCTCATACTATAGAGCCAAAAAACGGCAAAAAGATTGAACTATAGACATGTGGTCAATACTTGGTCGATATTCTAAAAGTACCCACCTATTTCTCTTCTAGGTCTTGTCGAGGCGGCTGGTCACCGTCACAATTAATCCCTAGACGTTTAAACAATAAAAAATGGTTCCTAAACCTACCTAGGCGCTCGTCTAGACTCGCTTAGGTCGCAATTCTCATTTATGCATTTTATTCTTTAATAAATTATAAGAGACTTGTTGGATACGTGGATGAATAGTCATTTTGCAATGTATATACCACAATACAATTATGTAATTTTTAAATGTAAGTAAACATTTATTTATATATTAAATAATAAATTTAATTAAAATTAACAAAACTGTCTAGACCCCTTAAACGCCTAGACATTAGATCCCCGTCCATCATTCAACTAGCGCCTTACGTAATAGTGTGACCCTTAGAATCGAAAATACTCTGAAAGGTTGGTGTTCACAGCTAACTTTGGGAGTGTGCTGCATGACAATTTTATTCGATTAATAATTTGGAAATACCATTTTCGGTCGACATGATACTTTTACTGGTGTTCATAGTTGACAGTCGACATCTGATTTCTTGGTAATGCCGGTCACATCATAATTTCCAATGCCACTTTTTATCCCCATATAGTAAGCTATCATTCCATGAGTTGGCATAGGCTAAAATCCAGATAATATTCTTAATTAAGCTGTAATAAATTATATTAATTAGGTAGACAAATAAATCCTTAATTCTGCAATAAAGAACTACCACTTTGAGGGGGGACAAAATAAGTTTTGATTCCAAATCCTTTATTTAAAGTTATTACTGTACATATATGCATCTGAAAAGGAAGTAAAATGTGATGTTAAGTAGGGATTGAGGTTTGTAATCTTGCTGATAATATTCTTAAGATGATAATCCGCTTTGCTAGAACAGATAGTTCACAACTTTACATTCTGCCCATTGCCAAATCACGATATAAAAAATATATGTTAACAACCATACCGATTTCCATAATCTTGCGTGTTTGAGTGTTTGCAGGATATATACATACACAACATCATCTTAAAAGGGTTTCTGCTCCACTATTCTCTAAGCTGGATCGATAATACTTTCGTCTTGCTTGTAAGTTGTAACCGTATATTGCCTATAGCACTCCACTATAGACCCAAAAAAGGGCACAAATACTGAACTATAGACATGTGGTCAATACTTGGTCATTATTCTAAAAGTACCTGCCTATTTCTCGTCCAGGTCTTGCCTAGGCGGTTGGGCACCGTCACAATTAATTCTTAGGCGTTTAAACAATAAAAATTGGTGCCTAAACCTATCTAGGGGCTCACCTAGACCCGCTTAGGTCGCAACTCTCATATATGCATTTTAGTTTTCAATAAATTGTAAGAGACATGTTGGATACGTGGAGGAATAGTCATTTTGCAATGTATATATCCCAACACAATTATGTAATTTTTAAGAGTAAGTAGACATTTATTTATATATTAATTAATAAATTAAATTAAATTAACAAAACTTCCTAGACCCCTTAGACGCCTAGGCGTTAGGTCCCCGCCCACCATCCAACTAGCGCTTAACACTTTTTAGAATCTTGTGTGTATGATGGTACATGCCTAATTGCTTCCTGAATATTGGAGCGAAATCCGGCTAAGAAGCTGTCCATATTTTATCAAAAGAATATTTTCGACATAATGTTGACATTGAGAGAGAGTGGTAACAAAAAGAAGTATTCAGCCATATTCCTAGGGTTTCCCGAAAGAACTAGGGGGAAGTGTTACAAAGTTGAGTAACGGTACAAATATCTAAGGCAAAGATAATTGTACATATATTTATCCTTTCAGACTGAAAATACCTTAACAAAAAAAAAAAAAAATATATATATATATATATATATAGCAAGCGTAAAGTTTCGTCTTTCGTTTTAGTATTGTCTTATTATTTTCCGGATAAGAATTATCATTCTCTCTTTATAAATATATAAATATAAAAGACGACCGTGAGACAATATTCCCAAGAGAATATCCACTAAATTTCAGTAAACAAAACAACAATATGCCTCGATCTGATTTTTGTGTAAATAGAGAAGGGATCTTGGCAGTTGTCACTGTAATTCTTGCGACTTATACTTTGTACTCTAATCAAACGAATAATTCTTCCTAGAACGATAGATAATTACAGCGCAAGTGGCATTTTAATTACTCTGCAAATTACAAGGAATGAGTCATCTGATAACAAGCGTGATTAAGAAACTAATCTCATATTTCAATCTTACCTGGCTTACTTAGCAGCATTCCCTAAATAGTCATGACTTTGTTTTTTCTTGCATAGCGACTTTCGTTCAACACAATGTTTCAAACATCCCTGAAAACTACTGCATATTTTAAGTTTATTTTAAATTATCCGGCTCGGTTGGAAATTGGAATAGATATATGTATGTCCTACACTGGGACTGAAAACAACATTAACGTCCCGAAAAATCCGTATATAAAGTTGTTCGATGGTAATTTTATAATTAAGGATTCGAATTTTTATGAGACAATAGACGTTGAATAAACACTGTCTCTAATAAGTCCGACCATCACACTGACCTATAATATTATTAGCTGATATACTTACAACTACATTTATGAGTAGATGTTCACAACACGTGACAATGTGAGACATGCAAAATATCATAAAATACATTTGCTTCTTTCTCATTAAAGAGAAAAACTCACTAAAATATGTAACTTTTATATATTTTGGTCACACTCGACTTGCGATAATCTCACTCGACATAAAACTACCTTGATAAAACAGTCATGCCGAAACTTCTCCGAGTCAATTGCATGATCATGGTCGCTGCTCAGACATGCATAGGATAGCCCTAAGCCGACTTGGTTGAACAAGAAACCTCGCTTTCTGGCTTTAGCATCTTCCTCCCCCCGCCCCAAAAAAAAAGCAAATGCCAATTGGCAAAGCCAACCTCTTCCTTGTTGTCCACAGACGCGTATTGCCCAGTGGATGGACCCCACTTCTTTACCCCATAAAATTACCAACATACCCCTCCCGGCGAAACTCGTCCTCCATCGAACAGACGGGTCTCGTACCGATCGCACCCTTCCCTTTTCGTCATTTATTTCTCCTCCCGCCCTCCACGCGGCACCCCACACACCAAAGTCCAAAATCTTCTTTGCCTATATATAGACCATATACATAGTTCGACTCAGCTTTTCTATCACCGACGACGCCATGAGGGTCCGATCCTGGCTAGCCATCTGCTCCGCCAACAGCGAATCCACCATCCCATTCTCCAAATCTGAGACCTCACCATCTCCGACGAAACTCGAAACTTCCGACACGAGCAGCACCTCTGATGTTCCCAGCACTAGCACTAGCGCTAGCGACACCAGCAGTAGCAGCCTCCAAAGCAACCTCTCCCTCCAGACGCTGCCATCTGTCGTCTCCCTCCAGAAACTCTCCCCTCTAGACGCCCTCGACCTCTCCGTCTCCCACCTCTGCTTCGCCACTCTCAGGCCCCGCCGCCCCTCCCTCCCCATCACCTGCCTCGCCATCCACCACAACCTCCTCTACGCCGCATCCGGCCACGAGATCAACGTCTATGATCGGACGACCCACGCGCTTCACGATTCATTCAACGCCGATGATGCCTCCTCGGGCTCCGTTAAGTCCGTTAATTTTTCCAACCGCAATATATTCACTTCACACCAGGACTCCAAAATACGAGTCTGGCAGTTGACGGTGGGCAAACGGCACAAGCTATTAAACTCCCTTCCCACCGTCAATGATCGTTTGCGCCGTTTCGTACTTCCCAAGAACTACGTCACCGTCCGCCGCCACAAGAAATGCCTCTGGATCCAGCATGCCGACGCCGTCACCGGCATCGCCGTCAACAATGGCCTGATTTACTCCGTCTCCTGGGACAAGAGCCTGAAGATTTGGCGGGACTCGGATCTCCGCTGCCTTGAGTCCGTCAAGGCGCACGAGGACGCCGTGAACGCGGTGGCGGTATCGAACGACGGGACGGTGTACACCGGATCGGCCGATTGTCGGATACGGGTATGGGCCAAACCGTTCGGGGAGAAGCGCCACGTGTTGGTGGCGACTCTGGAGAAGCACAAGTCAGCGGTGAACGCTTTGGCCCTAAACGACGACGGATCGGTGCTGTTTTCAGGGGCTTGCGACCGTTCGATCCTGGTGTGGGAGAGGGAGGACAGCGCGAACCACATGGCTGTGACGGGGGCTCTGAGAGGTCACCGGAAGGCTATACTGTGTATGATCAACGTCGGGGATTTGTTGTTCAGTGGATCGGCTGATCGGACAGTGAGGGTGTGGCAGCGTGGCGAGGACGGGAGTTTTTGTTGTTTGGCGGTTTTGGAGGGGCACGTGAAGCCGGTGAAGTCGTTGGTGGCGGTTAAAGACGAAGAGTCAAGCGGCGTCGTTACGGTTTATAGTGGGAGCTTGGATGGAGAAGTGAAGGTGTGGCATGTCTCGGTTTCGAACGTGAACAGTTCGCCGGGCTTACTGTCAGAGTTGCAAATGTAATTAATTAGATTAATTACAATTTACGTAAAACTTAATGCGATCATAATCTGGTTTTTTGTGGATGTGATTTGTTTTTTAAATTTTGGATAGAGATGTGATTTGCTAGATAATTGTTACATGGTACGTAAATACCATAATCATTTGGTTTGCTCAAGTCTTTCAGACGTGTTTTGGTAATTAGCAACTATTCTGGGGTAGTTTTGAATCAGTAATGAGGAACCACAAATACTTTTTGACTTGTCAAAGATGCCAGACTCATTTCTCTCTCTCTCTCTCTCTCTCTCGACCGATGGGAGCATTGAATTCAGTCTTTGCAATTCGAAGGAAAGGTCATCTCAGGATTAACAAGATTACCGTCTTGGTTATGCCTCTGCCTAGATATTTTAGATTACGTTCCCATCGTCGCATCACTTTCTGAAAAGTAATCCCAAGTCTTTTTCAAGGAGTTCATATTAGTGATCAAGGAAAGCGGTTGGAATTCTATATAAACGAGTTAAAAGACTTGGAGCAAAATACACTCAAATCATTCACCAAAATAGACTACAAGCTTTCAAACCAAAAACTCTATGCGTTTTACTTGTTTAATTCATTTTACCTTACCAAAAAACCACTTCGAAATCAAGACCTTCGAACTTTAGGAAACCTTCTTTTAGACTCTAATACCAATTAGAATTTGCTTTGCTATCATCTCTTTTGCAGTGTCGATTTACCAGCCTTAGGACAATTAGTGTCTTTGGTTGTCAGTTGTAACCCTTTACATAAAGCATTTTTAACCAATCCAATAAGATTTCTATATCGATTGTTCTAAGTTCATATATGTATATACTTTGTTTGCTTTGTGATATACTCAGTAAAATTAATATTTATCTCAGTTACTTACTTAATTGTTTTTATCGCGTATATCGAGAAACAATTAAATCTTTAACATGCAAGGGATTAAAGGAACTAAATGTCAGCCAAATATTGGTTCAACATTTATAAAAGAACTTTTATTACTTGTGCTGTAAGTATCCAACATACATATCGTTTATTCTAAATACAATAGATGATTGATTAGCAATGTGATTGCAGCATCTTCAAGTCCAGTCTCTTTTATTTTTCTCATTTTTTTAATGGAGTCTCTTTTTTAGTTTATTTTCTTATGAATTGTATTATTTTTTGGGACTAGTTCATTGTTATATGTAGAATGGTTTTTCTATGTTGTTGCATGAAGCAGATGACGACTTCTGTGATTTTATGTAATATATGTGACTTTATTAGTCATCAATTTAATGAAGATGTCATCATTTTTATTTATTTATAAGACCAGATAGTGGATACCCCTCAAATGTGATCCAAATCCTGTACAATTTATAAGGTTTGAATCAAGGAAGTGAAAATCTACAAAATAAAACACTATTTAATCGTGTAATTCCAATTAAATTAAGCATTCAATTCATAATGGAAGTGCCCTAGTTTTAATTTTTGTTATTATTTTATTAAAAAAACCATTCTTATTAGATAAACTTCAATCGTGCATCATCACCAAACAGTAAAAGTAATAACCATAAGAAACCAAGCTTACTCTAATCTTCCATTTCAACTCACTGTATTTCGAGTTCAACCTCTACCCCTTTCCCCCTTCTCTTACCATTAATAACAACGTTTAAAAAAAAAAAAAAAAAAAAAAAAACTAAAAACTAAAATATAGCAAAAGTGCATAACTAAAACAGACAATATCTGCACTATAAAGCCCATGTCACTAAATGTAAACATAACTTGTAGCCAAAATGTAACATCCCATATCGTCCAGGGGAGTGGATCTTGTAGGCCTTATATGTGTATTCCCATCTCTACGTAGTACGAGGCCTTTTGGGAGCTCATTGACTTCAGGTTCCGTAGAAACTCCGAAGTTAAGCGAGTAGCGCTCCCATGATGGGTGATCCACTAGGAAGTTCTCGTCTAAGGGCGTGGTCGGGACCCAAAACGAACAATATCGTGCTACGGTGATGGAGCGGGCCCGAGATGTGATATAAAACCTTAAAACTCAAAACAAATAAAACTCTAGTTTAACTCGTAACCCTAAACTTTAGATTATTCTCAATTGATTTGAAAGAATAATATATTGAGGAGCTGGAAGAAGACTCCAAAGCCTCACCATATGAAGAAAAAAAAACACTTTGTTAATCCATGTGATTTAACTCCAAGGCCTCACCATAGCAACTATTGTTTACCCTAGAAATATTGTTGTACCTGAGTTTTGAATCAGCAACGAGGAATCACAAATACTTTTTGACTTGTCAAAGATGCCAGACTCATTTCTCGACCGATGGGAGCATTGAATTCAAAGTCTTTGCAATTTGGAGGAAAGGTCATCTTAGGATTAACAAGATTACCGTCTTGGTTATGCCTCTGCCTAGATATTTTAGATTACTTTCCCATCGTTGCATCACTTTCTGGAAAGTAATCCCAAGTCTTTTTCAAGGAGTTCGTATTAGTGATCAAGGAAAGCAGTTGGAATTCTATATAAACGAGTTAAAAGACTTGAAGCAAAATACACTCAAATCATTCAACGAAATAGACTACAAGCTTTCAAATCAAAAACTCTATGTGTTTTACTTGTTTAATTCATTTTACCTTACCAAAAAATCACTTCGAAACCAAGACCTTAAAACTTTAGGAAACCTTCTTTTAGACTCTAATACCAATTAGAATTTGCTTTGCTATCATCTCTTTTACAGTGTCGATTTACTAGCCTTAGGACAATTAGTGTCTTTGGTTGTAAGTTGTAACCCTTTACAGAAGCATTTTTAACCAATCCGATAAGATTTAAATTGATTGTTCCAAGTTCATATATGTATATACTTTGTTTGCTTTGTGATACTCACTAATATTAATATTTATCTCAGTTATTTATTGTTTTTATCGTGTATATCAAGAAACAATTAAAATCTGTAACATGCAAGGGATTAAAAAGAACTAAATGTCAGCCAAATATTGGCACAACATTTATAAAAGAACTTTTATTACTTGTGCTGTAAGTATCCAACATACATATCATTTATTCTAAATACAATAGATGATTGATTAGCAATGTGATTGCAGCATCTTCAAGTCCTGTCTCTTTTATGTTTTTTATTTTTTTAATGGAGTCTCTTTTTTAGTTTATTTTCTTATGAATTGCATTATTTTTTAGGACTAGTTCATTGTTATATGTAGAATGGTTTTTCTATGTTGTTGCATGAAGCAGATGACGACTTCTGTGATTTTATGTAATATATGTGACTTTCTTAGTCATCAATTTAATGAAGATGTCATCATTTTTATTTATTTATAAGACCAGATAGTGGATACCCCTCAAATGTGATCCAAATCATGTACAATTTATAAGGTTTGAATCAAGGAAGTGAAAATCTACAAAATAAAACACTATTTAATCGTGTAATTCCAATTAAATTAAGCATTCAATTCATAATGGAAGTGCCCTAGTTTTAGTTTTTGTTATTATTTTATTAAAAAAACAATTCTTATTAGATAAACTTCAAACGTGCATCATCACCAAACAGTAAAAGTAATAACCATAAGAAACCAAGCTTACTCTAATCTTCCATTTCAACTCACTGTCTTTTGAGTTCAAACTCTACCCCTTTCCCCCTTCTCTTACCATTAATAACAACGTTAAAAAAAAAAAAAAAAAACTAAAATATAGCAAAAGTGCATAACTAAAACAGACAATATCTGCACTATAAAGCCCATGTCACTAAATGTAAACATAACTTGTAGCCAAAATGTAACATCCCACATCGTTCAGGGGAGTGGATCATGTAGACCTTATATGTGTATTTTCATCTCTACCTAGTATGAGGCCTTTTGGGAGCTCACTGGCTTCGGATTCCGTAGGAACTCCGAAGTTAAGCGAGTAGCGCTCCCATGATGGGTGACTCACTGGGAAGTTCTCGTTTGAGTTCCCAGAAACAAAACCGTGAGGACGTGGTCGGGGTCCAAAGCGGACAATATCGTGCCACGGTGGTGGAGCGGGCACGGGATGTGACACAAAACCTTAAAACTCAAAACAAATAAAACTCTAGTTTAACTCGTAACCCGAAACTTTAGATTATTCTCAATTGATTTGAAAGAATAATATATTGAGGAGCTGGAAGAAGACTCCAAGGCCTCACCATATGAAGACAAAAAAACACTTTGTTAATCCTTTTGATTAACCCGCGGGCGGGAGAACGCTATTAATCAACCAATCAATGTTTAAGAGAGCTTGTTACTAATATGTTTCCCTAGGATTACTTTATTTTAACTAACTTTAACTACAATTAGTCAATTACCAAATTTTTTGTCAATTAGTCAATTACCAGATTTTTTGTCAATTAGTCAATTACCATAGTGATTGTGTTCTTGCATATATCGTTTGGGAAATTAGATGTGCAAACCAACGGGCGTGCATTCCATATCACAAGGCACGCATTTGCGTCTCCCCTTGAATTGCGCCTTAATTTGTTCCAATTACTTAATTAAGATCACTTAATTAAAGATTAAGTTAGTAGAGTTGCACGAAATTACTCATTGTTAATTGGTGAAGTACATCTGAAACTCTGGGTTGTTTTATAGAAAAATGAATAAATTTGGTTTTACACGCAATCCACATATCTATTAGTCATTTGAGCCTTTGATATTCTTTTTGGTTTGATGAACCGCCAAATTTAATTTTTGATGTCTTAATTTCTAACTGTACTTATTTTTAAATGAATAAAGCCGCTATCGTTTTAACTTAAAAAATTAAAAATTAATCATTTGAGGCTTAATTAGATGGTGGTTTAGTAGTTCATCAATCTCAGTTTCGTCTAATTCTCTTAGTTTTCTTTACGTACAATGTTACTGGACAACTTCATAAATTAATCGCAAGTTGTCTCCTCATTGTCTTTTTGTAAAAGAAGGGCGATTTAAACATCACCAATTAATTTATGTTTAAACTCAATTTAGATCGAAACTAAATTGAGAAGTATTATCCTAACGAATGAATATTCAGAAGGATAATGCTTGTGGCGCTGCTCTAAGAGGGACTTATTTGTTCCTCACTTACAATTAATGAACTTTTTGGACATTATAATTGAAAATGTTCATTATCTTTATCATCATCTAAATATCATATATGCAAAAAAAATATTCAACTTGGAGATCTTTTAATCATTCATATGCATAAAATAATAGACGGTTCTTCATGAGCTATGTGTTACCAAAACATTTGATTGATTTAACACGTATAGATGACTAAATGATCTTCAAATTACATGATTTTTGGACGTATGATTTTTTGATGATGATAAACAGAGTGAACGGTTTGAATTATGATGTTTGGACGGTAAATGTTTGTTAGTGGGAGGGAGGGAGGGAGGCCCCCCGGGGGGGGGGGGTACACAAGCATTTTGTAATAATGTTGAGGCCTTGGTTGGATTTTGGGACACAAGCATTTTGTAATAATGTTGAGGCCTTGGTTGGATTTTGTAGTTTGGAGTTTAGCTAAGTAGCCATAGCTATGTCTCTTAAAACAAGAGGTCTTAGTTAAATTCCCCTCCTTGAACATAATGCTTGGATTAATACGCCACTAGAGAGGATAACCATTCTAAAATACAAGTCTCTTGTCGCATGTTCATGCGGGTGGCAATGTGCTATTTTACATTTTATTTTGTACTAGCCTCTCCGCACGCACTAACGTGCATGCGAGAGACATTTTTGCATCACGGACGCTACGCGTCCCTAAAGGTGTATTGTGTTAGTTTTTTTTTTTTTTTTCCATTGTAATTGTCAAGATATATTTTAAATGTATTGTGCAAAGATGAACTTTTTCTTTACCATGCACGTCCTAAAAAGTTGTCATGTTTTTCGTTTTCACTTTGCGTAAAGTAATGATTTAAATGTTATTCATGCAATTGTCAAACAACATGGGATTTTAAATGTAAGTTCCTACCTAAAGTTCATGAACAATAGTGGTTGTCATTCACCATTTTAAATACAAAGAATGAAAGAAAATTCATGAAAACCGAATAAACAATGTATATGCAATTGATAATAAAAACAAAATTCAATATAAATTATTCTTTCTTTTGATCAATCTGAACATATGAAGACAATTAACAATGTTGTTCTATAAAAGAGAAATTAAGAGAAAGTAGTCACTAGTGAGAGCCAGAACTTTAATTCCTTCAGAATCAAGGAGATAAACCCTAGTAAACAATTTGTGATCTCCTGCCAATTCACTAGCATTTGAGTTGTTGGCCTCTGTACAGGACATGAGGAGGAAAAGATATACTTGCCTGCTCATATGTAAGATATTTTCTCTTCCTCTAGAAAAATACAATTTGACACGTACGAGTGAATTTTTTTTTGGTGATTTTAATGAGTTATCATCATATATATATCAGACTATAATTTACAAGTAAAAATAATAACTCCTTAAGTGTAAGAGATCATTGGATATGTAACATTATTTTGTTTGTAGTTAAGTGAGGGTGCAGTGCACCATTAGTAATATTCCTCTAGGTTTGAGACATCGACAGAAACCTCATCCATTTAACCTTTTCATTACTGTTTCCAGAAACATGATGGGAGCAGTGTTCTCCACTATGTCACAGCAGATGATCAGGATATCCCTTCCTTTTAAAACTCTTATCCACTAACAATTCAAGTAGTAGCCTTATTATTCTTTATGTCCCAGTTTTTCTGAACGTTGCATGCAGGCGAACAAGGTCACTGTCTCTGTCGAGTTTCAACTTTCAACCAGGCTCTCTCACATCTAATATGTACTAGTAGTGCCTGTGCTTTTTCCCACCGTTGTTTGATAATTCAGCAGACACAAAAGCTAAAGCCTCGACTAAGTGGGCCTCTGTTGACTTGCATATCACTCACCAGTTTTCCGTTCTGAAAGTGTCAGCAGGATACCAAGGTAATTATATTAAAGTTCGGAAATGACAACAGCAGGCCCCTATAGCTCAGTGGTAGAGCGTCAGTCTTGTAAACTGAAGGTCTGTAGTTCGATCCTGCATGGGGGCATTTTTTATTATTTTCATTTGTTTCTGTCTTGCTTGAGTTCCTGACTCAGTTGCGCAAATGCGAGGTGGTGTGCAGGATGATTGTAGGGGAGTTTTCCCACTTCTTTGTGGGAGCTCACCTTTTGATGGATAGACCCGATATATGAGATGGTACACCACATGTTATTATACAAATGATAAGATGTGTGTGTTAAAAAGTTAATAATTTAAAAAATAAAAATTTCCACCACTTTGATTAAAACACGTGGTGTACCACTTGTGTTCTTGTCGCAACAAAAAATTTATCCTTTTGATGAGATGGGCCATTCAAACCTCGCCTGGGTGGCGTAGGTCAGGTAGGCCATTCAAACCTTCAATGGTTTTTCACTTCTCCATAAGTTTTGAAGGAATATGTATATTCTTTCGCACTTTTAAGTGAGATATTTTAAGTTCGAATTCACTAGAATTTGATGGCAATTATTTGTCTGCCCCTAAATATTTCGTTGTGTGTATATATAAAGAAAAAGAAAAAGGAATACGTGTGGTGAATAAATTGTGGGTCCGTTTCCTTAAAATTTTGGCCTAATCCCACAAACTCGAGCCCATCCAAACCAAGTCCCATAACTAAGCCCAGACCCACATCAGAGCTTCCTTCCACGGCCCTAATGGCATTTTCGTTATATACCACAAAAACAAAGGGGTTGTGTTGGACGTCCAATCCGCCGCGTTCTTCTATAAAAACCCGCCCCAGCGTTGCTCAACCCTAAGCGCCGCTACTCATTCCTGTTTACACTTGCGCTTCGATTTCGATTTCGATTTGTTTATATTCATTAGGGGTTTTATGCATTAGGGTTTAGGGTTTGCGGGTCGCTTCTGATAGGCGTTACGTTCATCAGCTGGTTTATAATTCCAGAAGGACGTGTCAACGGAAGCGTAAATCAGCTTCGATTTCCATCCCAAATTCATCAAAAAAAGCAGCTACGCATTTTTCGAAATGGTCGTAGACTGCTGTCTGGTTTTGGGCCGGAGTCGAGACATTGTCTTACAAATCACTGTCGGTGTTTTGTAGCTTAATTTTGTCGGGGGAGGTGGTGGTTGTTGCTTCATATGGTGAACGCCCTGTAAATTTCGATTGGATTGGGGATGTTCTAGTTTCCGAAGCATAGATTAAAATTACGAATTACCAGTATTAAACAGCACCGTGTCTGCTTCTTGCTTTTGCACTGTGTTACCTGTCTCCTGGTACATTTATTTATTTATTATTTTGTTAATTTCTTGAAATAATTTTTTTATGAAATTTGAAAATAATTGAGCAGTGACGATGAATCAAACCCTTGGCTGTAGTTCTGATCTGGTAATTAGTAGAACCAGAAGCTGATTATTAAGGGATGTCTCTGAGCTCACTTCAATCAATCCTTCATTTTTGTTGTAAGGTTAACAACTTGTGTTTTTGCTTTTGATATGCCTGTTGACGTTGAATGGTCGGACAGGAAACGAGATCGCATGATCCAATATTTTTCCTCCAAATTGGTCTCATGATGAAATTTTTTAATATCTTAGCGGATTTCAGTGAGACCTTAGTGCCAATGATCTGAATGTTACACACACTGAAGTCCCTAAGTTTGTATATTTTTTGGTTATCGCTCTGTTCATTTGATATAACGCAAGTGAGAGTACAGGAGATATGCAGAAAGAGAAAACGGGAGTGGGATAACCGAAAATAAAAGTTGAAGTGGAAGATACAAATATTGTACAGCAACACGCATTACATTCACACCAATAAGGTAACAGCAACATATAAATATGTAAACGAATGTAAGTAGAAATCAAACTGGTGCCTTTTGAGCTCAAGCTGAATCGAGGCAGCAGCGGAACATGGAGAACCTCTCCATAAGACTGCCGCACTCAGCGCACTGCACCGTCTCGGGCATGATTCCGGTTGCAGGCAAAATAAGACTGGTGCAGTGGTGTGGAGCTTGTCTGTGCACCCCTTCTAGGTGTTCATTCAGGGCTGGCATGAACCCTACTTCAGATGCCCTATTTTTCCAGTCTTTAAACTCCTCCAAGCTTTTCAACATGTGCTCTCCATTTGCCCTGGACATGACTGGGGAGCCTAGGCTGATCACTGCCCATCCGCGGTCGCTCGAGCCAAAGCTCAGCATCGATATGATCCCCTGCATTATAGGATCGCTTTTCCAAGGATCAGTTGGGGAATGGGTTTTGCCTTGCTCACTTAGAAGTTGTCCTCTGGATTGCCACATGCTCTCGAGACGAATCCAGAAGAACCAAATGAAGTTCCAGTCAAGGATGTGGCTTAGCTTCTCAGTTTGGATGATGTTCATGATGTTCTTCACCACGATCTCCTTAGGCTTGCTCCGCCCCACGTATAGCATTTCCAACTGAATGTTGGCTTCAACAGCCACGTTTCTTGCAGCCTTCGTGAAGTTTCGGATCCACTCTATGTCTTCTCCGCCATACAAGCAAATGTACTTCTTTTCCTTAATCTGAAATTCATGCAAAAATCACATATTCAAGAATCCGGATTGCACATTTTTAGATGCAGCATCTTAAACAATGATTCATATTCAGTCTAGTGGCATAAGATGCAAATACGATAGCATAGTATGTACCCAAGTACTTAAGTTCGGATCGATGGCCTCAGCCAAAAGCTCGATCCTCCAGGTTTCTTCTTCCCAAAGCAATCTCTCTCTCTGGTTAGTGAAAGGGAAGGCGATGCTTCCCCAAATGCACATCATGTGAACAGCATTCTGGTGCACAATTTTGCCTTGAGGATCCATCACAACAAGCAGAGGCTTCTTGGCAAAATTCCACTTCCTCGGGTCCCTGATGTACCTGACCACAATCGGAGACACTACAGAAGGGTGGAACACGGTGTGCCATTGCATGCTATCTTTTAGACTCTCGAATTGCTGGTACTTGGCTTCAGTCCATGCATCCGTAACTGGAACCCACACAACCTCGTATTGGCTCTCCGGCCTTGTAGGGTTTTGTAGCTTTTCCGAGTACATTTGTAGGACAATAATGTACTCGTTTTTGTGGACAACGTCTAGGTCTGTGATGAACAGAATCACTACTTTCCTCTTCAGCACATCAATGTCAACCTGTATTTCAGAAAGTTTTCAATTAATTGGGGAACAGAGTCGCTGACATTCAAAACATAGTCGCTCCGAGAAGAGAAAAGAATGTGAGGTTTTTAAAGCCAACCCTCTTCTTGTTGTAGCCGTCATATAGTGCAGGCTGATCATCCTTGTAAAACAAAACCCTCAGAGGCTTCGAGTTATCCATGTGTGGTGTTTCCAAGATGCGCGCGATTGTGTTGAAAGCTTCCTCTTCTTTGTTCTTCCCTGCATCACATAATCAATTATTTAGTTATATGAACAATTTATACAGGACAGGCCTAATAAGTGTTAATACTCTGTATCTTTTTTAGGTTAACACGCACAGATAAGTTGATGTAATCTGTCGAGGATATCTTCAAGGTGATCGAATATGTTTTTGAGCTTATGGGCCAGCGATGATAATTCCCACGCCTCTGTCACATACCTGATACAACAGTCATTTGAGGCGGTCCAAATAGTTTTGTTCTCGAACAAATTAGAGCATGCCACAAAACAACTTACTCTGGTTCTGAGCCTGTGATTCCCAGAAGTTGTGATGCAGCAACTACAATAGCCCGAATTGTCCAGTAAACTGCTGTGGGGGTCTGAGCAGTGGCAGCTGTAGCTTTGATTTCGGGGCTCAATTGGGGATCGTTGTGAATCTCCTGTAAGTGAACAATGGTCTTGGTCACTTTGAAAATGGCCCTAACCAGACTGTTGTATGCATCGAACTTCGTTTTCAAACTAGTCCCCGCACGTTCCAAGATCTCTTGCAGTTGCTTAAGCTGTCCAACCGCTCTGGCGAGTGGGTTGGTGGTGTATTGCTGAGCCACGAGCCAAAACTCGCCATCTTTGATCGCAAATGCTCCCAAGGCAAGCACCACCTTTTCATCCCAATCGTAGTGTTGCACAATGTCTAGTATGTCCATTGTTGTCTTGTTTGCATCTTCCCCTTGCACAAATGTGCACATTAACTGTTTCCCATCAATCAACAAAATTGGCATGTTCGTATTGTTAGACTGTCAATTGAAATTGCACTTGTGAATAATGTTGCGTCACAATTGGAAAATAAGTATATATGTAGAGGCAAACCTTGGAGTGAATTGCTTTGAACACGCTGTGTGGAACATCAACGCTGTCGTGGAGGGTACTCAGGTTAGCATGAAGGGTCTTCTCATGCTCCAAAGCATCCACTTGTGTAGCTGCCGGTGCTAATGCTCCCTAATTCACACACAAACAACATTGAAACAACATAATCGATCAGCAACAAAGTAATGAAACTAAATTAGCAGCAGCTACAGATTCTATGTACATAATTAAGCGACAAAATTAGGCATGGACGGACCGGGACTAGAATGCCATCATGGATGTCAGGTTTGGTGACGCGCGAAAGAATGGCCTCAATGGTTTGAAGAATTTGCGTGACTGCAAGAGGAGGCACTTCGTAGGGATGGTCATGAGACTTATCAGTCAGCATAATTTGGTTGACCAACGCACTGTCATCTGCTGTTTTCGAAAATTGACGATGTCCGTCACGCCCTTGTTTAAGCAGAGGAGGGCGATTATGGCCGGCTCCTCTGCTTGTTGGGTTGACAGCCTTATTGTGAGGTACCAGGGCCATTATCGAAGGTCGGGCTTTCTAAGCTATGAGGGGATGGAAGGATACCGGCAATGACTTCACTGTGTTGGTTGCAGTTGGTATTAGCTAACTAGGGTTTATATAGTACTTACATGGTGTATATCAAATGGAAAAAAAAAAAAAACAACAACAACAACAGTGTAAAGCTGCTACCTTGCTTGCATTAGGGTTTAAACTAAAAAGAGTTAGCATTAAGGTTCAAAGGTTCTTACTCCAGGAATATCTTTTTATCTACTGACGTCATGATGCACTGTCACCATTCTGTATCTTCTTTCAGCTTTACAAAATGTTATTGTTGCATTCAGAGATTGCATCAAGTTTCAAATATTTATCTGAAAACGTTGATAGATCGTAGATTCCAAACCCAACAGATAAACAATCTCAATTAAAATCTCAGACGAGAAAGGATTTAGTTATTGCCTATGTAAAAGAAATAATATACATATCTACGATCTATCGCTAATTACATTGATACTATCTTTATCTTGTATTTGATCAAATAGCACATCAGGTGTTAGGTTTTATTACAAAAAAGCCTCATGTATAGTTAATATTAGAATCATTCATACTTTATATTGTCAAATTTCCGATGTAAAGTTCGTACATTCTTCAATGATTAAACAATGATCTCCGGACTCATGAAGCTTGTGTGAAGAATTATAAGTTCTTATTCAGGAGTGATCAAGAGACATAAGCTTCTGTCCGATAATTGCTTAATTTGTTTATTATTGTCATTTAGGGCTAATTAATCTATAACTTTAAAGGCAGACTATACAAAGCTAGGCGGCTAAACTACTGTTCAAGTCAAATAGAACCCCGTAAAGAACCCTAAACTAAATTATTAAGATTATCTTTCTGATAATTCTTTAATGAACGAATTACTTTGGTTCATTAACTACTTTTTAGCCTCCACTTTTCATCATATCCGTATATGTTAATCTTAACATGTAGCCATGCATGCCATGAGAGGCAATGCTTCCACCTCTAGTACAAATTAGGAGTAGAAAATGACAACAGTAACATTAATTATAGTGTTAAACTTATTCACTAATTTGTTCACCAAATAATATGTCAGGATGTGTAAATATTTTATTTGTTAATAACAAATAATGGATCCAGGTTTAAATCAATAAAAAATTGTCGTATCATTTGGTGAACGAGATCAATATGCTAACAGTACTCTAATAACTTATTAAAATGGACCCAAATTAAAAATGAATAATTGAAATTTGTTGGTAGTAATAATACTGGATCATAATATGATAGCACACTGTAGGTGGCACCTAATGCACTGCCATAATTCAGGTGTCACATTTATTGTCATACATAAATATAGCACTTCGAGTACTAGTAAAAAGCAGCAACAGTAGCTTGCAATCAGGTAGGGAAACTCAACGTATCATAAAAAGCAGACTTGTGGTCCGGTGCAACAGAAGCTGATCAATCAGTGCAGCAGCGGAACATGGTGAACCGCTCCATGAGGCGGCCGCATTCAGCGCAGGCCACCGTCTCAGGCATGAGTCCGGTGGCAGGCAATATGAGACTGGTGCAGTGATGTGGAGCTTCTTTATAAACCCCAGTCAAGTACTCATTCAGTGCAGGCACAAACCCTATCTCGTTCACCCTTGTATTCCACAAGTTATACTCGGTTAAACTTCTATGCATGTGCTCTCCATTAGCCTTAGCCATCTCCGATGAACCGGCGCCAACCACAGCCCATCCACGGTCACTTGAACCGAAGCTCAACATCGATATGATCCCCTGCATCACTGGATCATTCTTCTTGTTGTCGGTCCTAACTCGACCAGACCTAACCTCAGACTGCATCTGGTGTCCCTTGGATTGCCACATGCTCTCGAGACGCATCCAGAAGAACCAGATGAGGCTCCACTCAAGAGTGTGGCTTAGCTTCTCAGATTGGATGACGTTCATGATGTTCCTCACCACTTTCTCCTTAGGGTTTCTTTTCCCCACATAAAGCAATTCCAACTGGATCTCAGCTTCCCGAGCCACATTTTTGGCTGACCTTGTGAAATTTCTGATCCAATCTATATCTTCCCCGCCATACAAGCAAATGTATTTCCCTTCCGTGATCTGAAACACGTTGTGTCAAAAATTAGTACTAATATAAAGTGACATATTATGCTATCAAACTGTAAATATTCTGGAGCGAATATTAAATATTATAAAGCGAATATGGATATACCCAGGTAATTAGGTTCTGATCGATAGAATCTGCCAAAAGCTCGATCCTCCAATCCTTCTCTTCCTCCCAGAGTAATTTCTCTCTGTTGCTAGTGAAAGGGAAGGCTATGCTTCCCCAAACACACATCATGTGAACAGCATTGGTGTGCACTATTTTTCCTTGAGGGTCCATCACCACAAGCAGAGGCTTCTTGCCATAGTTCCATTTATCCTGCTTCCTGATGTACCTGATGACAGTCTTAGGGACAACCGAAGGGTGGAACAATGTGTACCATTCCATGTTCCTTCTAAGATCCTCGAACTGCTGGTACTTGGCATCGGTCCACATGTCCACAATCGGAACCCACACAACCTCATACTGGCTCTCCGTCCTGGTTGGGTTCTGCCGTTTTTCCAAGTACATTTGCTGAACAATCATGTACTCGTTTTCGTGGACAACGTCTGTGTCCGAAAGGAACAGTATCACAACCTTCCTCTTCAGCACATCAATGTCAACCTGTTTGATGTATACATTGGGTATGAGGGAGTTAATTGGTTAATTAAACATTGAAATCATAACTTTGACATTAACTTTCTTCCAAGTATGTGCTTAATGCAAGTAAAATGCATGGTTTAATTAAAAATTAGAATTCAGTTGATTAAAAATTAAGTACTTGATGCAGTCATCCAGCTCTTCTATATCCTTATTACTTTTTTTAATCAAGGTTAGTTGACCTGATGATATTGAAGATGATCTTGGTTGATCAATTCTATTTGATTATATATATATATATATATATATATATATATATTTATTGTAGGGATAGAAGAGAAGTGAGATTTCAGAGCGAACCCTCTTCTTGTTGTAGCAATCATAGAGTGCAGGCTGATCATCCTTGTAAAACAGGACCCTCAAAGGCTTGCTGTTGTCAATGTGTGGTGATTCCAAGATGTAAGAAATTTCACTTAATTCTTGCTCTTCTTTCTTCCTCTCTGCATCACAGCAGACCATTAATCTCTAGCTAGGCATTTGCATAAACATATAGGGTAATTAAGCTAACTCTACTTGTTAACTAGACTCACTGATGATGTCGAGTAATCTGTCGAGATTCTCCTTGAGGTGGCTGTGTATGTTTTCGAGCTTATGAGCCAAGGAAGACAGTTCCCATGCCTCTGTCATATGCCTAATAGAAGCCAAATAAACGGAAAACATATTGACTTTAACATCGCGTTTTCTTGCTTGTCAAATAATGTTAATGTTGTCAGACTATGGATATAAACCAGACACATGCATTCAGAAGAACGAGTACTTACTCAGGGCCCATGCCAGTGATCCCCAAAAGCTGTGTTGCAGCAACTACAATACTCCGAATCGTCCAGTAAACAGCTGTGGGGATAAGAGCAGTGGTAGCCGCCGACTCTGCTTCAGTGGTCATGACGGGGTTGCGGTGGAGGTCATTTAGCTGAACAATGCACTTGGTCACATTGAGCACGGCCCTAACCAGATTGTTGTAGGCGTCAAACTTGGGCTTCAAACGAGTCCCGGCATGTTCCAGTATCTCTTGCACTTGCTTAAGCTGCCCAACCGCTTTGGCGAGAGGGTTGGTGGTGTAAAGGTGAGCCACAAGCCAGTATTCACCATCTTTCACAGCAAAAGCTCCCAAGGCAAGCACAACCTTTTCATCCCAGTCGTAGTGTTGCACTGTGTCTAATATGTCCATGGTTGTCTTGTTGGCATCTTCCCCAGACAGCCACTTGCAGAATATCTGTCACATATTTGAAGTGTCAAGACAATTAATAGGCCTCTTATTTTGTAAGTTCAACTAGAGGACCAAATTGTCCATAATGCCGATTGTTTTGCAATAATGCTCATTATCTATCGCGAGAAAAATGTTTTTTTTTTTCATTGATTGAAAATCTAGATTATTAATCAAGTTGATTGTTGTCTGAACGTGCGATACAAGTTCACATTTAGTTGTAAGCTATAGTATGTATGTTATAAACCTCGCAGGAAATTGCATTAAACAGGCTGGTTGGAACATCGTAGTTGTCAGGGAGACTACTGATGATAGCATGGGAAGCCTTCTCATGCTCCAAAGCATCGGCATGTGCACCCGGCACTAGTGCTCCCTATTTAGACACAAACAATGTCACGCTATGAGCAACAACATACCGTTTATAAAACTAAATTATTGACGATAACATTTCTACCAAGTGATTTCTTGTGCGATTGTGAGAGCCAAACTTACCGTGACGGTGCTGGGGATGTCAGGTTGGGTGACGCGGGACAGAATCACGTCGACGGTTTGAAGAATGTGTTTCAAAGAAAGGAGAGTGACATCATAGGGACGGGCATGAGACTTGTCACTAGCCAGAATTTGGTTGGTCAGCATACTGTCATCAGAAGCTGTTGAAGAAAAGCGACGCCCATCTTTGGGTAGAGAGCAGTTATAGTAGTCTCCTCCTCTGCGTCCTCCGGCGGTGGGCTTATTGTAATACTGAGCACCTGGTGCCTGGGGTGCATTATAACTCTGAGCAGCCGGCACACGGGCCGGATTGTAATTTTGAGCCGTCGGCATAGGGGTAGGATTGTAATTTTGGGCAACCGGCATAGGGGCAGGATTGTAATTCTGAGCAACTGGCATAGGGGTAGGATTGTAATTCTGAGCAGCTGGCATAGGGGCAGGATTGTAATTCTGGGCAGCCGGCATAGGGGCAGGATTGTAATTCTGGGCAGCCGGTGCAGGGGGGTTATTATAATTCTGAGCAGCTGCCATTTCGAAAGGTTGAGGCTGTAAGCTTGCTTGTGAGGGGATGGGCAGGAGAGAAATGACTTCGATGTGTATTGGTTTCAGTTCAAGCCAGTTAGCTAGGGCTTATATAGTTGATGCATGCAATTAAAATGGATAGAAAAGAAGGGCAAAAACAATATGTGGTAGCTGCTACCTTGCTTCCATTAGGGTTTGCTCCAAAAGCGCCAGTAAAGACTAATATTTGATATTTTCATTCTTTAGAGACAAGGGCTTGTCTATAAATTTGTCTGGTCGCATTCGAAATCTTTTTTCACCTTCACGAAAGGTTACATGCACGGCAATCCTGATATTCTTACTCTAGGAATATTATTGTCATATACAGTTTGCCTATGCCGTGAGACACATGATTCACGCATGTTGTATAGTGTTTTGTTGTAACTCGATGAACTGTTATTACTGAATAACTACATGCATTCATCAACACAAATATAACATGTTTACTTGAAATGATAATCAAAATTATTCTAATTGTTGACTCTCATTGTGTTCAGACTCAGAACCGAAATGTAAACGGGTATGACATTACAAATTGTAATTCATGTCCAAAAGAACTAGGGATTGGAATGATTTGGCAAGTAAAAAATCTCATACATGATTGTTTTTTTTTAGAAGAATAACTTCCGCCACTTAGTACTACGGTCTAGTGGTATTCCTTTTTACTTGTAAATGAGAGATCTTAGGTTCGATTCTCGCCAAATACGAGTTTGAATCACATTATTGCTAGCCCATTATAAAGCTAAACCCACCTCCTCTCCTTAGTGTAGATAATATCACTTGTTCAAAAAAAAAATAAAAAAATAAAAAAAAACTTACAATTCGAACACCAATGTTGTAGACTGTAGTATTTCAAACCAATCATGCAATATCATATAAGAAAATTAAAACACTTCAGGGTATGTGATAGGTTTGAAACTTTATCACCTAGCGTTTTGGCTGTATGTAAGTTTCTCTCATACTTCAATTCATCTGATACTTTAAGTCATCTGGATCAACATAAAAAAGCAAGATGGTCTTGCTATTCTAGGGCTAAAATTTTCCAATTTGTTAGGTATAATACGAGGTACTAATACTATCATTTATTAATTTTGTTAATTCAGTGTTAGCTAGTAGTATAGATAGCTAGCAGCTGGGATCACTGGCCTTTTGGCATTACCCAGAAGCGGAAGTGAGGAAGAACCAAGGAACCAGTTTAGCGTACGGAAAGAAGAAAATGCAATTAGAAAGTTCATTGCCTTCATCCCACCAGTAATTTGATATTCTATACTCAAATGGTTTAGTGCCTTTTCTTTTGGTCTGAATATATGTTTTGGTGCCTTTTGTACTCAAAAGTATAATAAGCTATTGGTTCTTTTACCAATCAAGAAAAACATATAAATTTAGAGCTAGTGGCCAACTGAAAAATCCTACTCTGGAAGGGAAAGAAAACGAAAACACCTGCGTTTGAGATGCTTCCCAAACTTTTTTTTTTTTTTTCTCCTTGATTTTCGAACTTTTTTTTTTGTTGACGTATAGATTCCGAGACTTTCATCATGCTCATGAGGGACCAGGGGATTGCTTGACATACAGTACGAAACAAAAAGGAAAAGTGTTGCTATTATTATGCTATATATGAATGACAAGATACGAACAGAAAAAAGCCTACAGAAATCCAAGATAAAAGGTCATATTATTACTAATATTACCGTTCAAGAAATCTACTAGCTGTGGGGCGTGGACTACATTCTTTCGTCCAGAAAAACCAAAGGTTCACTAAGTTGGCTGTTGGGTTCATAATATACAAAATGAGAATAATTTATATGACACGAGTATACTGCTACGTGGCTTCTCATGTTAATAAAATCAAAACATGTGGTCAAAAACTTACACATATCTTTATTTCATTGGCATAGAACGTCACTACAACAATGTATTCGTATCATGTAAGTCCTTCTACAAAACTGATAAATTGATCTTCAAACTCAAGTTTTGATAAATTTTTTTTATTATATTCCTTGAGTGAGTTTCATTTTTTAAATGTGGGCCTGGTTGTGAAGATCAATTTTCTGGGATAGTAGTGAATAGAATTTTCCTTTCTTTTTTTTTTTTTTTTTGGTATAGAAAGAATAGTAAGCCATAGGCCTCGTCTTTCTTCACTTTTTTGGTTCATCGAAGACACATTGAATATTCAGAACTTGAATGCTTTAACACTATGTTGGATGACAAAATGTAAGTTTTTCAAAATGATGGAAATTTATATTTTAAAATTTGTAATTTTTTTGTTGACTAACTCCTAAAAACTACAAAGTCTATATGGCGCGCATGCCGAGTAATTAATGAGCTAACTATGTCATTCGGTTGATACGGGGCATGCCAACTCGTCGGCCGAGGAGTAAAATTTGTTGATGTTACGTTGAACGCGCTACTGACTTCTTGATCTTGCAACTGCGACTGAGGAAGGAACATGTCTCGGCCTTCGGGTTCTTGAACCTGAAGACAAGGCTGCTAGTTTTGTGAAATTCACAAATCGTCGGCATCGGGTTTGGTCACGGTGATTATATTCGTAAGAATATAAGCACGGCGAACTGGCTCCAAACTATACGAACACATGTACTCAAAAGAGATGTATGTCTTGATAGTAAATGTGGTTCGGCCGTTAGAATGCCGAACTCTGAAACTCACTTGTGAGTATCCAATCATAAAACCACTCGGCGTTCAATGTGCCGAATGTAGTAACTTGTAACACCTCACTTCGCCGATAAGGCTAATAAGATGACCTTTGCCAATAAGGATTCGAAAACCCTTCTCGACCGAGACTTGGATAGGTAACCAGTCGACCTCGATGCAGTGCTGTTTATCCAAACTGAAGGTGCTCCTCGGTCGGCTGATTCTATGGCAACAGTTATGTTTATCCAAACTGAAGATGTTCACCGGTTGCCTTCACAATGCTGTTTATCCAAACTGAAGGTGTGTTGGCAGAAAAAGAAAATAAAAAATCTCAAGATGTTTGAGAAGTTTGTGCAGGGTAGTTTGTGTGTTGAATTAGAGGGCTCTCGAATGACGCATCCCCTCCTATTTATAGCAACTAATCTCATATTGGCCGAATCAGAACTATACTTGAATTAGGATTCTTCATCCTAGTCTAACCAAGGCTCGGCCAATCCTACTCCTACTAGGACTTTGAACCAAATTCTCTATCTGGCCACCTTCACTTTTCAAATCTCAGCGTCCTCGCTCCATTGAGACTCCTTATCATACTAGGACTTCGACCCATCTGCTCTTATCCAAATCACTCATTCTGGCAATAGGACTCGACCGCCTTAACTGAGCGGCTTTTGACCACTAGACAGCCCATAGTACGTTAGGAAAAGTTTTGGGCCGAACATAAACTTACGCTCGGCCCAATAATATTATTTTGGGCCCAAACACTAACCTAAAAGAATAAGAAAATTCAAATACTAAATTTAATGTGTATTTAAAGTCAACAATATATATATGAAAGATAATAATTAGGAAATATACAAGTGGAGGTGGTTGGTGGTGGTGGTGATGATGGTCGGTGGTGGTGGTGGTCGTGATGGCAGTGGCGGTGATGATAATATGTGGTGGTGGTGATAGTGACAGAGATGATGGTGGCTGGTGGCAGTGGTGGGTTGTAGTGGCGGCAATGGTGATGATGGTGGTTGGCAGTAGCGTTGACAACGATGGTAATAGTGATGATAAGTGGTGTGGTGGTGGCGGTAATGATGGTAGATGGTGATGGCAACATCGATGATGGTGATGGTGATGGTGACGATATTGATGATGGTGATGGAGGTGATGATCATGGGTGATTGCAATGGAGAAGGTGATCATGATGGTAAGCGGTGGTGGCGATAACGGGGTGTGATGGCCACCGCGGCAACGATGATGAATATGGCTGGTGGTGGAAGCAGTAACAATGGTAGGTAGTGGTGGTGGTGACGGGTGCGACTTGGGTTGGGCCAACCCGGAACTCGTGCATATTCAACCCAACTTTAAACGTGATTAGGTGAGTTTTTCTTAGTCATAACTCGTCCCAATCCAACCCGACCATTTATTGAGTTGAGTTGGGTTGATCTTTTTATCTGCCCATACCTAACCCAACCTAATCGATCAATCTACCTGATTGTAGCTCAAATCAAACTTATGCACATATTACACCAAGTCCAACATCCAACAACCAACAGCTAACAACCTTCCTATTATTATTTAAGCTCTATATGAATTAAGGATTTTTACGAGTGGGTTCAAATTTGTAGTCTCAAGCCTTATGCTTCACTAACTTTATTCTTATTTTTAATTATAATCGTTTATTCAGCCACCATCAACATTGTTAATTCAAGAAATAAGATGGTTTCTAAAGAATAAGTACAATCTGTGAGGATTGAAACTGCTATGATACCAAATTGACACGCCCGATCCTGATATTCCTCAAACAACAGGGTAGGCACGTGCTGGCCGACACCCAAAGGTGACGAAGCCATATTAGAATGTATGAGAACAAGAAATAAATAAGACTTAAAAATTTAAATAGAATTAATATGCAAATGAGGAACGTGTTCAGAGTATACAACTAATTTAGAACACTAAAAAGAAATAATATAAAATTTAATGAATAAGAGAATGGGTCCTACACCGAGAGGACTTGAAGCTGCCGATGCAGAAGTGCATTGACGTCGAGATTCTATGCCTTGATTCTAAAACCTGAGAGGGCACAAAAAAAACATGAGTGGACCAAGTTGATATAAATATATATATATATATATATATAATAAAATAGTTATCAACATATTAACCCCCAAAGTTTTATGAAAATTAATAGCATAATAGGTAGTAGGTTTCTGAAACCCTAGCATGCCTTAAAATCTTTCATAAAACATATCTCGTATATAGCGGACTAAATAGTGATATCCAATAACAATATCTCCCGATCCAATGCCAGCTACTATGTCTTTGCGCCCTAAGCTAGAGATTATTTCTCCCAACCCAATGCTAGCTCCATGTCTCTCGGCCCGAAACCAGCGATTATTTCTCCCAACCCGCAGCTAACAACCATATCCCTCGCTCGTTGGCGAAACAATGACCACTAGATAGGCACAAAACCATTGAACATAGTCTTTCCAAATATAGGTACATATATCTCAAAACATTTTCATAGTATAAAGTCATCCATCATCTATATTATAAAGAAGTGTGTAAAAGAATATTCTAAATAGCATATAGTCATTCATCTATATATTATAAAGAACATCAGTTCGATAAAATATGATATCTCAAAATATTTGCAGTAAGCATATATCTCATAACCCGTCCAAATCCAACCCGACCATTTATTGAGTTGAGTTGGATTGATCTTTTTATCTGCCCATACCTAACCCAATCTAATTGATCAATCTACCGGATTGTAGCTCAAATCAAACTTATGCACATATTACACCAAGTCCAACAGCCAACAGCCTTCCTATTATTATTTAAGCTCTCTTATGAATTAAGGTTTTTTATGAGTCGGTCCAAATTTGCAGTCTCAAGCCTTATGCGTCATTAAATTTATTCTTATTTTTAATTATAATCGTTTATTCTGTTACAATCAACATTGTAAATTCAAGAAATAAGTTGGTTGCTAAGAATAAGTAAAATCTGTGAGGATTGAAACCGCTCAGGGTTCCGATATTTATGGTCAAAATGGAGGATGGAATAAGGGTTTGCCACGGTTGCTTCTTGGTGCTGCCAATGCCACGGCGTCTGGTGATCATACTTTTCATTTCTTCACACAATATTTCTAATTCTAAAGTTTGACGACTCGAACTCAACACATATAAACTCGAATCCAATTAAATTCAAATTCGAATGAACCCGAGTGAAATCAAACTCGAATCCAAATCCGAGTTATGATGGTTGGATTAGGATTGAATTAACCTTTCAACCTGCCCAACTCACTTGGTTGGAGAATAGTAAAGATAAACAACTTTGTTAAACATAACCTTGCTATTCTAATACAATTAAGGAGTGCATTTTGCTCACCACCCTCAAGTGATGGTAATGTTCACCACCCTATTTATTACCGTTAGATGTATTTGAATTTTAAGATTTGTGTCTATCCACTACACAAATCTTGAAATTCAAATTCATCTAACTGTGATAAATAAGGTGGTGAGCATACAACCGTAGTTTATGGTGGAGAGCAAAAATGCTCCCCTTTTTTTCCCTATTTTTACACATATTTGAATTGAACAAATAAAAAAAATCAGGAGATGAAAATAAAATAACGAGAGTATGCAAATGAGAAAATGGGTTTGCGTAATCATTTCTTTTTCAAATTTCATTGGGAATTGTTAGTAGCACTCCAAAATTCTCATTTTACACTCCAAACTTTCTATATTTAGAAAGAAAAATATACTTGTGAGGAGTATAGAATGAGATTTTTGGCGTGCTAATAACACTTCCCATTTCATTTGAAGTTTTTAATAGCTCCAGTATTTTCCAGATATAGGCAAATAGTACTATTTCAATTTTAGCAATCACATCATTTATACATAACAAACTTCTTCATGGGGTGCTTACACTTGCCACAAACGACCACTCCTTCACCTTGTTCTTTACTAGGGTGAGTAAAATCATGACCACAAGGCCTAGGAAGAATAGGTGGTGCAAGGGCATGTCTAAGTGCACCAAAAAATCCTAACTCAGCCAAATTTCCTCCCCAACTAGGAAACAAGTCTAAGCATTCCATGATCTTTGGTCCTTCAAGTCTTATTATATCAATCGAATTAGATCCTCTCCCTATGACTGCCCAATTTTCGTCATTATTATCGATATCTAGCAATGCTGACACCTCATCTAAAACATTGTCAGTGTAGGTCTCTGGCTTGCCTAGCCGGAGTTTTGATCTTCTTATACTTTCCAACCGAAGCCAGAAGAAATGCGTTTTCATGGAAGGCAATGCGCTGCTCAATTTGTTGTAACGTACATTGGCTAAAATGTCCTTCACATGCGGGGTTGAGTTCCTTTTGCCGACATACACCATCTCAAGCTGCACTCCTGCCCTTTTAATAATCTCCATCTTAGCAGTGAATTCTACAATCCAATCTATGCTGTTACTTCCATAGATGCAAATATTTCTGCCTTCTTCCACCTGAAAACAATGCAAACTCACGAGCGTAAGCACCCAAAAAGAAAATAATGATTACTAAAGTACAAGAGAGGATTGATTCTACAAAGTAAATACTCATACCCGCTTAGTCAGCAGGGGGTCAATTTCATCAATCAAAAAGTGCAATGTCCAATTCTGCTCTTGCCAGAGTTCTTTCTCTCTTGATGCCGAAAAAGGATACGCTCTAGCACCCCAGATAAAGAGCATGTCAATTGCATTAGAGTTTGAGACTGTTCCCTGCGAATTCAACACAACCAAAACCGGCTCACTTTTGCAGTACCATGCTTCTTTTACGAATGTCACCACTGCTGAGTTAGGAAGCCAGGGTTGCCTTATTGAGTACCAAGGCAAAGAATTTGATAAATATTCAAAATTTTCCTTTTCGGCATTGGTCCAAGTACTGGAAACTGGAATGGGAACCCATACAATTGCATAACTGGCCTCTACATCTTTGTTGTGAGGATGATTATGTGTTTGCTGAACCAGAAAGAGTGACTCCTCTATCGAAAGAAGCTCTGGCTTTGAGATCAACAGTATGACTACCTTGCTCTTCAGATCAGAGACACCAAGCTGTGAACAAACCTAGTGAGTTGGTAAAACAGTAGCAACTTATCTCTGTAAAAAGTTTAAAATTAGTTTACACTCTGGCACCCTAGATTTGCAGTTTTGTCAAAATGAAGGCAATCAGGTAATACGCGCTAACAGTAAATAAGTACCAAAGATTAAGTGTAAAATTAGCACAATATTAATGTTTTTATGTGTGATGGCATCTTTGTAATTGGAGTATTTAGATGATACATTGTGACTGTGATCAGCATGGGATTTTAAACCTGCCTTTGCTTGTGAGGAGCATTGCTTGAGTGGAAAGTCATCTCTCAAGGCAAAAAGCAAGCTAAGCACCTCTTGGTTGTCCACTTGGGTCTCCTTGAAGATATTCAGCAGCTTATGATACAGCTTTGTCTCTGCAAGTTATGCCGAAAGTGTCAAGAATACATACCAATTGCTTCAATACTATGCTCAATGCATGGATCATAAACAAAATAAAAAGTTTCAAATTCATCCTCTAAATGTCGACTTGTAACCTGTTTGGTGATGGCACACTTCCACCTGCTGTCTGAGGTGATCGTAAATGCTGCGCAGCTGATACACCAAACTTACAAGCTCCCATGTTGCAATTATGGTTGAATCTGAACACTTCAATTAGAAACAATTCCTTCACCATTAAATCAATTTATGGCAAATTCATTTGGTGGTTAATTACAAATCAGTATTTCAGGTTACTCGAACGTAATTTGGAACACAAATTAAAGCAGTTTAACAAAAATTCTTATGAACAATACTCATCAGAAGTTCATCATATTTTAATACGCTAATCAAAGGGAAGGAATATGAACCTGGTCAGATTTCAAGGCTGTTGAATCTGTGATTTGAGAAGAGCATTTCAAGATGCCTCGAATGATCCAGTAAACAGCGATATAGATTTGGGACTTTGCAACAGCCTTTGTCTCATCGTCCAACTCCACACGCGAAAGTGGAAGTTTTTCAAACTTGATGATACACTTGGTTACATCCACCATTGCATCAACTAACAAACTCAAGGCGTTAAATTGAGGCTTCAAAGGACTCACGTCAGTCGGCAATTGCTTGAGCATTGCAACTGATATTGCCAAGGGAATACAAGAGTTTAGCTGCATTAGGAGCCTGAATTCGCCATAACTTGCTGCAAAAGATGTAAGCACTAATACCACTTTTTCACCCCATCTATATTTTCCCAGCAAATCAAACAAAATCATTGTCCTTCTGTGTAGGTTTTCTTCATCAGAGCACTTGCAAAGTATCTGCCATTTTAACAAATAGATCGAATTAATGCATCTGCACGAAGATCAATGAGAGAGAGAGAGAGAGAGAGAGAGAGAGAGAGAGAGAAGGTGAACTACCTCATGCGAAATCTTACAAAAGGTTTCTGATTCAAATATTCCGAGAGCTTCTAGTGTTTCAAGTTCTTCCATGTCGCTTACAATAATTTTTTCATTGGCATCAAGGTCTTCATCAAGAACCTGAAAGTAAGTGTTTGATGAGATGAAAAGCTTGGAATAGAAGATCATGATGTTAATCACAAGTGCTCGAGAGTTCAAAAGTTTTAGAATTACAAAGAAACACAAAAACAAATTCAAATGTATAAGAACAATCTTACGTAGATAAGCACCATTTCCTATACCATTTATATTTTGCGTTGAAAAAAGGAAAAAACATATGCTAAAGTGACATGTGTTAGAAATGAGCAATTACTTCTGATGCAGCCGTGCAAATCATGATTTTCTCCACTGCACAAAGCAAGAGCTCAGAATCAAAATGGCAACCGTCAGGATCATGGCTAAGAAGTAGCTTCTTGATCAGGACTTCTTCTGACAAAGATGACACAGAGTCACTTCCGAGCGAGTCCATGGTGAAAGTGGTAGTGAACCAACGGAAGCAAACACATAAAACTAGGGAATGCACCAACTTAATTTTGCAGGAAAAAAAAAAAAAAATTCAGTTTCTCACACTGTTTGTTTGTAGAGAGCGCTTTTTAAAAAGGTTGCTGTTTACTATATTTTGAGTACACCAGAATCAAATTCAAAGCCTTCTCCTTTTGCACTTTGTCCTTAATTAGTAATCGCGAAGAGACGATTAATATAGAATACGACGCAAAGTGGATCATCAAAACAGTAAGAAATGTGTTTATTAGTGAAGTACTGGCTGCCTGGAAGAAGCATCTTAGGAAAAAGCACAGTTACAAGGGTCTTCAGCCATCCATCTCCTTTTGTTTTTTGGTGCTGAGGGAGTGAGAAACAACCACACTTAAAGGGAAAAGTAGAACAGAACCATCTGATACCAAAAAATGTAATAATAATCTTATGGCTCTTAGAAACGAAACACCTTGTTGCAGTTTGTGACTTGTAAATGTAACAATATGGACTCTTGTGATCAATTACTTGTGGAGTAGAAAAAACCACTTTATCGATGACATATAAAAAATAATATCGATTGCCTATCAACAATGGTAAGATGGAAAGTAGTAAAAATATCGAACATATCAATGACATATCTATATTTTAAATAAGTATAGCTAGTTAACCGTAACGTAAAAGAAAACTTCTTGTACTTTTGGGACTGGGGACCTAAAAATCGAGCAAACCCCATCACTAAGAAATCTAAAGATGAGATTTTGTTTGATTTTCTAGCCTTTTAGATAAAACTATGTGGTGAGGATCATCTGTATCTTCTTACAAAAGATGAGAGATCTCTCCCGTCTTTTCTTTTCTTTTTATCAACAAAGGAACATTCGAGCTTGGTAATAAGGACCTTTACAACTAAAAGGTATCACTCAGCAGAACAATCAGAACTATATCCGGCTCCTGTCTGCCGAACTGCTTGCAAGTCTGCGGTGGATTGTGCCGATCGACTTGGAAAAGGTTCGGTGTATTTTAACTCCCATCTTATTGAAATTTGTGATTTGTCAATCAAACAATATTGACACTATGAATTCTGAACAATTATTTCTGCAGTGAAAAGGCTATGCTTTTATTAAGTCATTTTTTAGTACAGTTAATTAACTGTACTATTTTATTAACGATATATTGACAATCATATTAATAATCAAATCAAAATGTCAATAATGTCAATAAAATCGACCACTTATCGAGTTAACCACATTGTACAACCATCTTATTTTCGTTACCTCGGAGCTTGAATCATGTACTCTGGGAGATTAGTATTGATTTTCATGTTAAACCAGGGACCGAAACTCGTCCATATCCTGATGTTCAATGCTGGAGGCCGTTTTACCCTTCACTCACAAATTACAAATCTAATAAAGAGACTTTGTTCTCAGTCTTTGACATAAAAACTCTTTGGTATGGCTCACTTGTATCGTCTTACAAAAGATGAGAGATTCTCGCCCTTTTTTCTTCTTTTAATCAACAAGCATAGGGAGCGTCAGTTTAACTTTGAGTACAAGGGAGAGTATACAACGATTTATTCACGTCTACCACTAAACTTTAGTAATCTGACTTCTTGTTAATTATTTTTTTTGAACAAACAATATTAACACTAATGGTTCAAATTTTCCTTTTGCGAGAATCGAACTTAATACCTCTCACTTACAAATGAAGAGGAATACACTAGACCGTAGTACTAAGTGGCTGTTAAATTTTATTCTTGAATGCCAACCACAACACATTTGGATTAGTAACATACATATTCAATGCAAAAATATCTTTGATATTGGGCCCAATAAACATTATAGGGTTATCTGCCCACTATTAAGTGGCCCAAGCATACTTAATTTACGACCCAAATTCAGAATTTCTTTTTTATTTTTTATTTTTACAAACGATATTATATGCACTAAGACGGTGATGGAGTGGATTAAATCTTACTAGGCTAGCAATGTAATTCAAATTCGCCTTTAACGAGAATCAAACATAAAATCACTTACTTACAAGAAGAGAAAAATATCACTAAATTATAATAATAAGTGGCAATTCTAATTTTAGATGTCGTTACAACTTTAAATTACCAGCCAAAATGACGCGTCGTAGCTCTTTGGCGAAATACAAAATAGTTTGGAGATTCAAATTTAAATGGCAGTATGGTAGAGTTAGATAGAAAATTTAGTATCGTTACTGTGGGAAAGATCCACGGCACCATATTTTAGACACCAATTTGGTCCTAACTCTACCCACCTTTTATCATTGATGACGTGTTTCCGTGCTCGTAAACAAAATTAAAAATCGTGATTTCGATTACGGGTTATTTGTGTTTACTAAAAGAGTAATGTTAGGGAGATTAAATTTTGTAAATCAAATGATGCAGTTATTGATAATTGGATTATTGCGGTTAATTAACATGTTTATTTGTTATTGGTGACACATCATTTAGTTTGCAAAGTTTTAAACAAAATAATATGGTTGTTGATAATTGGATGGGTGGGTCCATATGAGGAATTCTTGATTTTAGAGGAATTGGACTAGTGAGGGGAGGTGTCATTTGAATTTCTGATTTTGATCCCATTTTGGCCCTTGAAACTTAAAAACCGTATTTTAAAACTCAAAATTCACCACACGTTGCCTTAGCTCTATTAATTTCTTATGTGGTTTGATTTGGATGCGCCAGACTAATCAATTTCTTTTTTATTTTTTTCTTCTCTTCAATTTTTTTAAACTTAATAATCGCTGATTGTTGAATGTTAACGCATAATAAAGATTTTATAATCAAATTTATTGCGCATATGACATAATCTTATTAGGTATTGGGTCTCATATATGTTTCCAGATGCAACTTACAAGTTTTAGAGAGAAGAGAGAGTCAACATGTCAAAGTGGATGAATTTTGAATTTCAGGGAATAAGGTGGTGACCGTTGATGGAGCAAAATGAGATCAAAATGAAGTTTTAGGATGCTATTTTCTATTCACTTTTATTGGAATTTTAATGACATACTTACCCATCTAGAAAAAGACTTTCTAGTTTTCTGGAGATATGGGTTGAATAATTTGGGGATTTTTGGTTTTTCAAGAAGCTATTTGTTTGCATTTGAAACTGAGTAGGAAGAAATTGATGGATGCGAAGTTATAAGAGCAATTCCACCCCTAAGACTTTGCGCCAGCACCTAACTCATTTATCCACTCAAGTGAACAGTAATAGACCCTAATAAATAGTAATAGGCCAAAGCATCTCCACCCCTAACAAAAAATAGCCTAGTCAATTTTATTAAAATATTATTATTTTTTATTACAATGGTCCTCTAGCTTTCTCTAGCTTTCCCTTTCTCCTTCTTGTTCTTCGCCTCGGCCTCCACTTTCTCCTTCCCTTTCTTCTTCTTGTTCTTGTTCTCTCCGCTTGGGTCAGTACTGAAGCTGGGCCAACCAGTCTCGGTGGTGAGGTAATCTTGGAATCCGAATGGGTGCTTCTGAAACAAGGGAAACTCGACCTCCGCCTTGGTCTCGCCGGAGTTGTCCTCCTCTTCCTTCACAGCTTCCCCTTCCTCTTCTTCCGCCTCCACCTCTTCCTTCTTTGCCTGCTCTTTCTTCTTCTGAGCTCCCTTGACCTTCTTCCTCGCCAGCGCCGCGGGTCACCAGCTTGATTTCACTAACGCCACCAGCTGCTTTTCTTCTTGCTCAGTTGCCTTACGTTTCCTCGGCGCCATTCCCACAAAACGCATGCTAATAGGCCAGTCCCTGGCTCTGTCAATTCTGAGCTGGCCTAGAGACCAGCTTGGGTTGGGTGCCAGGCAATTGAACGGACTGGAGTGGATTGACTGAGTCCCGGCCTCTTTTTTTGACTGGATGCCGGCCTAATGGTATTCCGGTGGAAGTGCTCTAATCTGAATCAAGCAGGAGAAGCACCAAACCACTTCATCCATCTTTCATAACAGAACTTCAGAAAAAGAAAAAAAGAAAAAGAAAAAAGACACTCCCGAATCCATATCATTGAAACTTCCACTAGATTGCTCACAAAAGACCCTTAATGAATCAAGGACAATACTGAGGTTCGATTGAAGCTTTGAGTTTGGTTCAGTGAGCACCTCCTTCGAGAGGTAAAGAAATAAAAAAGGAAAAATGACCTGGTTAACTGATAGCCGCACAATCTCATAAAAGAGATCCAACAACTGCATGTGTTTTCTATTTTGTTTTTTTTTTTTTATAAAATGGGGGTCACTCTGCTTAAAAGGTCTGTAGATTAATGGTTGTTTTAGTTATAGTAGTGAGCGGAGAATAACGTTTCAATTTTTTTATCTTTTTTTTAGTGGATGAGATTAAGCCTTAGTTTGGTACAGAAGTGATTCTGAAAAAAAAAAATGGCTATAAAAAAAAGCTGGGAGCTTTTTTATGTTTAGTAAACATTCAGCTTCAGCTTTTTTCATAGTTTTGAATGAAAAAAAACCAAAAACACAAAGCAGCAAAACTCAACTTTGAAAAACCAACTTTTTTTCATATCTGTTTTACATAAAAATTTATCAAACACTATAATACTACCTTTTTTTTTTTTTTTTTTTTTTTTTCAAAAGCACTTTTACAAAAAAGTTTATCAAACACTATAATACTACCTTTATTTCACAGCTGTTTATTTTCACAGGACAGCAGAAGTTGTTTTTTCTTCAAAGCACAGCAATAGCAAACCAGATGGAAGCTTCACACACTTACAAAAGCTTGGAGGTTTCCACATATTTATTAAGCATGGAAGCTTCACATACTTATAAGGCTTGAAACTTCACACATTTATTAAGATTGGAACCTTCAAACATTACGAGGGTCTCAAAGCTTCGCACACCTTCGCCAATTACTAAACTCAATAAAGCCTGATGCATTGGGGCTCAAGGCTATGCAAGACAAAATCTATTTATATGGTTTCTCCCATATTTTGGGTCACTCAAGGTATATATGCAAATGAAAAAGATTCAACCACAAGCGTCAACAAAAAGCTTGTAGCTTTAAGAATTATCCTTCAGCAACACAGGAAGATTATGACAGCAACTTTGGCAACCCTGCTCACTTGGAAACTTGGGAGACTCCCATTATAAGCTTCTGCAATTAGGTACTTGGAAGCTTAGTGATTACTCAGTGACTTAGATTTTGCAAGTCACCAACCGAGAAGCTTTTCTTGCTCAGGAACTTGAGAGAGCACTGTTTGTACCATATTTTACCAATTCCAAAACTAATGAGCACCGGTGAACTAAATATTTTTAAAGACCTACTAAATATTTTGTGCTAGACAACCCATGCCGAAGCACATGCTTTATGGGGCAACTGTGAACTTGATATGGTAAAACCACATGCAGTACAAGGTTTATTTGTTGTCCTAGCAGCACTGAATTTAGAAATTAGAATAATGTGATAGACTGGCAGTTATTGGATTTGGGGTTGGACTCACCTGACCAGTCATACTCACAAAAATCAGGATCTCTCAAAATTGGATCCACTTTATTTGAGCATAATAGATAGATAACGAGGAGATAACGATATGTGGATACAAATTATACTGGTTATGTAATTCTGATTCTACACTTCTTATGTAGCAGAGCACGATTATTCGAAAAATGTGAAGACAAAATAAAGCATGCTAATTAGGATTTTCATTCTTAATTACTGCTCGTACTCAGAGACATGAATTACAGTTGGAATATTCTACTCTTTAGGCAACCAATTTAGGCTTCTAACAAAAATGATCTTTAATATGCAAAGCGAACCTTGGATTATTTTTGGGGTGTGCTATTCACACACCCCATTTTACTTCTTACACACCCTTGATAATTTTTGTCCGTTGATCTTTTTCAATTCATCCGATCCAACGGTGAAAATTAAAAAGGTGTGTGAGAAGTAAAATAGTGTGTGTGGATATCACACCCCTTATTTTTCAATCACCAATTTTACATCAACTAAGGAATTGCATGCATAATGTTACAAAGCAGCCTTACATGATCAAACCCTAGCTTGGAATTAATTTCTTAAACTGCCCTGACCAAATATTTATTTTACAAAGGTACATTTGCGTCAGGGTAGCTTCAAGACCCTCCTTCGGTAGCTTCAGTCATTAGTTGCCTAATGTTTTCTTTCCTGCGCTTACCCGACTCCTTAGATGGGCTCGAATTCATCAAGCTGTCCACGATTTTGAACCACTGGCTTGAGGGGTCGCACGAACTATCTCCGCTTAAGCATTTACAGGCATTTGTGACAATGATACTCTGGTCGCCTACATCCAGGCAAACTTCAGTACCATCCGTGGTCTTAGATTGGAGGTGCATCTGGGAATCCGAAACGGTATCCCATTGCAAATTCGGTTCTGTGCACGATCCCAATACTGCCGGCTTATTTAGTTGATCAGCTTGTATGCACAAAATAATTCCTCTCAGCATTAGGACCTTCGTGGATGAATAGATCCAGCCTTGAGTATCAGAGCATGGACCTAACGACAGAGGGCCAACGGTTCCAGAATTTAGGAGGCACTGGCCTGTGGCTGGATGGAATATGATTTTATGCAACGTGGGTATAGATAAACCTGACCCTGCAAACAGCACAAATACATTAATCTTAAGTCTGCAAATTTGAACAGACATGGGTGTGGCTAGAGTGGATGTGGTTCCCCTATGAACCCGAGTTCGAATTTCCATCCCTACAATTTATTTTAGTTTAAAATAACGTATAGCTTGTGTCAGTCGCCAATGAGTGCGTGAATGGGGATTTTTGAGTAAAACATCACCAGCATATTCATGTCTGGGCGGCTGACCTTGAAAAATCGAACCATGAAATCGAACACACTATACCTTTGATAGAGGTTTGGAGGATAGATATTCTTTCAGTTAGGCTTGGGTTCCTGAAACTACTCCAATCCGAGTTCAACATTCCAAAATACTCTTCCACATCCTTCACCCCTTCCCTGATATAATAGCTCCCAGCCAGGCTCCACAGAGCAAAATCCACATCAAGTTCAAAAGCAGCAGCCATGAAGCAGTTTAAGTACCTGTTGTCATTTACATTGGTGCCCCTCAGGTCCACACCAAACTCGCTCACAAACAATGGAAGTCCTCTGTCAAGCAAAAAACCTGACCTTCCCTTCACGTTATTGTACACTTGGCCGCACACTTGGTTAAGGTTGCCGATCTCCCACGCATGCCCATCTGTAAATCCATACCAGTGCATCTCATATACCGTTTTGCCATAAAATGTGAGGTTCACTGGTCGATCCGCAAGGAAAGACAAGTCTGTGTCAAAATTCAGGCCAGAGAGAATGACAAGCACATGTGGGTTTGCCTTGTGCACTTCCTCAGCTCCCCTCTGCATGTACCTATAGCATGCATAGTTCACAGGATTATAGTTAATTTCCATTAATTCGTTTAGTCAATGGTATATGCATAGAACAGAGAAATCATTGTGATGTACTTGGATATCGCCACTTGAGATAACAAATTCACTTATGTTATAACACGTGAGTTTGCTAGAAATGAAATGCCGCACTTACATGTACCAATTCTCAACATTCTGTCTGGGACCTCGCAGCTCATTCCTCAAGCTCATGCCCACCACATTGCGCACGCCACGGAACAACGTGGCCATTCTAGTTAGGCCAACGATCCAATAATCAGGGTCGAAATACTCGTCGCCAAAGAAACCATTGCCGTCAGTTTCGCTGCAACACCATCCAGGCTTGCTTAAGTGATTGTCCAGTATAACCATCACATTGTTGTCCCCAAGGGTAGAAACCACTGCCTACACATATGAACATAATAATCAGTTATTAACGATGCTTAAAATAATAAACTTATAAAAATAAAATTGGAAAATGCAGACTCTCTTCACTCTGTTTTGTAGGTAATTTATACGATTCTTAAATCAGCTACTCAAAAATTTAAAACTATGTCATGTATATAAACTGAACTTTATTTCGTATGATCAAGAAAATTTTAAATTTACACTCATGCTCAAATATATATATATATATATATATATATATATATATATATGTATGTATGTATGTATGTATGTATGTATGTATGTATGTATGTATGTATGTATGTATGTATGTATAATATTGATTTCTAATAACATATCGTTCATCAATGTTACAATAAGTGGATTAGTAATACCAAGTTGCAGTGTTAATGGTTGATGGTGCACAATAATTTACTAATTTTGTAGGGAATTTAGATTTTAGCCCAATCAACACAACAATCTTTTAAGTAAATGAATGTGCCTTGCGGTTTCAATTTAGACATTTGCATTTATTATTGGAAGCTGTTATTAGCACTTTAAATTCCTCATCATAAGTGTATTTTTCTTTCTAATTATAGAAAATTTGGAGTGTCAAATGAGATTTTTGAAGTGCTAATAACAATTCCCTTATTATTTTCTATGACAAGTTTACCCTTTAAGTAATAATGGAAAGAATACAATGTTTCTTCATAATTATGTGTTTTTTTTCTCCAAAATTGATTTTGAATTTGTGTAGTTGTAGTACATACATATCCAATTGTTTCAAAAGGGAACTATTTTTTTTTGGTCCATTAAAATTAGGGAAACTTAATGAAACACTTTCGGTACTGTTCTCTTTTAACGAAAATGACATTTTTACCTTGAAAAGTCACTCCTGTTACTATTTACTTACACTTTTATTTTGTCATTTTCATTAAAACTAAAGTTTTTGAGGACTTTTCGTTAATTTTCCTTTAAAATTTTCCATAAAGTGATGGCCGAAGAATTTTTTATTTTTATTTTGTAAACTGTAAAGTCAATCCCACTCTACTATTTTCATCATGAGAATTGACTATGTGAATATGTTAATAAAAATAAAAATGCACAATGTTCTGCAGCCGAACCCTGATGGTTAAAAATTCATAAAAATCATTATTAGAAAAACCTATGGAAGCTGTGACTTCGTTGCATTTAAATTCATTTTATTTTATGAAAAAATTAATATCCATATTCATATGGGTAAATTCATTGCAGTCAAGGAGGGGGCTTTAAAGTTCACGTGGCTTAGGGACAAGTTTCAAGTAGTGCCACCTGAAATAGGAATAGATAATCCAGAGTTTTTTCCGTATGTTAGAGCTTACCTTATGTGTATATTATTTTCGTAACAAGATAAACTTTATAACTTACTTTTCTAGTAGAAAATTTTATATTCATTTGTTTCTATTGTGTTTCTAACCATTTTTAACTTTAGGGACAAATAGGGAATGCAGAATAAAAACGTTTATTTGTATTAATGCCAGCTTATCCTCGATGGCATGCATGGTAGTCAAAATTCGGTTTTACCTTAATCTTGCTTGAAGGATTGAGTTAAGTTAAAACCCGAAATAAATAGGGTAAAGTACAAAAAACTACCTCAACTATTGGGGTCATGACAGTTTCATACCTCATCTTTTAAAATTGACAATGTCATACTACATCTTACGAATTTGTGACAATGCCATACCTCCGTCAATTTTTCTGTTAGTTTTTCTGTTAAATGCTGACGTGGCAAGAGACGGGGACCACTTTCTATTAAAAAATTAATAAAATATTATTAAAAACTAAAAAAAAATTTAATAATTTTTAAATATTAAAATAATAAATAAAAGTAAACTTAAAAAAAAAAAGGGTAAAGTACAAAAAACTACCTCAACTATTGGGGTCATGACAGTTTCATACCTCATCTTTTGAAATTGACAATGTCATACCTCATCTTACGAATTTGTGACAATGTCATACCTCCGTCAAATTTTCTGTTAGTTTTTCTGTTAAGTACTGACGTGGCTTGATTAGGGACATACTTTCTATTAAAAAATTATTAAAAACTAAAAAACAATTTTTTAAATATTAAAATAATAATAAAAAGCAGAGGAAAAAAAAAAAAAAACATCAGTTCGTCCCTCCCCTCCCCCTCCCCCTCCTCTCTCTTCTCCCCATCTTCATTTTCTTCCCCCCACCTGCAAACCCAAAAAAATAAAAAAATTTTGAAAACCCAACAACCCCTTGCGGAAGAACAAGAAGGAGAAGGAGGAGGAGGAGGAGGAAGAAGAAGAAGAGGAAAAAAAGGAGGAAGGAAAAAAAAAAAAAAAAATTCCCCCCTGTCGGCGCAGAAGAAGAAGAAGGGAGAAGGAGAAGGAGGAAGAAGAAGAAGAGGAAGAAAAGGAGGAGAGGAAGAAAAAATAAAAAAAAATTTGAAAACCCGTCAACACCCCCTGGAAGAAGAAGAAGAAGAAGGAGAAGGAGAAGGAGAAGGAGGAAGAAGAAGAAGAAGAAGAAGAGGAAAAAAAGGAGGAAGGAAATATTATTATTATTTTTTTTTTTAAAACCATCAACTCCCCTGCGGAAGAAGAAGAAGAAGAAGAAGAAGAAGAAGAAGAAGAAGAAGAAGAAGAAGAAGAAGAAGAAGAAGAAGAAGAAGAAGAAGAAGAGGAAAAAAAGAAGGGAAATTTTTTTTTTTTTTTTTTTTGAAAACCCATCAAACCCCAAAATCCACCACTTTCATCCATTCTCCACATCCTCTTCCGCACCCATCATCCACCTTCTCTGCTCACCCATCTTCCCGCCGACGGGATCTGGGGTTTTTTTTTTTTTTTTCTGGGTTGCAGGAGGGAGAAGAGTGTGGGTGGGTGTGGGTGTGGGTGTGTGGGTGTGGGTGTGGGGAAATTGAGTGTGGGTGAGGGGGGAAGACAAATTGGATTTTTTTTTTTTGTTGGGATTTGCAGGTGGGGGAAGAAGATGAAGATGGGGAGGGGAGAGGAGAGAGGAGGGAGGAGGGAGGAGGGAGGAGGGGAGGGACGAAATGAGGGGTTTTATTTTTATTATTATTTTAATATTTAAAAAAGATTAAATAATTGTTTTTTAGTTTTTAATAATTTTTTAATAGAAAGTAGGTCCCGAATCAAGCCACGTCAGCACTTAACAGAAAAACTAACAGAAAAATTGATGGAGGTATGACATTGTCACAAATTCGTAAGATGCGGTATGACATTATCAATTTTAAAAGATGAGGTATGAAACTGTCGTGACCCAAATAGTTGAGGTAGTTTTTTGTACTTTATCCTTTTTTTTTTAATTTTACTTTTATTTATTATTTTAATATTTAAAAAATATTAAATATTTTTTTTAGTTTTTAATAATATTTTATTAATTTTTTAATAGAAAGTGGTCCCCATCTTTTGCCACATCAGCATTTAACAGAAAAACTAACAAAAAAAATTGACGGAGGTATGACATTGTCACAAATTCGTAAGATGCGGTATGACATTGTTAATTTTAAAAGATAAGGTATGAAACTGTCATGACCCCAATAATTGAGGTAGTTTTTTGTACTTTATCCAAACATAATGTATTTTTTTTGCTGTTTGTTTCCTGTGAAAATTAGACTCGTACCTGCAGAGCTCTTATAAGGGAGAGATTGACGAGGCCAGGGTTGTTGTCCTGGATACCGGAAATGTAATCGTCCAGTCCGAGGCTCTGAAACGACTGGCGAACAGTGACAGCTGCAAGCATCCAATTGGTGGTCAAGAAAAGCGGCCACGTCAGCCTGACGCAGTTGAATCCCATTGATGTGATGAGCTTGGCGATTGCGTCCACCGGCTGCTTACTGAGACCTTCGGCGAAAGAGGTGTCCAGATGCGACGGCCAGTTCACGCAGGCCAGCTTCACTCGCGTCCCATTCTCGTCGGCGATCCACCGCGAGTAGGTGTAGAGTGGGAGGGCTGAGACTGTGTTGAGAGAAAGGATAAAGAGAAAGGAGAAGAGTGAGATGATCGGCCTTGCCATGGTCGGGAAGATGGTTGAGAAGTTACGGGAGATCTCACTCTTACATACTGTTGATTGATAGGCCACCACATTCCATGCACTCCAAAATAAATAAATTTATGATGGATCCTATAAATTATTACAAGGTTATGAATGCGCCCAACATTAATGTTTATATTCACCTCTTGTCAATAATGTATTATTATTTATTATTGTACAAACCAAGTTGTTAAATGATGATTAAGAAATTAAATAATTGTAATTATGAAAATTTGTATGGAAATATCTTACTTATCCACACAGGGTGGATATGTGCAACCACACATAGGGTGGATGCAAATATTATCTGTACTTGAATTAAACATCTCGTGTCGTAAAATTGACGATACAAATTGCAATCATCATTATTACCTTCCCTAGCAAACATGATTTTTTTAATATGGAAACATTACAAAAGAATAGCATTTCCAGATAAAATGATTTCGTCACCAAAAGTTTTGTCTGAAATAATTTTATCGGGAAAATGTTGTAGTTGAAACTTTTGTCTGATGAATTGTAGAAATCTGTCTAGCAAATATTATTTTATCGGGCAAAGGTTGTAGCTGAAACTTTTGTCTGATGAATTGTAGAAATCTGTCTAGAAAATATTGTTTGCCGACGAAAAAATTTCATTGAGCGAAGTGCGTTGACAAACTTAGCCCAACGAATCTAGCTTGCCTGACAACAATATTTCATTGAGTTTTCAGGAAAAAAAAAAAATATATATATATATATATATATATATTGCTAGACAAATAGCCATTAGACAAGAAATTAAAGAAAAATAAATAAAACATACATAATTCATGCTCGACCAAAATATTCGTCGGCCAAACTTATTAATTCTTTTTAATTTGTAATTTATATAAATTAACTCATTTTTATTATATAAACTCAAAAGAAAGCACAATACTAAAATAATTATTTAATATTAGAACATAAATATCCGTACAAATGTATATATGTAAAATATCTTAAACTAACTACTCATGGGGTGGTAGTTGAAGGTCGCTCGAAGAATTAGGGAGGCGAATTCCAGAGACTGCCACTGTATATATGCGCCATCTTAAAAATAATAAATTTAAATAAAAAGCACACTTGAAAATATCTCTTTCGTCCTCACCTCATGCACCTCGGGGACGAGCTTCCTCCATGTAAGGGTGAGCATAGATCATTTGGTGCGGATGATGGCTTCCATGTAAGTCAACGGGCTATTAACTTTGACGTCCGCTCGCCTATGTTGTGGTTTGTAAACGATCAGGATCTTGACTTGCCTTATATATGTGAGTGATCTAGTTCGAAGACAAGCCTCTACAAATCCCCCGCACTTTCACCTTCTTCCCAAATCCGGCTACGAGTTCTCCATCTCTTGCTGGGCGCATTGTCACCTAATTAATCTGCATCAGCCTCCACCGCGTCACCAGCGGGGGCTAAGGTTAGCACAGTGCCGTGCTCTTTCTAGCTGTGCATTCACCAGGCATATCAGGGCTCCCAAACCCGGAAAGCTGATGTAAGGGACCCAAACACCGACTAGGTGGCCACCTGGGTACTGCTGGTCTCCGCCGGTGGAATATCTGTCACCTTTGCCGAATGGTCATTCTGACTCGAACCGGAGGCAAAGTAAGCAGCGACCGCTGGTGATCTACCGGGGTGACATTTGTGTAAAAATAATCACAATAAAGAAACACTAGTTTACAAAATATTTAAATTAATTCTAATATTTAAATTAAACACTAGTCAACAAACTCTTGGAGTTTATTCTATGGTCTATTAAGTAGAACGTAAGATTTTGTAGTAACCACTAGTGTAAATATTTTAAATTGATGATTGAGTTAGTTTATTGTATTAATCTAGATTAAAGGATTGTAATTGTAAAAAAATTATCAAAATCATAACTAAAATAACCGTTAAATCGTGATGATACGTTTTTAACCGTCGAGGAATTCGTCTCATTACCTAATCCCTAAAAGTTTTTTTTGGTGATTTTTTATGTATGCAATTTCGTATTATATTCAAACTAGTTAGACTGTTGGATCGTGAAAATTAGTTTTGTATACTTTGTATACCATCCAAACAATATAGATTCAACAAACACTTAGAGTTTATTATATGGTTCTATTAAGTAGAACGTAAGATTTTGTAGTAACCACTAGTATAAATATTTTAAATTGATGATCAGGTTTGTTCATTGTATTCTTCTAGGGTCGAGGAGTGGAATTGTAAAAAATCATCAAAATCGAAGCTAAAATGACGGTTAAAATTTGATTTTTTTTTGTTTCTTACCGTCGAAGGATTTCTTCCAATTTCCTAATTTCAAAAACGTTTATTTTGATATTTTTTCCATATGAGATCTCGAAGTATATATAAACCAGTTTGACGGTTGGATCGTTGACACTGGTTTTGTAGAATACGTATCTAGTCAAAATAGTATATTCAACAAACACTTAGAGTTTATTCTATACTTCTATTTAGTAGAACATAAAATTTTGTGGTATCCAGTAGTGTAAATATTTTAAATTTGATTGGGTTCCTTCATTGTATGGTTGTAGGATCGAGGAGTGTAGTAAAAAATCATCAAAATCAGGGCTAAAATGATCGTTAAATCATTATTTTTTCGTTTGAAACCGTTCAAGGATTTCGTCCCGTCACCTAATATCCGAAAGTTTGTTTTTGGTGATTTTTTGGCATAAGAGATATCGGAATATATACCAACTACATTAACGGTTCAGATTGTTAAATTAATTTCTTAGACTGCGAAAATCATCAAAGGAATTGAATACGCAAAAAATCATTCAATTTTGCCCAATGAAATATTACATTTGGCCCGACCAACTGCAAGCCCTAAATCATAAAGAATACTTTTTTTTTTTTTTTTTTTTTGAGTTCTTAATTTAATTTTTCATTAACTTAATGAAATGGGGATTGCCCAACGACGTATTTGTTCATTCATCGGGCAAATTTGGCATAATGCTTGCGGATTTGTCCCTTGCCGTGATCATTTCACTAGTCTAAATTATTCATCGCCTAAAGTCTTTGAAAAAAAATCAAAGCAATAACCAATTTTGCCCGGCCAAATTTTTATTTTTGTCGGGCAAATTAACTTTACCCGACTATTCGTTGGACAAAGTTTAGTCGGACAAATGGTAAGTTCTTGTAGTGAAAGCGAACTCTGACTTTAGAATTACATTACTTTCCAATCATCATTTTTACGTCAACTAATGAATTTCGTAATTTTACAGAGCAACCTTAATTACTTGACGAACCCTATCACGTAATTAGTTTCTAAATATGACATGACCAAACAGCTAGTTACTTCCTTACAAATATATATATGTGCGTCATTTGATTTATTAAGGAGCCTGCATGATTTCCTACGATTGCCAGTCCGTTCTTCAGTAGCTTTAGTCTTTAGTTAGTTGCCTCAATCATATGCACGACTGAGGTGATCTCGAGAATGGGGCTTGTAGGTGTCGTATTTATCGTGCTGTCGACAAGTTTGAACCACTGGCTAGCTGGGTCGCAAGAATTATCTCTGCTCAAGCATTTGCAGGAACTTGTGACAACTGTATTGCTGGAGTCTACATCAAGGCAAACTTCAGTGCCGTCCGTGGTCTTAGATTGAAGGTGCAACTTAGAATCCGAAATGATATCCCATTGCGAATTCGTGGTCGTGCAAAGTATCCCCACTGCTGCCGGCTTATTCAGTTCGTCAGCTTGTATGCAGAAATACGTTCCTTTCAGCGTTAGGACCTTCCTGGATGAATAGGTCCAGGCTCCAGACTGAGAGCATGGACCTAACTTCAAAGGGCCAAGGAATCCAACTTTTAGGAGGCAAAGGCCTGTGGCTGGATGAAATATGATCTTGTGCATTCTGGATTGAGATAAGCCTGGCCCTGCAATCAACACAAACACACAATAAAACTTTCTGACACAATCGATATTCTATCTTAAACTAATTTAAACTCCAAGGAGAAAGATTTGAATTCATGTGCTATAGGGGTCTAGCCAATGTGGCTGCGGCACTACACCCATGTTAATTTGTCACAAGCAAATTAGCGTCAGCCCTCCAAAAATGAAGTATATGATTCAGATCTCTTCAATAAAACAAAGATTATGTGTTGCACTCAGTCAGCTATGTGGGCATGCAAGGTCGACATCTCATCAACCGTTAGAAACCACTTGCGTGCATAGGATATTAGCAAAATCAAACGAGGAAATTGAAACACGCTATTACCTTGCAAAGGCGATTGGAGGACAGAAAGTCTCTGAGTCAGGCTTGAATTCCTGATATCACTCCAATCCCAGTTCAAGATTCCATAATACTCTTCCGTACCCACCACCCCTTCCCTAAAGTAATAACTCCCAACCAGAGTCCACAAAGCAAAATCCACATCAAGTTCAGCAGCAGCAGCCATGAAGCAGTTTAAGTACCTGTTGTCATTTACATTGGTTCCCCTTTGGTCCGCCCCAAACTCACTCACAAACAATGGGAACCCTTCTTCAAGCAAAAATCCTGACTTTCTCTTCACGTTATTGTATACTTGGCCGCACACTTGGTTGGGATTGCCGCTCTGCCATGCCTGCCCGTCTGAAAATCCATACCAGTGCACTTCAAATACTGTTTTCCCCGCAAATGTGAGGTTCACAGGCCGTTTCGCTAGGAAAGATAAGTCCGTGTCAAAACTCAAGCCAGAGAGAATGACTAGCACGTCTGCGTTTGCCGAGTGCACTGCCTCAGCTCCTCTTTGCATGTACCTATAAAACGGATAGTTAATAAAAGTTAAAGGTAATTTTAGTATTAGTTCGTATTGATCAGTCGTTTGTACGGCTGGTTTTGGTTCGGTACCAGCCCAACGATTCACAATTTGCTGCTCTCACTTTATATATAGAGATAAACGAATTCGTTCTCAGCTTGAAATGAAATGAAGCACTTACTTGTACCAATCGTTAACATTCTGTTTGGGGCCTCGCAGCTCATTCCTCAAGCTCATGCCGACCACATTGCTGACGCCTTTGAACAATGTGGCCATTCGAGTTAGGCCAGTGATCCAAAGGTCAGGGTTGAAATACTGGTCGCCAAAGAAACCATTGCCGTCGGTGTTGCTGCAACACCACCCAGGCTTGCTTAAGTGATTGTCCAGTATAACCATCACATTGTTGCTCCCAAGGCTAGAAACCACTGCCTAAATATATGATAATAAAATCAGTCATTATCTTTTGTGAATATTTGAAAATATAAATTATGAGGGAGCTATTATTGTCATTTTAAAAATTTAAAACCATATCATGTAAAACCTAAATGTATTTCACATAGTTGAGAAAAACTTAGATTGACATGCCGGCACGGTTATACACCCCTCTTAAACAATGTGTATTTATGAGTTTGTCGCTTGTAGTTTAGGTAGAACTCCACTTTATAATTTCAATTTTCACTACTTAAGTTTTTGTAATTTACTAATTCTTGCAATTTGACTTGGTAAACTACATTTTATGTAGTGAAATGATCTATGAAGAGAGGATCGATAGAAGCGAAACTCGAAATCACACCATCAAGAATAGGTCCAAGCACTCCTCTTTTGTGCAGTTGAGACTTAATTCTGTAATTTACTAATTCTTGCAATTTAAAGACAACAATTTAATCGTCAATTTATTTGACAAAATTAACAGGTGTGAGACATAGTGAGGGAAATTTGCTCCTGCTAGGTGTAAAAATACCATACATTCATCCCAATTGATAATTTAATAAAATAAAATAAAACATTAACTCACTAGAATCATAGTCGTTGACAACATCTAATTCTACGTGTACTACATCCCCATAACTGAGAGAGATTTTAAGTATTCTGGAAACACAACTCAGTACAAATAAAATTGATAAAAAATGAGAACGTATTTCTGGCACACTAAAATATTTCTCTATATCTAAAACTATATGACTAAAGTGTATCTTATCCAAAACTACAAGGACATAAAATCATGCTTTGGTTGTATTAATCAATTCTAAATCATGATATCTTATACCTAGATTAGTAATACTAGTACCACAAAATATTAATATATCTATCGCTACTAATTAATAAAACACTCATTGTCAACCAAAATTTTATGAAATTACCAATTTAACCCTCTAATTAAAACATAACATGAATAAGAAATATGGGGTAGAAATGTAATTTCACACAATCAAATTTTGCTTTTTTTTTTTTTTCAAAGTCTCACCAATATGTAATCTTAACATATCTCTAATTTAAAATAAAAAATAAAAAAACTTCACACCCCCACGTTCTCTATCACTCTCTTCATCTTTAATTCTATTTCAAAAACAAAAATAAAAAATTTTCTCACACATTTTATGTGCGCTCGTATACTAGTTTATTATTAAGAGCTTGGGTTGTGTAGTTGGCCCACTTAAGTTCTAAGGGTTGCTAAATGGCAGGTAGAATGGTGGTGCACAATTTGGGTCACATCATACTAATTACTGTGTAATTTATTTGATTTTAGTAATTAAAAAAAAACTATTCTTGATATTGCCGTCATTAACTAAAGCAGTAACTGTACCATGAAGTTGAAAATTGATACATACCACTAATTTTATATTGTGTCAAAAATATAAATTGATGCATCAAGTATAATAACACAAGTAGTTGAAATTTTTTTTTTAAAATTTTAATTAATTATATTATTATATTTAATGTACTTAACTGTATTTTTGCTACGCGAAAAAAATCTCTGAATAGCTGGGTATAGACCGACATCAGATGGATAATCCAAGCACAATAATTTACATATTCCATCCATCATGAGTCGGGTACGTAGATCAGATGTCGGTCTTTCCACTGGAAAGTTACCCTTAGCTTAGCTTTTACGTTAAACTACTCAATAATATTAAAAGAGTCTTAACGATTATGACACTATTTATTTTTAATGTTAATGATATTTTTATTTTTAAAAATTATTCATGATACTATTTTTATTCTTTTAATTAAAAATTAAAATTTTCAAGTTATTTTTATTAATTTTTCTTAAAATTAACTTAAAGAAAACCTAATTTCTCCTAGGATGATTGTGGGGTCCATGCAGAATATAATAATTAAGCAAATGATATAAATAAATAAAATAACCAGCATAGTTTCTTTTCCTTTTCTCTGTTTGTATCCCGGGAAGATCAGAGACTTGTACCTGGTAAGCTTTCAAGAGGGGGAGATCGACGAGGCCGGGATTGTTGGACTGGATACCGGAAATAGAATCGAGCAGTCCGAGGCTCTGAAACGACTGCCGAACAGTGACAGCCGCCAGCGTCTCATTGGTGGCCAGGAAAAGCGGCCACGTGAGCCTGACGCAGTTGAATCCCAGCGACGTGATGCGCTTGGCGATTGCGTCCACCGGCTGCTTGCTGAGGCCTTCGGCTACGACGGTGTCGAGATGCGACACCCAATTCACGCAGGCCAGCTTCACGCGCTGCCCGCTCTCGTCGACGATCCATCGGGAGGAGGTGGAGAGCGGGAGAGCTGAGACTGCGGGCGTGAGTGTGAGAAGGGAAAGGATCGAGATAAAGGAGAAAAATGAGATGATTGACCTTGCCATGTTGGGAGGAATGTTGAGAGTATATGGAAACTCAACCTTCATTTTATATACTAGTGATTCAAAGGCTCACCACACTTGTATAACAAATTTAAATACGAAAATGCTACTTTTATCTAGTTGTATCATCATTTACATTATCTCTCTAATAGCGTGATACTCAGGTGCGTTAGTGGACCCTAGCTTTATTAGAAAGATTGTACAATTGGTGGTACATGTAGATGGTAAGTATAGCACTACTCATTTAATTAATTATGAAGATATAAATTGTTGAGGAAATTGTAGGAATTATCCTTTAACTTTAACCCAATTAGAGTAATGATCATTCAACTAAAAATCTATAACCATTAGTCCCTTAGCTCATCAAAATGTGCAACTATGGTCTTTTTCGTGAACTCTGTTAGAACTTCCATCAAAATGAGTCACGTGTCCTGCATGTAAGGTTGAATCAAGGGGCAAATATGAAAACCAAATGAGAAAAATTATATCAATGATCTCTCAACTTTAACCCAATTGGAGAGATGGTCCCTCAACTCTAACCTAATTGCAGTAGTGATCCCTCAATTTTAACCTAATTGTAGTAACGGTCAATCCAAAATAACTCATTTTGACAAAATTCTAACAGAGTTGACAAAAATGTCTTATCTGCACGTTTTTTATGAGTTAATGGACCAATGATCGTGAATTTTTAGTTGAGAGACTATTGCTCCAATTGGATTGAAATTCAGAGACTATTGCTACAATTTTCTATAAATTATTACAAGGCTTTGTATACTTAATAAACACCTTATTATGCTAAGTAACGTGAAAAATAATTATGTATTTATTAGAGGTCTTAGGTTCGATTGTAAGTAAGAGATATTAGGTTCAATTCTCGCCAATGGCGTGTTTCGAACCATATTATTGTTAGCCTATTGTGAGGCTTGCTTATCCCACTCCACTGCCCCTTTAGTGTAGATAATATTGTTTGTTCAAAAATCTTAATTTATTTGTGTTATGACATGTATTTAATTATTAGCATTTTACTTCAGGTTTATAGCATATAATTAGAACGCCGTCCCCATATATTATAAGACTTGAATTGGTAAAAATATGACAGTGCGTTCATATATACTATAAGACGTCAATTAGTAAGAATATGTGACGGGACAACCATCACAATTATTCTCTAGTTCCATACTCTCATTTTATTAGCTTGCATTACTTTATTTTATTTTTGTTTTGATAATTAAGTAAATATGATGTAGATCAGTTGTCTGAATACGAAACTATATGAACTAAAGTGGAGGTAGTTGATATGAAGAATATTGTGTGTTGCCTATTGTGCATAGGGCATTGAGAGATCACGTTTGATGTGTTATCGGCTCCGTCCATGTTGGATTTGGAAACACGCCAAGTAATGAAAGTGGTCACGTATGAGCAATTAGCAACAAAAGCTAAAAGCAACGACAGGAAAAGGTAACAAGGCCAAAACCTTTAACTTAACTTATGGTATGACATATTTCGAATGGTGCTTGGACTTTTTGGTCTTTGACACACTTGCAAGGCATTCCACACATAATGCTTGGCATTCCCTTCAAGTTATCAAATTCTCGAATGAATTATCTTGGAATTTCTTCAACCGTGTGAGTGAGGTCTACTCTATTGGTGGAGAGAGTATTCACGACATTAAACACAAAGAATAGGGATCACGGGTAAGTAACATGATACATGAAGTGAGCGGGCTAGCTTTTTGTGTGTAGAGTCAGACGATACATGTGATTTATCGACTCAACAAAAAAAATTCTCCGATTTTTAAATGGTATGCAAGGTCGAAAGTGAAATGTGGTACAAGTGTATTATTGTTTTACACCATGCTTACTTGCTTGGAATGCAAGAAGACAATGCTTTGTTACCATCTCCAAATCCAAAGCATGGAATATATTAGGTTAGGGGTGTGATATCCACACACCTCTTTTTACTTCTCACATATTCTTTTAATTTTCAGTCGTCGGATCAGATGAATTGAAGAAGATCAAATGACAGAGATGTGGGAGAAGTAAAAAGGGATGTGTAGATAGCACACCCCCTTAGGTTATCTTCATCAAAGACGGATAATGTTTTCCCCGATAATTGAGATCGTTTGCTCGTAAGGATTTTGAGTACTTCCAATGTGATGCAAGCTTTTCCGGTTAAACGACCTCAAACCTGTTAAACCCGAAAGAAAGGTGGAAACAAAGCTTAAGCATATTGCATTCCTTCAAATGATGTTATGTGACCCAAGAATTTCTTTGAATTAAGACAAGACTAACCCGCCCACTCATTGCTGTGAAGCCAATACCAACAAACAGATTAGAAGACTCCAGGCGAGTTTGTGCAAGAGCAGAAGTAACCTGTCAATTAATATTCGGGAAAGTTAATAACGCAAATAAAACTGGTTACAAATTTTTAGTAAAAAAATAGTACTGGATGGACACTAAACAAGCAAGGGACGCTAAATCATCATTACTATATACAAAGATGTTGAAAGCAGGCAGAAGCAGAACAAAACCCTCATCCAAGGAACAGTATGCAAAGTCCTATAAGAAACTGTATGGGGCACTGGTTTACTGCTTGGATTTTTAATGTTTTCTTGGTATTTTAAGTTAGGGTCACTATGATCACGTTTTGCTGCTATATTTGCTTTAGTATCTAACTCGGAATGTTTTTGCAGACGGAAATTTCTAGGGTCCAAAATGCGCAGGCCCGAAAAAAGGTTGGGCATGGCTGGCGAGGTTTTTAAATGCTTTCCCTGCCAACAGATACGCTGCTCTTGCGCTTACAGCATTCCTATATGTAATTTGTTACAGAAGTAAATAATCTTTGTAGAAAAGAAATAGGAGAAAAATCGGAAGATGCTGAATATCATCTCAGACAACCTCTTGAAGGCACTAAAAGAACGACAAGATTCAAATCTGAACTCGGTCATTGCAGAAATCGAGGCCTACATAAAGGACAAAGAATTCCATCGTGAGCCTGAGGGGAGGACCCTGTTGGGCTCTTTGGAATCAGATACTTACGTTCCTGAAGTTGATTACCAACATTCAAATCATTGTTTGCACGGCGTGTGCCGCTACTGATTGTATTTGTATGTGTTATAGGTTTACTGCCTTCTGTGATTCCTGGAGAATCTGTTCAAGAATGTTTTGCCATCATCCATGTTGTAAGTCATGTTAGAACTTATATGTGAGAAGTGAATCAAAACATCTAATAAAGACATGAAATAACATTAGTATAACGAGAGATAATGTAATGAAACTTATACATGTTGATCAATGTATAATATAAGGTGCGAAAATTATATGTTTTGTATAAAATGATGTAGAGAACGGTTATAAGGAGTTGGAAAACTGAAAGTAACTACAACCATGATAGGAAGGGCAGTTACATCCTTATAACTAGGGTTTCGACCACCTTTCTTGGGTAGTTGCATGTTTCTCTTAATGAAAATGCTAGTCCTATCGATAGTGAGGGGTTCCAATACGTTTCCAACAGAAGGGAAGGTCTTGATCACGTCTCAATCCCCATGGCTTCAACCTCAAGTAAGTTCCATGCATTCATTGTCTATAGACATAATGCATTATGCAGAAACTAGGGCTAACAATGCTGCATGCATTTCTTACGGTACGTAGTTCATATGCATTGTTGTATTCGATTTTCATATGCTTTAATAAGTGTGTGTGTGTGTGTGTGTGTGTGTGTGTGTGTATAAGTATGTATGTACATGTATATATACATATAAGGTTTTCATGTGGTATCAGAGCCACCAACATTTGCATTGAACTCGAACAAGGAAACAATATATGTTTTAGTTAGATTCATAAACTGAAAGATTACGCACCAATTTTCCTTTCACAACAGTTTCTGAAACTTTGTTGCATTACATCTTCTTTGAATTGTCTCAATTTGTGAGAATGGGTCACCAAAGTGATTTTCATTCCTGAATAATGGTTCTGTTATATCAAACACTTAATATCAAGAGTGTACAGCATATTGAAAGTTAAGATCAGGTTCTATGAAACCATGTTGGTGTCTACTGCAGTCACTACAAGTATGATCAGTTATAAAAAATGATAGTTCATGTATACAATTTTTCCCAAAGGCATTCAGTTTACATTGATTATTATAATTTGTAAATGTTTATACAGATTTGTGATTCATATATTTCGATTATAGGCAGTTTCTTGCCCAAAGGTGATATTGATTCTATAAATTTAAGCATGACTTCATGTCATTCAATATGAATTCACAAGTCATTATGTACACATTATGCATATTTCAATATGTTGAGCATGATCAACATAGAGAAACTGAATGGAACAAATTTTAAAGCTTGGAAACAAAAAGTTGAATTGCATTTGGGAATGCTTGAGTTTGATATTGCCTTTAAGCTGCCTCAGCCATCAGCACTCACAGATGATAGTACTGTATTGCAAAGGGATAGTTTTGCCAAATGGGAAAGGGAAAATCAAATGTCCTTGCTCATTTTGCAAAATGCTATGGAAGATCACATAAGAGGAGGGATTTCAGTATGTGATCTAGCAAAGGATTGCATGGCAAGGACTGAAGAAAAATACAAGAGATCAGACAAAGTTGAAACTGGTGCATACCTATTTGAGTTGATCAATACTAGACATGATGGTGTTGGTAGTGTGAGGGAGCATTTACTTAAGCTTGTTAATCTCTCCAACAAGCTTAATGCCATGGATATTGGCATTACTGATCAATTTTTTGTTCATTTGGCATTGTATCAAAATTAGCTACGACACTCAGAAGGAATCTTGGACTATTAATGAACTGATTGCAATTTGCTGTCAAGAAGAAGAGAGGCTGAAGAAGATCAAAACTAAAACAGTCAATCTCTTTCATGTAAAGGGTAAAGGGGAGATGGTCTCAAACTACAAGAACCACAATTACAAAGGGACCAAACAGACTCCACAGAAACCAGGTTCTATCTTTCCCAAGAAACCATTCAAAACTTCCAATGTTTCTGTAAAAAATGATGATCATTCCAATTCTGGTCTCAAACTTAATAAATTTCATTTCAAGAAATGCCATCATTGTCATTCCATTGAACACTTAAGGAATGATTGTCCTGCATTTAAAGATTGGCTCATAAGGAAAGGTAACAAAGTTATTGATGTTTTTATTACTATTGAGTCGAATATGTTGTTTATTCCTTCGAATTCTTGGTGGTTTGACACTGGATGTTCTGTTCATATTACAAACTCTTTGCAGAAATTTCAAAGCCTGAGGGAGACAAATAGGAACATCTACAATATTTATGTTGGAAATGGTAGTAAAGTGGTTGTTGAATCTGTTGGCACATCCATGTTAAAGTTGTCTTCTGGTTATGTTTTAGTTTTAAATAATGTATTATATGTACCTTCGATGAGAAGGAATCTACTTTCAGCAACTCAATTCGTAAAAGGTGGTTTTTCTTATATTGGAGACAAGGATCAAATTCGGTTTTTCATCCACAATCAGTAATGATAACTTACTTGGTTATGCTTTTCTTAACGGTGAATTGTGGCAAATTCAGTGCACCTATTTTCAAGAATGCTTTAATGTGGAGCATGTTGCTTCAAAGAGAATGCATATTGATGATAATTCTTCAGTACTTTGGCACAAAAGGCTCGGACATATCTCTGAAGATCGTATGCTAAGGCTAATGAGAGATGGCGTATTGCCACAGCTAGCACTTAATGACATTGAGAATTTCATTGACTGTTTCAAAGGGAAAACAACCAATTCAGTTAAGAAAACAAGTGCCAAAAGAAGTGATGATTTGCTACAAATCATACACCTTGATGTATGTGGACCATTTCCAACAAGAACATTATGTGGAAACTCCTATTTTGTTTTCTTTATTGATGATTTTTCTCGGTACACTTATCTGTTTTTAATCTCAGAAAAGTTAGTTTTAAATTGCTTTAAATTTTTCAAACTTGAAGTTGAAAAACAGCTGAATAAACATGTTAAAGTAGTGAGATCAGATAAAGGAGGTGAATATTTTGGCAAATACATTGAAAGTGGTCAACACAAAGGTTCATTTGCCTTGTATCTTGAACAAGAAGGTATTGTTGCTCAATACACCACTCTTGGTACTCCATCATAGAATGGTGTTGCAGAGAGAATAAATAGAACACTTAAAGACATGGTGAGGAGTATGTTATCGTAGTCACAACTACTTGAGTTCTTATAGGGAGAAGCAATTAAAACAACTAACTATATACTCAATCGAGTTCCCACTAAAGCAGTTCCAAGCACTCATTTTGAGTTATGGACAGGTTGAAAACCTAGTTTTAACCACTTTCATACATGGGGCTGTAAATGTGAGGCTAGGTTATGTAATCCCACTGAGAGAAAATTCGATATGAAAACTAGGGGTGGGTTCCAAAAACCGAAAACCGAAAACCGAAAAAAAACAGAAAACCACACTGAACTGAAGTTGAAAAAAATCAAACTGAAACTGCCAAAACCGAATCGAATAAAAAAAAAATCATATATAAATAATCAAAAACATATTAGTGTTAGGGTTTGAACCCCTGACCTCTAGGTTAGGTAGTTGCTTCAAGCCAACTTGACTATAAGTTTTGTGTTGTTATAGTTGTACCGGTAATTTATTTATAGGTTTCTAATATTTAACGCTTTATAAAATTTCTTAAGTTACAAACCCTAGCCATCACTCACACTCCCATTTCACTTTCACCTTTTCTCAAACTCTCTCTCTCCCCTTCCTTTCTTCCTCCAAATCACTATCTCTAGTCTTCTCCTATCCTCCTCACGGATTCCTTCTTCCAAACCATGATTTTCCCTCCCCCCCTTTTCGAATCGGAACCCCTCCGAATTGGGAGATTCTAATCCGGGTTTCCGATCTCTCACATGTAATTTTCGAATCAAAACAAATATGATTTATATTGGGATTTTCTGAATTAAAATGGGTTTTTCTTTTAATTATTTTGTTGGGGTTTTGCGTATTATAATCTTCCAATTTGGCAGCAGATGCATAAGTGTTGCCATGGCTGACGAGAGGTTTGGGACTAAAAATAAACCCCCAAGGTAAAAATCTCTCCTGGCTATTATTTAGTTATATTGGGTTTATTTTCATGGAAAAATCAAAGATTTAACACATGCGTGCGTTTTTTCTGCGAGAGCTCTCAGATCCACAACAAGAAATGCGCATCGACACCCAATAATGTCAGATCCATGGCCGATCGTCCCAGTTCGTATTCATTTGATGTAGAAGTTTTTGCATCTTCACTGCTCAATCGTTGCAGATTTTTTCCAAATTAAAAAAAAATCATGGAAAAAACCGAAAAAAACCAAAACCTAAAAAAATTGAACCGAACCGAACTGAACTGAAATTTCAGTTTGGTTTCGGTTTTGGTAAAAAATCAAACTTTTTCGAACCGAACCCAGCCCGAATGAAAACAACTAGCTATTTTGTTGGTTATGCAGAAAAATCCAAGGGGTTTAGATTTTATTGTCGTAATGCACATACAAGAATAGTTGAAAGTCACAATACTAAATTTATTGAAGACTTTGGTTTATCACAAGCACATCTTAGACAGTCATATGTGTTTGAAGAGCATGAAGACCTTTCCCCTTTGTCTCAAGATTCTACAATGCCTAACAATGTTACAATTCCCTTGTATTTATCTAGTGCAACACTAATGTCTTCATTTGTAATTGCAACTGGTATCCCTACACCTATTGCAGCAACTACAACATCTCGAAATCAAGATACATTGGTCTTACATGATCCAATGCACTCATCTGCATCAACTACTGAAGCACCTGAATCATCTACACAGCCTCAAACACCCTTATTGAGGAAATCGATGAGAACCAGGAAGTCTGCTATACCAAATGATTATTTTTGTTATCTACAAAAAGTTGAGTATGATCTTGGTGATGAAGATGATCCAGTGACTTACAAGAGTGATTTGTGGAAGGCTGCAATGTCAGAAGAACTTGTTTCCATAGCAAGTAATCATGTTTGGACTTTGGTTGATGGTTCAGACACTAAAAAGGCAATAGGGTGCAAATGGGTATTTAAAACCAAGAGGGATGCTCATGGGAGGATTGAAAGGCTTAAGGCCCGGCTTGTAGCCAAAGGGTTTACACAGAAGGAAGGCTTGGATTACACAGAAACATTTTCTCTAGTTTCTACAAAGGACTCTTTCAGGGTTATTATGGCACTTACAACTCATTTTGACTTAGAACTTCACCAAATGGATGTCAAAACTGCATTTCTTAATGGTAGTCTTGATGAGGACATTTACATGGTACAACCCCCAGAATATGTTGAAAGGGGGAAATAACATCTAGTGTGTAAGCTAAATAAGTCTATCTATGGTTTAAAACAAGCTTTGAGGTAGTGGTATAAATGTTTTGATCAAGTTGTGCAGTCCTTTGGCTTTGTGGAAAACAAAATTGATAATTGTATCTACATGAAGCACACAAATCTCAATTCATTTTCATGGTTTTATATGTAGATGATATACTATTGGCAAGCTCTCATATGTAGTTAATGATTAAAACCAAGAAAATGCTATGTAATAGTTTTGATATGAAAGATTTGGGAGAGGCTCATTATGTTTTGGGTATTGAGATTGTGAGGAATGGGCAGAATGGAACCTTGGGGCTATCCTAGAAGAACTAGATTGATAAAGTGTTGAAGAGATTCAATATGGAAGCTTGCAGTGCGGGTGATGTCCCTATTGGTAAAGGGGATAAGTTTTCCCTCTCACAGTGCCCTATAACTGAACATAACATTTGAGTTATGAAGGATAATCCGTATGCATCTTTGGTAGACAGTGTTATGTATGCACAAGTATGTACTAGACCTGATTTAGCTTTTGCATTAAGTGTACTAGGAAGGTTTCAATCAAATCCTGGTATTGCACACTGGAATGCAAGCAAAAAGGTACCAAGATATTTGAGAAAGACACATGACTATGTATTAAGTTATCATCGAGTTCAAAACTTGGAATTTGTCTGTTATAGGGATGCTGATTTTGGAGGCTGCATTGATGATGGAATGTCCATGAGTGGATATATTTTTATAATGGTTGGGGGTGCAGTGTCATGGAGAAGCAGAAAGCAAACCACAAGGGCTGTTTCTACAATGGAGTCAGAATATATAGGATGTTTTGAAGCAATGAGACATGGTATATGGCTGAGAAATTTGATATGTGACATGAAGATAGTTAAAAGCAAGAACCAATCAAGATTTATTGTGACAACACTTCAGCTGTGTTCTTTGCTAAAAATAACAGAAGGTTTGAAGCTTCAAGACTTATGGACATCAAATACTTGAAGCTCCAAGATGAAATAAGAAATGAAACCGTTGATTTAGAACATATCAGCACCTTTAATATGGTTGCAAATCCATTAACCAAGGCATTGCATGTGACAGCATTTCAAAGGCATATGCCAAATATGGGACTGCATACAACTATCGATAATGTTTAAATGTGGGAGTAAGGTAATTTTCCACAACTTTAAGTATGTGTTTTGATCAAAATTTATGCTTATAATGAATGCAAATCATATTACATGATAATGTAATACATTTTTGAAAGCTCAATACTAATCAAGCATATGATGATGTTTGTAATCTTGCAGCAACAAAGAAAGAATGGTAGCTGCAGTGCCATTTCTTATTTGACAAGCAATGTGGAAGTAATGCTTGTAATAAAGAATTCTCTTATTCAGAAGTTTATTCTCACACATGATCTCATTTGAATGCGACTAGTCTGTGATTTTAGTACAAATGGTACTGCAAATTGTATTATACCATCTAAATTTCATCTAATGCCTCTTTGAGTATGTTTGAAAGATTTATTTCAACTCTTTATCTCAGTGGTGACTTGTTAGTTATTTCATTTAGATGTTTTCATCATTCTCATGTGGGAGAATGTTAGAACTTATATGTGAGAAGTGAATCAAAACATCTAATAAAGACATGAAATAACATTACTATAGGAGATATAATGTAATGAAACTTATACATGTTGATCAATGTATAATATAAGGTGAGAAAACTATATGTTTTGTACAAAATGATGTAGAGAACGGTTATAAAGAGTTGGAAAACTGAAATTAACTACAACCATGATAGGAGGGGCAGTTACATCCTTATAACTAGGGTTTCAGCCCCCTTTCTTGGGCAGTTGCATGGTTCTCTTAATGAAAACGCTAGTCCTATCGACAGTGAGGGGTTCCAATACGTTTCCAACAGAAGGGAAGGTCTTAATCACGTCTCGATCCCCATGGCTTCATTCTGGAGTAAGTTCCATGCATTCATTGTCCATAGACAGAATGCATTATGCAGAAACTAGGGCTAACAATGTTGCATGCATTTATTACAGTACGTAGTTCATATGCATTGTTGTATTCGATCTTCATATGCTTTATTAAGTATATATATGTACACTTATATATACATATAAGGTCTTCAAGTCAAGCTATTTGTATTCTTGATAGTTATGAAGTGTATAGGGAAACGTGAATTTTGACGAAGGAAAGCATGATTTGCTGCAACATTCTGCGAATTTTGAAAAGGATTTCAATCAGGGATTTGACTTTGGGTGTTTCTGAATTGATTCCTTTACTGATGGCTAGCCCATCTTGTTCTGAGCCAAGAACAAATAAAAAAGCACAGCCTCCTCCACATCCCGGAAATGTCAGGATGACGCCGACCATCATTTCCAAACATTTCATTCCTGCACTAAAAGAATTAGGTTTGGAGATGAACCCAGTCGCGTGAATGAATGGCGGTTGGATGTGTGGCCGACGATCTTGGTTATACTATACACCAACGCATAATAGAAAACCATCTCCAAACATCAATGGTATCTCACCACTGTCATCTAATCATTAATCAAGAAAAATATTGCAGTGATTCAACATTAAGTATCAAACGCTCAGTCTCTTTCGGATCTCAAAATTACCGTCATACATACTACAAAACCTGAAGTTCCTCGAATAAACAAGGCCATCAAGCATGGCGAATCTATCGGTTCATACTTTACACAGAGGCTTCCAGGTGCAAGAGCACACATCAACTAAGATTGTCTGCTCCTGCACGTCACATAAGTTTCCGGTTCAAACCCTATACAGTAGAAAAACTCTTTGATAGATGACCTTTCCACGCCCAGAGTACATACAACTGAACATTTGATCCAGTTACAAATCTCAGAGATGTCCATCAAACACATGACTAGTAGAGTCTTATTCTAGTTTGGATATTGCTCCGGCAAATCGGGCACGATTTAAGGTCCTCTCCGCAGTCACAACAAGTCTGCCACACAATAACGAAGGCAAAAGAAGAAAAATCTAGAATGTCAGTGCAACGGTTTACTTGTAACTTGCATGGATAGATCAAGGTCCTGAAAGATTGGATTCACAAAGAAAATGGTCTACCTGGTGCCCACAACCAAAGGCCATGTCCTTTGGATTAGTAAGACAAATAGGGCAAACCTGTTCAAAAAATGAGAATAAGTTGAATGTATACAGAGGAGAAAGTAAACAAATTACAAATTTTAAAGAGTAGGAGCTTTTTGGAAAAGCGCTAGAAAGCACTTGAATTTTAGTAAAAGTTTTGTCGTGCTTTAAAGTTTTTACCAAAAAAATTCCAACAAAAACGTTTACGAACAGTAGTGCTTCCTACATAAACATTCCCAAAACGTGAACTTGATTTCATGGAAACATATTTGATACCTGACTATTATATCCTGTGTAAGGAGGTGCGCTGGCTTCTGCATTATATCGAGCATATCCTGTATGAGAAGGTGTGCTACCTCCTGTATTATATCCAGCATAAGGAGCCGACCTCTGCTGAAAACTATCCCTCGAGCCGAACTGCCTCGTGTTGCTGCCTACTGAGACTGCAACATTGTGGGGTGGAGGAAGGGGAACCCTATTTGGACAATTCCCACTGCGTCCTCTGCTTTTTCAGGCAAATGATTTTCATGTTATTAAAATGCTCCGGCATAAAACTGGTAAAAGTTAAAATATTAAGCTGCAAGTTTTTACCCCAATATTCCAAGCTCTAGGGTTGCTTTGTATTGAGAAGGTATTTCCATCAAGGCTGCAAGAGAAAACTCTGTCTGCTTTCTGGATAGATCCACATTCTTCGACATGATTTCCGTAAAATTCACAAACTGCATTGGTAAAGAAAACCGGTTCATTCAGAATCAAGTAAGCAAACTTCTAGGAGCCAACGATGTTTTGGAGAACTAATTGATATTAGAATGTGTCTCTGATCACCTGAAAATTATCAAATGCTCGAGCAGGAATATTGTCGTCGAATGCCCTCATCATGTCCCAAGGGCCATCTCCGATTCCCACTAAGACTATAGACAATGGGTACTCGCTGCAAACAAACAAGGTCAGAAACCCAAAAAAAAAAAAAAAAAAAAAAAACAAACAAACAAATTACAAAATTTTCGCGTAAAATAATGTGTTTCTGTGAAAATTTACCTTGCTTTTACAATTGCATCAACTGTCTTTTGTTCTTCTGAGCTCAGACGACCACGTTGTGTATCGACACTTCTTGTCACCTAGGATAGAAAAAAAGGGTTCATTATTTTAACAAAGAAAGATGCTGCAGATTGGTTCTTGATAACCTTGTTCATTTTCCTTGGGGATTCATCTTGTAATAAAATAGGTTAAAACCAAATTACCTGCCCGTCGGCAATGATCAGCAAAACATGGTACTGGCCTCCGCTTTGCTCAACGATAGTCATCGCCATCTCAATAATGGGGGCAAAAGAAGTAGGTCCTGCAATAAGGAACCAAAATTTCAGATTAACCAAATATTGAAGCATATTTGGGAAAGCCCCTGTAATGACTAGTGGCTGCAGTACCTGCAAGTCGAAGATGGGGAATGATATCTCTGTATCGCATCAATACTTCCTCAAATCCATTACAGTGTTGCTTGTCCTCATAGAAGCTGAAGACGTCTTGATCACATGTAGATGCTACAAGAATATACATGAAAGTTGTCATTCACATCATCCAAATAGTAGTTCCACATAGAAATAATGCAGAAGACAATGATTTGTTTACCATCTCCGAATCCAAAGCATGGAATTAGGTTATCATCATCAAAGACAGATAATGTTTTCCCGATAATTGAGATCGCTTGTTCGTAGGGATTTTGAGTATTTCCAATGTGATGCAAGCTTTTTCGGTTAAATGACCTCGAACCTGTTAAAAAGAAAGGTGGAAACAAAGCTTAAGCATATTGCATTCCTTCAAATGATGTTATGTGACCAAAGAATTTCTTTGAATTAAGACAAGACTAACCTGTCCACTCATTGCTCTTTGTGAAGTCAATACCAACAATCAGATTAGAAGACTCTAGGCCAGCTTGTGCAAGAGCAGAAGTAACCTGTCAATTATTATTTGGAAAAAATTAATGATGCAAATAAAACTGGTTACAAACTTTTAGTAAAAAAAAGTAGAAATGAACAAACAAGGGACACTAAACCGTCGTTTATATATGAATATGTTGAAAGCAGGGCAGAACAAAAACCTCATCCAAGGAACAGTAATTATCAGCTATCCTTGAGTAACTTTTATGCCAAGTCCGTCGTTGCTGGGGAACTCTAACTGGCTGAGACACACCGTTAAAAGATGGCGAAGGAGCGTACCGATGCTGTGGTAGGTGTGATGGTTCTGAGTAGCCATGTTGATTCCATGAAGAAGCAGTTGATCCGCTGTGCGAAAACTGTCTCTCACTCCAATCTTTCGAGCTTTTTCCTCCCATCAGAAAGTAGTATAATCTGAAAAACGAAAAACCCTTCTGAATAATACAGCAAACTCTGTATTCTTCTTTCTGCCTCCAAAGCTGAGGCAGTAGTTCAAATGTCAACCTGCATATATATATGTGTATATATACAGGAAATAAAAACCATGAGGAACCTGACATTAATATAATAACTTCATAAAAAGAAAAAAAAGGCTTCTATTTTACCAAAAATTATGTGTAAAGCTGCTATCTCTCTGTTAATTTGTTTTCTTTTCTGAAAACTGAGTAATGCTTAAAAACTCCACGACTTTATAAAGTACATATGTAATGAAACTATAAGGACGAGAATGTAGCGCGAAAATCCCCTACGGAAAATAATCACAAGAAATAAACAAAGACCAAAAACATTAGTATCATTAGGCAACAAAAGGGGACTTATTCAAACAAACGCCGACCATTTAAATCATTCAAAAAATTCGACGTAAAGAAAATTATCGTTTACTTTTAATTTTCCACCAAAACCTACAGTCAAGTAAGCTGCAGGAAGCCCATCACGAAACTCCGAGGCAATTCGTGGAAGAATAAATGAAAACCAAGGTTCTGATTTCTGATAGATGAACTATATATATATAAGAATAACGCATGATGTATGAACTACATGTATTTACGTAACCTGACCAGCAAGGAAACCGGATAGGGTCAGTCAACTTTTTTCTTCTTCTTATTTTAGACAAATTGATATTCTATTTTATTCGGATTTATTAGTTCGTGTAGGGTGGGCTCGATGCTAATTGAATGTCTTCATATAATGTCAACTAGATGATTCAATTGGTTGGAGACAAATTTTAAGTCTGTATTTCACATAAAACGTCTTGAGTTGGATTATTGACACTGATGAATTAAACGATGATTGTGAAAAGAGGCTGAAATGCTCGTCCCAGTCTTCCAAAAAGTGAACTACCGGGACGGTTTAAAAAAATATAAATATAACATTGTATTAAAAAGTAAAATTACTCAAACTTAGGAGACGGATCATAACCGTCCCAACTGTTCCCAGATACTAACTACTCTTTTATTCACTTTTTCCTTTTGGAACTTGAAACTAAATTATTATTAATTGGGAGATGGGCAGGATTCTAGGGTCGTTATCTTAATTTACTAAATTAATTATTAGCTGTTTGAACTAGGATAGATATGGAAGTGTCACCTAATTTTGCTAAACCTTGTGAAATTGTATGATAAATCAGAATGTGTCACGATTTTAAAGTTAATTTCATTTTTATTCTACTTGAGATTATGATTGATAATTTGATTCTAGAACGTTGACCCAAAAAGGTAAAAGATTGATTCTAGGACGGAACATAGTGACGTTTTTTCCTTGTGTAAAAGCGCAACACTACGTCGGATTTATATTATATCTTTTTCATAGGAAGGCATGATTAGTGGGTGACAACATGTAAATTGTAGATATTTTACGGTTGTCACACTATTACGTTACTAAAGGGTAATGCTTTTTAGATACTCATTATTACTTCTCACACACTCTCGTTGTTTTATTTTTTGTTGATCTTCTTCAATTCATTCAATCTGACAGCGAAAAATTGCAAGAGGTAAAATTGAATATGTGGATAACACAACCCTTACTAAATATACAATTTATTGTTTATTTATCTCATATAATATATTTATTATATTGTATGACGGTATGACAATCATTCGTATGTTCGTCAATGATGATATTGTAGGTGTAAAATATTTATCATTATTCTTGTAGAAAAATGTTAAGAGTGTGGGAACATGAAGTTACGATTTGAACAAGTTATCGGGTTAGTTTGGTCGGGGTCCGAAGTTGTTGAAGCGTGAGGTTAAACTCCTTTAAAAGTCTATCAACTTGGGGATTACGATTCACACATCACAAGATTCACAACACTCCCTATCAAAATTAATAAAAAAAAGGGCGAAAAAGTTGCTTCTCCTAAAAAAAAATATGGGGGCCTTATTAAAAGTCTATTAACTTGGTCTATCTACAGAATATATTGGGCCTCATTAAAAGAGACCAAGCAATATGGACCCAGTAATTGCTGAGCCCATTTCACTGTACTCTTACTGAAAACTGGCCCAACATGTAGGGGTAGGCAGTTTGGTGGATTCACCAATCAACCCAACCAATATGAATTAATTGTGAGATTCATACCACATCGAACTTAAATAATCTAAACTGATTATTTTTTAAGTTGCACTTTACATACCATCCTTGTAAAATATTAGCTATATTGATACATACCATCCTTGTAAAATATTAGCTATATTGAAAATATTTGAGACGTCTAATTGAGTTTAAAGAAATTGACAAACATTTTGTTCTATAAGAAACAACGAAATTTCATCATGATGATTAAATAAGAGAGGTCTTAGGTTCGATTCTCGTCAAAAACGAATTTGAAATACATTATTGCTAGTTTATTGTGAGGCTTAGCCCCATCTCCACCCTTTATTGTAAATAATATTGTTTTTTCAAAATAAAAAAATAACATAGCAAGCTAGAGATTATAAGTGATGTATTTTTTAAAATATTAGTATTTTTTTTCAACTCATTGGGTTCTATTCCTCCTCTCAATAAATTTTTAGACAAAAATATCACATTTAGAAAAATAAGCAACACTTATACTATAGTTTGAAGGTATTTATTTTCACATCAAGTTAAGATTATTGCTAAAGACAAATTTAAACCTCATTGTGAAGTTTAATCGATTTCTTCATCTTTATAAAAACAAGCGCGAGGTTATAGCATATAGTATATAACACTTGCGGCGGAGAGCGTAAAAAACAACATGAGAATTGCGATAGGAAAATAACTTTCACGGCGGAGGGCCTGCGGCCGTAATTCTTATACCTCCTAATCATAGATTGCATCAAACAAAAATTAAAAATAATTTGGACAAATAAAAGTAAAAAATAAAAATTCTTCCGGGAAAAGAAGAGAGGGAGACTGGTTGGTAGTCTCGTTGTCGTCGCTGATACGCACCGTCGCTGGTACTCTCTCTCTGTCTCCTCCTCCTCCTCCTTCATCTCGTTTACAGGTACGAAATCCCTTTCCCAAATCCATCTCTTTGGATTAAGTTAACTTACAATTCCCAGTTTCCCAATCCTTCTTCAACAAAGTTACCGCCCAAAATTCCCACCTTTCCAATCGCGCGAACTCGCCAATTCCCTTTCCAATCCGGTTAATCCTTAGGATTTCAAATTTGTTTTGTTCACGAATTACGAATTGTGGTTAAAATCGGCGATTTGATCGTACTCGGAATTACTCGGAATGAGACTGTGCTTGCACAATCGGCGATAGAAAGAGTTCGGCGATTGGCGTATATACTAAATGGCAAGCGCCGGCGACGAGGACAACGATGCGGTGCTCAGTGACGTGGAGAGCGATGATCCGGTACCGATCGCGACAAAGACTCCGTCGCCTGACGATATTTCACCGGAGCGGTTCCGCGAGCTGATCGCCGAGCTGGACCGCGAGCGGCAAGCTCGCGAGGCGGTGGAGAATTCGAAGTCGGATTTGCAGGTTCAGTTTAACCGGCTGAAGGCTCTGGCGCACGAGGCGATAAAGAAGCGGGACGAGTGGGGGAGACAGAGGGACGAGGCGCTGCGTGAAAAGGAAGAAGCTTGTAGAACCAACGAGCAGGTCACGGCGGAGTTGGCGGAGTCGAATAGGGCGAAAGAGGAGGCGTTACAGCAGAGGGAGGAGATTGCGAAGCAGTTCGAGGAGGCGGTGAAGGAGAGGGACGGTTTGAGGGCTGAGATTGGGAATTCGACTCATATGCTCATGTCTGGAATGGACAAGATATCGGGGAAAGTTAGCAATTTCAAGAATTTTGGGGGTGGGGGATTGCCAAGGTCGCAGAAGTACACGGGATTTCCGGCGGTCGCCTACGGAGTGATTAAGCGGGCGAATGAGATTGTGGAAGAGCTTGTGAGGCAGATTGATACTGCAGTGAAGTCTAGGAATGAAACTAGAGAGCAGATGGATCAGAGAAATTATGAAATTGCCATTGAAATTTCTCGGCTGGAGGCCACGATCGGTGGTTTGAGAGATGAGGTTGCGAAGAAGACATCCGCAGTTGAGAATTTGGAGAAGAGCATTGCGGAAAAGAGTGGGAAAGTTTCTGATATTGAGAAGGAGATGGTGGAAAAGTTGAGTAAGGCTGAGAAGGAGGTTTCCCAGTTGAAGCAGTTGGTTGGAGAGTATGATGATAAGTTGACGGATTTGGACTCAAAATCAGAAGTGCAGAGGGGGTTACTCTTTGATCAGTTGAATCTGGTTTCAAAAATACATGACCGGCTATATAATGTTATCAGAATCGTTGATGCCCATAATTTGGATCAGTCAGAGTTTTCCGAGTCCCTGTTTGTCCCTCAGGAAACGGACATGGAGGAGAACATACGTGCAACTTTGGCTGGGATGGAATCCATTTATGAATTAAGCAGGATTGTTGTCGAGAAGACAAGGGATTTGTCTGAGGAAAAGAATCGTGAGATAAAGCATTTGGATGAAACAGTGAATCGGTTAGTTAAAGAGAAAGAACAAATTGGATCGTTACTCAGGAGTGCATTGTCAAAGAGGATCACATCCAGTCCATCATCTATGACAAATGAATTGTTTCAAGCTGCAGAAAATGGTTTAAGGGAGGCCGGGATAGATTTCAAGTTTAGTAAGCATGCTGGGGATGACAATGTGGATATTGAGACAAAGGAGGATGAAATATACGCATTAGTAAGTACCCTTACTGTTAGTTGTGTTGATTCTTATTTTGAATTTGTTTCAGTTTGAAACCCTATTTTTTTCATTGCTGATGTAATTGGTAATATCTTATATAGGCGGGGGCTTTGGAGAACATTGTTAAGGCAGCTCAGCTTGAAATCATTGACCTGCAACATGCTTCGGAGGAATTAAGGTACTCTGTTTTGCCCAAACTTATTCAATTTCAAATCAGTTTTGGCGTTTGCATACACCTTAACTTGAAGTTTCGTTTGCACTAATCAAATACTTGTGCTTTAATACTGTCAACTTTGTCCTGACACGGTATTGTTATGTTTCATTTACTGTTTACCGTATTAAGGGCGGAGTTGAGTTTACTCAAACAGCATGTTGAGGCTCAAGCTAAGGAGCTCGACCACAGAATGCACAGAATCGAGGAACTTGAAGAGAAGGAGAGAATAGCAAATGAAAGTGTATGTTATACCTGTTCTATTTACAAATCAATGATCTATTGTAGCACTTACTGTTAATGAACCAATTTGAGGATTTATGTAAAACCATTCCGTGTGTAGGTTGAAGGGCTAATGATGGACATTGCTGCTGCTGAAGAAGAAATTGCAAGATGGAAAGCTGCAGCAGAGCAAGAAGCTGCTGCGGGCACTGGTGTAGAACAAGAATTTGTGACACAGGTAATCTTGCAAGTTTGACATGATGTCATTTTCTTCACTTGGTTTCCCAGTTTTTTGCATTCAAATGATATATATCTCAGTGGAAGAAATAAATATTTAGGGTCTGAGCTCATATAATTGTATAAAACAGATAGATTTGTCCTGCAGTCCTTTTCGGGAGTAAAGGGACTATGGTGGGATTTGACTGAGTTATAGGTCCAACTTGTTACAGTGTCTGGCTGCGGCCTGATTGTGAAGTGAAATATAGGATCATATCGTAAAGGAACAGATACTTGTGGCAGGGTGAAGTATATTGTTAGTAATAGCTTTACTATTCAAAATCTTCAGACTACATTCATTTCAAGTAAATAACTGATTCAAACACCTAAAGTGACCAGGAATTTTTCATGTTATAACAAATCATTTGGAATCCATGTATTTCTTCTTTCCTCCCACACGAACAAGGACTTATGTTTCGGTAATATCCATTCAAGATCACTTTGGCATTCGCCTTTAACTAAACATAATAAGTTTGAAATATCACACTCCAATGGACCCAAAGGTTTATCCTAACAACCAGGGCTTGATAGTTTGCATAAAAAAGTTTACGAAGCTCATTTCATATCACATATTCCATCTTCATTGTTCAACTAGCATGCTTCTAAGTCGTAGTTTATAATGACTATGGTTGGAACATGCAGTTGTCGACACTTAAGAAGGAACTTGAAGAGGCTAAGCAGGCAATTGTGGAATCAGAGAAGAAACTCAAGTTCAAAGAAGAGACGGCCAATGCTGCCATGGCAGCTAGAGATGCTGCTGAGAAATCATTGAGATTGGCAGACTTGAGGGCAACCAGGCTCCGGGATAGATTAGAGGAGCTTACACGTCAGCTTGAAGAAATTGAAAATCGGGAAGACACAAGAAGGGGACTGAGTGGACCTAGATATGTATGCTGGCCGTGGCAGTGGCTTGGTCTGGACTTTGTAGGTGTCAGTCGCACCGACACACAACAAGAGAGTACTTCAAATGAAATGGAGCTCTCTGAACCTCTTCTATGATTCCCACCTCTGTTTTTTCCTTTTCCTTTTGCTTATAGTTTCATTTTGTGTATTTATTGTGATATTTCAAAATTAGAACAGTAAAAAAATGGCTTCTTTTAACTCTCCACTCTTCAATGCCCTCTTGTTTGCAGTGGACATGTAATTGCTTGTTTTCGCGTAGTGGCTACTTGCAGCGCAAGGTAACCTTTCGTATTCATGCTTCTTCAGGGGGAAGGTTTCTATGATTTTCTCACTGTGATGTAGTTTCTGAAAGAAATTTTTCGTGGACGTTTTCTTTTCATTTTGTAACCCTACTAACTTACATTACTTATACCAAGGTTCGATTGAAGTTCAAATAAAAGGGAAAATTACTTCCAAGATTATATGTTTGATGCCGTATCATGTTTTATTTACGATGTTGGTTCATTTTTCCCTTTTACTCGTATCTTGTACTAGTTTCTCGAGTTGTATAATGCAAGAACATCCAGAAACACAAGAACATGAACAAGCAGAGACGTTGAATCATCAATCCACTCAACCTCACTCTGTAAACCTTTGTCGTAACAAGAAAAATATGTAAATGTGCATCAGTTCTGTTTTTTATTCGAGCGATATTTATCAAGGAGAGGAAACACACAACTCTAGCTAACTTGACTACGCGTAGGACCGCTTATAGAGAACCTTTTTATTCTTTTTGACAAAATTTCACAGGGATAAGGTTGAGAGGAGTTTTCTTAGATACGGTGAGGGAAAGGGAGCCGCTTGTTTCCTCCATGTTGAGATCTTCCTCCATTCCATCAGGCAATTTCTAATCGAACCAGTAGAGAAGATTTGCAAGTCCAAGCTCCACCGTTGTCGTTCCCATATATATATTCCAGGACACACTCTTCGACCAGCTCCGAACGGCAAAAACTCAAAATGTTGTCCTTTGTAATCAACGGAGCTTCCATCCAACCTTTCAGGGATGAACTCTTCTGGGTCCTTCCAAAACCTGAGGTCACGTGCAATTGCCCGCGCATTAACAAGAACTAGGGTTTTGGGGTCAATGTCATAACCCTGGATTTTGCAACGGGACGCAGTTTCCCTGGGAAGGATCATTGGAGCTGGAGGATGCAGTCTTAGGGTTTCTTTGATTACCATCTTGAGGTATAGGAGGTGATCTGTTTCAGTCTCTGTGACTTTTCCTTTGTTTCCGATGCATTTTCTGACTTCTTCTTGTGCTTTCTTCATCAGTCCAGGGTTGTTAGCTAGCTCTGCCATCGCCCACACCATTGTAATTGCGCCAGTGTCTATTCCACCTAAAAATAGATTCTGGTTCACAATTGTAACATCGTAGTAAGAAAAAAAAATGATAGATACAAAATCAATTAATCTTTAGCAGGACGTCAACTATATCTTCATGAGTTTGTTCATCGTCAACTCTCCTCGTAGGTTTCAGATGATCGTCAATCACCTGCTGGAAAAAACCATCCAACTCCTTCGAAATCCTATCCAACTCCTTGTGCACGCCGGAAACCCTGTCGATAACCCACCCGATCCAAGACAGCTCCGTACATGCCTCTGAGCATGGCCTCAGTATCCTGAATCAACTCATAAATACTTTTAGCATGCTCAAATTTACTCCCTCGGTAACTTGTCCCGTACGCAATCCTAAAAATTATACTAGCCGCGAAAGCAAACAACTTTTCCGTGAGATCAACAGGAACACCAGAAGATAAAGAGGCAGAGATTGAATTGACCATTTTATCCACTTCTTCTTCCCGGATTTTCCTGTATGACTGGACTCTCTTCACACTGAAAAGCTCGCGCACGCATATTTTTCTCATCTCTCTCCAGTAATCACCGTAAGGCGAAAATCCAATGTCTAGGTAGTTGTAGGTGAGCCTGCGAGCACCGGTGGAGGAGGGTCTGCTGCAGCAGTAGAGATCATTGGTTTTTAAGACATCTTTGGCTGCTTCGGCGGAAGAGATTATGATCGTGGATGCGGCCGAGGTGGAGGAGCATGACTGGTCCGTACTTTTTGGAGAGCTGCCATAGAGATTGGTGTAATGAGGAGCCAAGTTGGTGTAAGTTGCCTATGAGGGGAAGTTTGGGAGGGCTTGGTGGGAGGGGGTTTTGCTTTTGTGGCTTGTTAGGGAGATGTTGCTTCTTTTTGGGCTGAAGTAGAGGGATGAGGAGGAGGAGAAATGGAAGCCATATGAAGAAGGGAGCGATGAGAGCCATTTGAAGCTTTTATGATCAATGAATCTCCTAGCTAGGTTTTGTCCATCTTATATAAGCTGTGGTGTGTTCTCTAAATATCTGCAGGCTGTAATACTGAAAGCCTACTTTTGATAAAAGAATGTTTGGTCCTTATCCAACTTTTTTTTTTGTTTTAAAATAGGGAATTGTTATTGGCACTCCAAATTTTTCATTCTACACTCCAAACTTTCTATATTTAGAAAGAAAATTACACGTGTGAGAAGTGTAGAATGAGATTTTTGGAGTGCCAATAACACTTCCCTTAAAATATTATGAAATGCAGCTAAATTGGTAATACTCATTAGTTTTAGTTAAAAATAAAAAATTAGATCCAAGAAGGATAAAACATATGGGATATATGTTCCCACTTAGGAAATGAGCTCATTCTTGGACTAGCAAAAGACGTATCTTCACCGTAGAAATTTTATTATCGGAACCGTTTAATTTTTTAAAATTCATTTGAAGATCATCCCTAAGAAAAACATTTGAACCGAAGTTCGTTTAGTTATCCGAATGTATTAAACAAATCAATGATTTAGGTACCAAGTAATATACTCTTGATGAACTATATATTTATTTGAGATATTAGATTACTAAACGAACTCTGATTTGAATGCTTTTTTCTAGTAATCATCTTTAAATGAATTCTAAGAAAATCAATCGGTTTTTTTGCAAATGAAGGATTAAGCTCATTCCCCGAAAGACGAACACAAGTATTTGGCACATTGTTACATATCCAGACAACTTTGTGTTTATGCTTCATTGGATACTTGTTGGACAAACTCATGAGTTTATTGATCGGTTGTTGGACAAGGTCCTGCTCGGCAATGAAACCTTGCTATCCAAGTTACATGCACTTCCACGTGAAGACAAAGATTTTTATTAAAGAAAAAATATTATCATAATACTGGTGATTAATTGATAAATTTCAAGACCAACAAGTAAAAAAGAAATCAAAGATATTTCTATTAGATGCATACAAACTTGAAACAACAGTTCTTTATTACAAGTCTTGTTCAACACCTGTGACTCCATAGGCCAGGGATCTGCTGTCCCTAACTTTGTGTCGGAGGTGGATTGTCTGCTCTCCCATTTTCATACTCTCTCCATGCCCTCCTGTGATGTGTGGTCACGATTAAACCACGTCAACATTTTATATTCCTATTACTTTTTGTTTTATTATTTCTATAAAAAATAATTAATTAAATAAAAGTTAAAAAAAAAAAAACAAAAAACAAACCCATCCCTCTCCTCCCCCCCATCCCCCCCCCCCAACCCCCCCCCCCCCCCCCCCCCCCGCCCAACCCGGCGCACCCCCAACGCAGAAGAAGAAGAAGAAGGAGGGAAGAAAACAAACCCAGTCCTGATAGTGTGCAAATATTATCCTTTTATTGATCACCATGCAGAGCATGCACCGTGACTCTCCATTTATGGAAAATATGGAGAATAATGTTTCAGCTGCAGAAACAGGAAAGCTCCCAATCTTGCAGTCCACTTGCTGTAACCTGTGTTAAGAGTATAGTGGTATCCTCTTCACTTGTAACTTATAAGTGAGAAGTTTTGAGTTCGATTCTGACCAAAAGGTGAATTTGAACTATATTATTGTTAACCCATTATGAGGCTAAGCCAATCCATTTTTCTTAATGTAGATAATATATCATTTGTTAAAAATAATACAAATATAATAACACTATCCTGCTCCTCCATGCCCTATTTTAAGCTTTTTCCCTTATGACAAAGAAATCCCCCTCAATTATGCATCACATAATTCAATGGTTGCATACCTGCTCCTCCATGCCTATTTTAAGCTTTTTCCTTTATGACAAAGAAATCCCCCTCAATTGTGCATCACATAATTAAATCCCCCTCAATTATGCATCACATAATTCAACGGTTACATCCATGCTCCTCCATGCCTATTTTAAACTTTTTCCTTTATGACAAAGAAATCCCCCTCAATTATGCATCACTTAATTCAACGGTTACATACCGCTTTAATATCAATCATTACCCAGCGTAAAATCAAAAGGATAATACTAGAAAAACTAAATTTGGAGACTAAATTTACAAACTAAATGATGTGTCACCAATAAGAATGAGCACGTTTATTAACATTTAAGCGATAAACCAATCATCAATTTCCATGTCCTTTAGTTTTCAAAATTTTGTCTATAAATTTAGTTTCTCTAGCATTATCCAAAATAAAATAAAAAACCACCTCAATTAATATGTCAGACCTCCCTATAGAGAGAATTTCACGCATGCGAGGAGAGATTTTTCTTTTATGACGACAAACTTCTTTTACATAAATAATCCGAAAATCTTACCATTGTACAAAATAAATGAAATAAATATCACGTCTAACACAAACTTTGCTCGTCTAATATATGTCTTGCCAAGTAAATCATGTGTAAAATAAAATGGTGAGCAAGTATAATATGTTACATGTCAGTCAAGCAATGTCTTTTTACAAACTCTAGAAAATAGTATAATGTCAAAAGCTTAATCACATATCATGTCATATCACATCGTCCATTCACCTGTTAGTTATCCTTTATAACTGTAACTCACCACGCAACTCCTATATTGAACATTCTGCCCTAATGTCCATATGTGCCATACACTTATTCTTCAGATATCCCAATACTGAATTCTCATGTTCCATGAACAATCTCAAACTATTCCACATATCTATTGGAATAAGTCAATATTTAGGAAAAAAAAAGAATGCAAATATTTTGTAATTACTAGAGTCATGTTTTAGGAAGGATATTGTGTCCTTTATTTTGTTTCCTTTTGTAACAAGGATTGTATGGACCTTTTATTCATAATTGTGGAATACAGAAATGTTAACCCTGTAAAATTCTATTTGACATAAGAGCCAAGTTGCCGTAACCCTAGAAACTGTAAAACGATATTTTTCTTTCGATGCTGTGCTTGTCCGACTTGTTCCTGCGCTGCCTCTTGCAGAAATCAGTCGAGCCGTGACTGTTGGAATTATAGCAGGCTTGTTCTACTGCTGTCGTGCCTATTGAAATTGCAGTAGCTTTGTTTTGCTGCTGCCATAAGTTGTGTTTTATCAAATACCGTGGGTGATACAATTGATGTGCAATTGTAAGTAGCAATTGCAGCATTGTTAGATTATAATTGTCGTATATCGGCAATATTTTTTGTACCGTGGGAAATTGCTGGACTTCAACAAATTGTTGGGCCGTGTTTATAACTGCTGCCAGTTTTATATTTGTTGCTGTGTGCTCTGCTTTCTGGTTTTCTAGTTGTCGTGCATCAACAATCACAGAAGCTCTCAGTGGCATGCTGCTGTTATAGTGCTGCTACTATCCGTATGTTATTATATTGGTTTTGCTGAGTATCTACAAGTTTTATCCGTGGAGTCTACTGCAATAATTGGATATTGGTGTGATTGTCGTGAGAATATTTTATTGCAAGTAGTTCTCGTGTACTATTACGATGATGAATACAGGTTGGATTTTGGATTTTGGTGCAACAGATCATATGATGTATGATAGAACTTTGTTTCAATCCATGAAAGATTCTCATAGAAAGTGTGTGGCAACTGCCAATGGTACTACTGCTGCTGTTATTGGAGCGGGAACAGTGTCTCTTACACCCTCTCTTCCGTTACATAATTGTTTATTGGTTCCGTCATTCTCCCATCACTTATTGTTTGTACCTCAAGTCACTGAACAATTGGATTGTGTTGTAGTAATGTATCCTTCATTTTGCTTGCTTGAGGATATTCAGACAAAGGAAATCATTGGGCGTGGCACTAAGAGAAATGGGCTATATTATGTGGATGACGTGGTTCCTGGAAAAGCTAATTTGATTCATTCGTCACGTAATAGTAATCTACAAAATGTATTGTTATTGCATCGTCGTTTGGAGCATGCATTGTTTGGTTATTTGAAACATATATTACCTGATTTATTCAGTGGTATTGAAGACTCAGAATTGAAATGTGAAGTATGTATTTTAGCCAAAAGTCATTGTGCTTCATTCCCTCCAAGTATGAATAGAAGATCTTTTCCATTTACACTAATACACTCTGATGTGTAAGGGTCTTCCCCTGTTAGTACTACTTCGGGAATTATGTGGTTTGTTACTTTCGTGGATGATTGCACTCATATGACGTGGTTGTATATGTTGAAAAATAAAAGTGAGGTTTCTGATGTGTTTCGTCTGTTTCAACAGATGGTTAAAACTCAGTATTCCACTGATATTAAAGTTTTGCGTTCTGACAATGGTGGAGAGTACATAAATTCTGAGTTATCCCGGTTTCTACAAGATCGTGGAATTATTCATCAAACTACCTGTCCACATACTCCGCAACAGAATGGGGTTGCTGAGAGAAAGAATCGTCATATCTTGGAAACTGCTCGTGCCTTACTTATTGGTGCGTTCGTGCCTAAACGTTTTTGGCTTGAAGCCGTTACTTATGTCGTGTATGTGATTAACTGTATGCCATCTCGGGTTGTAGAATTCCGTACACCTCTTCAAGTATTGAAAGAACATATTCCTGTAGTATCCACTAATACCCTTACTCCTCGTGTGTTTGGATGTGTAGCATATGTTCATATTCACAAGATTCATTGTAGCAAATTGGATCCATGTGCCCTTCGGTGCGTTTTTGTTGGTTTTGCCTCCCAACAAAAAGGGTATAAGTGTTATCATCCTAAAACTTGAACTATGTATGTGATTATGGATGTTACTTTTTCTGAATTAGAGTATTTTTATTCTTCGATCCCATCACCTTCAGATCACCAGGGGGAGAACACTAGTGGTGATCAAGTTCATCTTGGGTGGTTAAAGGTACTAGAGGATGTGATATGTAGTTCAAGGGGAGCATGTGTTGACGACAAGAATGAAAATGGGACACCAGTCTCTCGGCAAGAAACTGCTGAGAATGATATAGGCCTTCAGTTGCTGCTTGCCGAGACAAGTGCAGGCTTTCGGCAAGGTCCTGCCAAGGAAGTTATAACAATACAACAACCTACTGCCGAACCAAATACTTCAAGGGAAGAAGTGTCGTATGCAGAACCCACATCACCCTCTCTCTCTCTTTAGTTCGATAGTGCCACCTAATGTGTCTACTCTGAATATCCCTGAGATAAGTACTACAGATGCTCATGTAACTAATCTAAATAATGATGTAAGTGCATATAAGTTGCCGCCAAGGCAAAATCGTGGTGTTCCTCCTGACAGGTTTTCTCCTGAAGGAAAAGTAAAGTATCCAATAGCAAATTATGTGTCATGCAAGAACCTTGCACCGGAACGCCAAGTCTTGGTAAATAATGTGGAAGCAATCCAAGCACTAACCCGAGTTGAGGAGGCCTTGAAGGATACTAAATGGGCTGCTGCAATGGATGAAGAAATGATCGCACTACACAAGAATAATACATGGGAGGTAACAGAGCTACCTAAAGGCAAGAAACCAATTGAGTGTAGATGGGTCTTTACGATCAAGTACAAGGCAGACGGATCAGTAGACAGGTATAAAGCAAGGTTAGTAGCAAAAGGTTATACTCAAACTTATGGTGTTGATTATCATGAAACTTTTTCTCCAGTAGCGAAGATGAATACAGTACGAGTTTTGATTTCTTTAGCTGCAAATTTGAATTGGCCACTGAAACAGTTTGATGTGAAAAATGTTTTTCTTCATGGGCACTTGGAAGAAGAGGTATATATAGATTTTCTTCCGGGGTACAATGCCGAATGGAAAACCAGAGTATGTAGGTTGCGAAAGTCACTTTACGGACTTAAGCAATCACCTCGTGCATGGTTTGGCAGATTTACTCAAGTTATGTGAAGGATTGGGTATTATCAAAGTCACTTAGATCATACATTATTTGTGAAGCGGAGAAGTGGTAAAGTGACAACCTTAATTATTTATGTGGATGACATGATAATAACGGGTGATGATTCTGAAAAGATGATGAAGTTAGAACAAAACCTTGAAGCCGAGTTCGAGATGAAGAATTTGGGAGATTTGAAATATTTTCTTGGTGTGGAAGTCGCTCGGTCAGCTAGAGGTATTTTCTTGTCACAACGTAAATATGTTCTGGATTTATTAAAAGAAACAGGCATGCTAGGATGTAAACCTGTGGACACTCCCATCGTAGAGAAACATTATTTGGGGATTTATCTAAATCAGGAACCAATTGACAGAGGTAGATATCAAAGACTAGTGGGGAGGCTGATTTATTTGTCTCACACTCGTCCGGATATTGCCTATGTCGTAAGTGTGGTAAGTCAATTTATGCACACCTAGTGTGGATCATATGGCAGCGGTAATGAGAATCTTGGCATATTTGAAGTCTGCCCTGGGTAAAGGAATTTTGTATGAATGTCATGGACATATGAGGATTGAGGGATTTACTGATGTTGATTGGGCAGGTGATGTGACTGATAAAAGGTTTACATCTGGGTATTTTACATTTGTTGGAGGTAATTTGGTTACGTGGCGAAGTAAGAAGCAGAATGTTGTATCATGGTCTTTTGCCGAAGCCGAGTATAGGGGTATGGCACATGGTGTGTGTGAGATTCTTTGGCTACGAAAATTGCTTTGGAGTCTCGGTTTTAAACAAAATGAGGTAATGAAGTTATATTGTGATAATAAGTCAGCTAGAGAAATTGCTGAGAATCCAGTACAACATGACAGGACTAAGCATGTTGAGGTTGATAGACATTTTATCAAAGAAAAGCTGGAGAAGAAGATTGTGTCAATACCGCTTATGAACTCAGAGGAACAACTTATAGATATTCTTACCCATGTCGTGTGTAGTAGAAGGTTTAATGACTCGCTTGTCAAGTTGGGCATGAGTAATATCTATGCTCCAACTTGAGGAGGAGTATTGGAATAAGTCAATATTTTGGGGAAAAAAAGGAATGCAAATATTTTGTAATTACTAGAGTCATGTTTTAGGAAGGATATTGTGTCCTTTATTTTGTTTCCTTTTGTAACAGAGATTGTATGTACCTTTTATTCAGAATTATGGAATACAGAAAAGTTAACCCCGTAAAATTCTATTATATCACCATATAAAATAACTCTGAAAAAAAAAATTAACGAAATAAACATGCTTGACTTACAATACAAATATATTTGTAAATAAAAAAAAAATCTCATTATGCTTCATGGTTTTTATATTAAAAAAAAATGAATTACAACACATTACATAAATCAATAGATAAAACCTCAACGAAACAAACGTCCCTAATGATCTCCACACATCAAACTTTAGCTCCCCTCTCTCTCTCTCTCTCTCTCTCTCTCTCTCTCTCTCTCTCGACGTAAAGCTCTCACTGCATGCACTGCACGTGGCCTTGAAAAAGATGGACTTCTATTTATAATAAAATGTGGGCCAACCATGTACTCTAATTCGATGGTTTGGAAGCAAGAGATCAAACCCAATGAGCTATCTCAATTTTAGCTAAGAGTGCTAGGTGAAATGTGTCAGGAAGAAAGATATAAAGTTGGATAGAGGTAATAACCACCTATGTAATTAAGGTTGACTCCAAATCATGCCACATTCTAACAATAATTCAAATATCGTATTCGGAAATGACAAGATTTTGAGCGCAAGAATGAGTTGATTTGTATCATCTTGACTTGGTTTTGATTTCTTTATTTATTTATTTTTTTTAAATATCGAGTCAGGCTCTTCCCCTGACCCCGCTACCAAAAATAATGTGCACTTGTTAAAATATCCCATATATGTAGGCGGAAACATGGGAATGGGTTAAATTTATCTCGACAGGAGCAAGAGTTATGTGGCCTTATTATTGATTGACAATAATGCTTAAATTTGTTGTCACAAACTTAACACGTGTCAATTAATGATAAAAACCATATAAAAATCACACATAAAATAAGTGCAGAAGATTTCATCTCGACTTGTTCACTTCACCATCCTTTCACATTTGCATAAACTCCAAACCGATCCAAGTTCACTTACGGCCCACTTTTTCTTGAAGTTAGGCTGATGAGTAAAAACCCAAGTCTAATGACGGCCCATAACCCAACATAAAACTGCTCAATCCTCTGAAGAAGGCTTCAGACACCCAACTCAACCAGGGTTTAAATACAGCCACACAATTAATTTTGTGCGGTCAACATAGCAGCTCCACTTACCAACCAACAGTCCAGATTAATCCTCCCAATCGCATCCGACGGTTCGCGGTGGCTCACAAAGAACAGGGGTTACTGGGTAAGGGCGCTTTCTCCCTCTCTCGCGATCTCTTCGTTTAATTAGATCGAGTTCTGTTTCAATCGGTGAATTTAGGGCTAGGGTTTTGAATTGTATGGAGATGGATTATGTATTGGAGTTCCCTCTTTCGCACATTGATCGGCGTCCAAGAAAACGCCCCAGGTTTACTTGGGACCCCCCTCAGCCTCACCCAAAGGTACAATTTTTACCCTTCATTTCATCAAATTTCTCAAAATTGTGGCATCTTTTCGTATACCTATGCTTTAATTTGTTTATTTTTCTTTAAAATCTGCTTTTCAATTTTGAATTTATCCCAATTTACCTTCCTTTGTGTGGTATATTAAATTGGGTAGGAAGTAATGTTAAAACTTTAGGTAATTTGAAGGTAGAAAATAGAAATGATTTCATTTTCCAAATTTCATGATCTGTTGGTGTTCAGAAAATTTAGATATTGTCCAAAATATTGCCTGGGAAGTGAAATTATATTTCTCGAGGAAATTCAATTGTATATTAATAGCATATATAAATAATTTGGAAGAATTGAATAACTTAATTGTTAATATTTTGATGACCCGATAGGTATATCGTAGGTGAGGCATATAGAAGCTGGATATGTTCATTATTCGGGTGTTACGTGTATGATGTATTTAATCTGCATACGTTGATTTTATCTTTGGTTGATTAGAAAAGATAAGGGAAAATGTTAGAAATGAATGATAGATGGGTAAGGGGTGAAGTTTTTGTATTAATGTTTGTTTAGTGGAGTATGAATAAATGGCTGTGTGTAGGCTCAGTCTGGAATATATTATGAGCAAGATGTTGGAAGTGGGACAAGCTTTGGACCTACGAGAGTACTCCCAGATCGTCCTAGTCTTTTACTAAAAAGGGATCTTCCCCACGGCGAGATGATGACAAAGATGGACATTGCATGTTTGTGCTCGGAGAAAATTTAACATCTCGTTGTAATTACGTTCATTCATCATTGAAGAGTTTTTTCTTTTACATTCTTCATGCGTCTTTTCGATGCTGTATTTTAAACCTTCACAATCTAATAAATAACACTGATGCACATCCAACTTTTTTTTTTTTTTTTTTTTTCGGCTTAATGGTATACTTCCAATGAATTTTTATATAAAGAAAATCTACTTACACGTAAAAACTTCTAGGACCTTATCCTTGGTCTTTAGGGTAGTTCAAAATTTTAAAATACATAGTGTTGAAAGTTTTCTTTTTAGTTCATTTTTTACGTTACGGCATGTCAAAATAATTTAGTCTGAGTAGTACAGAATATTTGTTTTCATTTAATACACACACAACATAGTTGTTTGTTGATATTTTGGTTTGTAAAATATTTGTAGTTTTCTGCTCAAACTATTGTTTCTGTACTTGCAAATAAGATTCACAAAAAAATTGGCGAAGGTTAGGTTTTCACTGGATTTGGACCTATGTATAGATGGGTTCATGTACCTTTGATCTGTCTTCTCATATTTCTGCTATTTTCATTGTGCAGGAGCTTTTGGTCAGGTTTTGGAATGCTGGGATAGGGAAACAAAAGAAATGGTAGCTATAAAAGTTGTCAGGAGTATCAAGAAATACCGTGAAGCAGCAATGATTGAAGTTGATGTGCTACAGTTGCTTGGGAAGTATCAAGACTCGCATGCCTAAGTCGCGCCAAGGACAACCCAACACACCGTGCCACACCAAACTATACGGGCCCAAGCCCAAGGTGGGTAGGCCCAAGCCATAACCTGGCGCGAGCCTAGGACGCTCCCGAGCCCAAGACTTGCATACCCAAGTCACGCCAAGGACAACCCAGTGCCCCGCACCACACCAAACCATACGAGCCTAAGCCTAAGGCGAGCCGGCCTAAGCCACAACCTAGCACGAGCCCAGAACGCTCCCAAGCCGAGCTCAGGCCCAACACGTACGCGTGCCGCACGTGTAGCAACCCATTCCCATGGTCCATCCTACTCTCGTGGCCTTCCAAGCAACCCAAACCAATTCAACAATCCTGGCTTTAGATTTTTGGACAGACGATTGAACCGAGGGTATTTTCACCCCGAGTTTCTGCAGATTTGACGTATCCCAGCTTAAATTTCGTACTCGGAGTCTACTACACTTCTACCGCCTATGGAGAACCCTACCATCCAAGCCCTTTCATCCCTCATGGCGAACAACACTTTTCCCGACAAGTCATAGAGTTGACAAGCGCTCTCGCGTAGCAGACAACCTTGGTGAATCAGCTTTTGCAGCGTACCGAGATGCAGTGTGCCTCAAACGAGGTGTCCTAAAGTAGGACAAGGGCAGATGACAAACCTTTCCAGGAGCATCTCAGCAAGCAGCCCCTTAACCAACCACGATTCGAGCGTTCTGGCAGTTTACGCTCTCGTCTAGGTCATTGGGATAGCGTATACTCCAGTCTTAGCACGCGGAGAAGTGTGTACTCCCGATCTAACCCACGAACGAGCATATGTTCACGGTTGAGGCTACACTCCGATTATCAACATGGGCAACCTTTCAGGCTAAATGTTCTTTCACAACTAGGCTCGCAATAAGCATTATTTACCTCACATCGGAGTAGGCAATACCGCAGATAGAGAGAAACAATCACTCAATCGGACTCAAGTTCAACCAACAGCCTTTGAGCAGCTCGCTCGCTTGTCAGGAATGGACCACATACACCGCAGCCGCGGTGTAGACAAGTTGAGCATGGGGAAGAGCAGCCTAAACCTACAGGTCACGATCGGGGGCAGCCGAAAATTCCACTGCCCCAACAGAGGCAAATTCAAGAAGAAGTTAAGAGGCTCATGACTGAATAGTTACACAATTTCCAACGCAACGAGGCTATTGACGATGCACTTCGGCGAAACATGACCAACATAAGCATGTCACCATTCACGGATAAGATCGAGTTAATAGATCCACATCGCGGGTTCACTATGCCTCAGTTCACTGTGTACAAGGGAGACGAAGATTTGGATCAACATATCAAGCACTATCGCAGTACCATGATCCTCTATAGGAACAATGACGTACTTATGTGCAAAAAAATTTCCACAACTCTGCAAGGCGAGGCGCAAGACTAGTTTCACACCCTACCGTCACAGTCGATCCAGAGTTTCAATGAACTTTCCTTAGTTTTCACCAAGGAGTATTCGTCTAACCGGTCAATCAAAAGAACATCCGACCATCTCTTCAGCATCGTAAAAGACCCTTGATAGACAATTCGCAACTATGTCAAGATGTTCAAAACAGAAGAGGCCAAGATTGTTGGCTGCAGTGAAGACATAGTAACGGCAACATTCAGAAATGGGCTTCCCACTAAACACCCTTTATTCGAAAAACTGATCATGGGAGAAGAACTGACCCTGGCAGCTTCGTATGCTTTGGTGGAAAAGCACGCATTATGGGACAAGGCCAAGTAGTCTAACAAAAACGAGTTGGAAAATAAGCACATGGAACATTCCTCAACCAGAGAAGACTCAGCGCCCGAAACATTCACCAAGTTCACGGTTTCAATCAATCAAATTCTCCATAAGTTCAAGAACAAACCTTCGTTCGAATTGCCGCCACTCATGAAGGGCAATCTTACCAGTTTGAATCAGACAAAGTAGTGCGCATTCCATCAAGGATCAGGCCACACTACCAACGGCTGCCTGAAGTGGAAGCAGTACCTTGAGAAACTAACAAATGAGAGCCAATATGATGAGTATCTTGTCAGGTTAACGACACGGCCTACATAAGCAAGGGAAATCTCCATCACCCCTTGAACCCCGTTAGCGCTTTTTCAAATAAGTTTGAAGTCTCAAGCAACTCGACGAACAAGACCTCGCAAGCCGAGGATTATCCAGTTTGTTATGCAGTTTCTACCTTTTTGCACAGTTGATCCATTTCTTTATTTTCAATGAAGATTCAAGAAATTATTCATAAGCCTAGCTCAACTGCTGTCTACAACAACTGCTCAAACACTTATTAGGTATGCTCTCTAATGCGAAATGATAAACTAATTGCTCTCCAGTGCGAGAGGGTAAACTAATTATCCGACACCCATCTGGGTTTGCTCTGCAGTGCGATAAGTTAAACTAATTGCTCTCCAGTGCGAGAAGGTAAACCAAGTCCCCAACACCCATATGGGTCTGCTCTCCAATGAGAGAAGATAAACTAATTGCTCTCCAGTGCGAAAGGGTAAACTAATTCCCCGACACCCATATAGGTATGCTCTCCAGTGTGAACGGATAAACTAATCATTCTCCAGTGCGATAGGGTAAACTAATTTCCCAACACCTATCTGGATTTGCTCTCTAGTGCAATATGATAAACTAATTGTTCTTTAGTGTGAGAGGGTAAACCAATTCTCCGACACCCATATGGGTCTGTTATCCAGTGCGAAAAGATAAACTAATTGTTCTCCAGCGCGATAAGGTAAACTAATTCCCCACCTATCTGGGTAAGCTCTCCAATGTGAAAAGGCCACACAGCTCAAAAGATTAAATACTCGAATACCAGCAAAGCAGCAAATGGTCAAGGGGCAGCAACCACTTCGCTCTCAGCAGTTCGCTCATCTAACACTTCATCTTCAACAACTCTGATCTTGGCAGCTCCATCCTTGATTGCTCCATCTACGGCAGCTGAGAAATCAAGCTTAAGCAGTTTCCTCATTTTTTGGCAAGCAGCCTAAACCGTGGCCCATACCAAGCTAGCCCTTGGCTTCAGTCCAGCTGAACAGCACAAGTTGTGGCCCTTGCCATACCATCTCCTTTTCCCATGCTAAATCGACTCCTTACCCCTGCCAGTCGACATGCCACACCACCTTGACGGCTGCCCCGTGGCAGCACCACCCCCAGAGAAGACAAAGAAATCAACAGAAGGCGGTTCTTTGCATGACAAGCAAAGAAGAGTGCTAGGGGAGAGGAAACAAATATCCTCTAGTTTTCTCTCTTTCTTGTAGGGATAAATAATTGTCCTCTGAAGTTGATTTAATCCCTTACTTAAGGTAGGCTTAAATAGGTTTTGGAGGCGATTTATTTTCTTTTCCTAAAATAATCTAATTCCAAGTCCAAGTGGGAATTTGCATCAAAGTTGGAAATCTCTATACCTGCTACGCTTTCCTGCGAGTAGCTCAGCAGGTGTGAGGGCATTTGTGGAGCAAAAAATAATCATGAAAATTATGGAGGCAACACGTGGACTTTTGGGTAAAAAGGACAAAATTACCCTCAAAGCACATCGGGATTCCTATGCGTAAGCAGCGAACAATAACGACTCAATCAACCTATATTGTATTTATTCAAAACATATTTCATCAATCATCATCAAATTGGTAACTCCCAATTATTCTTTTCAAATTAGGATTAATTAGTAAATTAATTGATTAATTAGTCAATTAATTAATTAATTGATTTATTGCCAATTATCACCATAAGTGGCCGGTCCCTATTTCTCCAAATAAGGCCGGCCACACCCATATAAATACCTCTACATTTCTCCAAAAATCTGAGTTGAATTATCTTCTAAAATTCTCCAAATTTCTCCATACACTTTCTTCTTCAAACTTTAACTTTGGTATTGGAGATTATTCGGCCAAAGTCCCCCCCCCCCAATCCATCGTGGGTGTGTGAGGTTTTTGGCCTTGACCTAAGATGTTAATTGTTTTGCATGTGCATTTTCGTCCAAGAAGAAGAAGGCGGAAATTTGCATCCACTTGTGTCTCCAGTCCACTAAATCTCGTTCTAACAAACTCATGCTAATACTTATATTAATCAGTTAATAGATAAACAATATGCATGCATTGTTCTGTAAGAATCAATTTTTCAAAATCCACAAGCTTATTTTTCGTTGTGCACACATCTTTTAATAACTTGGCATATGAGGGAATGTTAACTGATTATTCTTCATTTTAATAACTTGGCATATGAAATGCATTGAGACGAACGCATCTTTCTACTGTTTCACTTCCGAACCTTATTGTTGTGAGTACGTGGTTATTGAAACACTTCTAGCAGATATGTTTGGTGCATTCAGATAATCTTTACACTTATCTCGAAAGGTGTGCTCTGAACGCGTTCCTTAATTGCATATTCATTATTCTTTTATATTTATAAGCCATATATATCCCTCGTTTTCAGCATTTGTACTCAATAAATGGCTTTCGTCACCCTTGGGTGTCGCCCAGCACATGTCTATCCTGGTATTCAAGGAATATCGGGATCGGGGCGTGTCACTAAATATCTTAATGGTCTCAAATCACTAAGACAAATAGATAGTTTAAATTGGTGATTAACAATTCAAAACCTGCATGCATATATCTTAAGCAAATTAAAAAGAGACAACATATTCCTGCTAAGGCTCGTGGCCTCACCCTAGCAAAAAGAATTAGTTATGCATATTCATAATAAAAATCGCAAAGTCTATATTGAAATAGAAAAAGAAAACACCTTGAAAGTAAGGTTTTGAAATCTCCAAGCTTTAGTCAAAAATCCTCCCTCCAAAATTTGCATAAAGAAGAATAATCGAGGGTTAACCAAAAGGCTTATTTATATTACTCTAAATAAATCTTTCTAGTAAAAGGTCTTAGAATAAGACTAGGAAACCAAATAAATTAAAATAAATTAGGAAACATAATCTTAAATTGACTTGGTAAATTCACTCAAAATTCTGCACAGCCACGTTTTGGACCCATATCAGCTCCAAAACCGGCCCAAAATAGCTGGATATAAAGCTTTAACTACTCTGAACACTTCTCCATAAGGCCACGAACTCATCTAAGATCATCTTGGGCTCCAAAAACTGCAATTAAGTCCAAAAATGTTACTTTCCAACAACGCATACTGCTTCTTTATTTAATTGCCAGAAAATAACCGTTTGGTAGAAATTGCTAAAATTTTGATATGAACAAGCTAAGGAACACACGAACGTCCTCCAATTTGAATTACTCCAAAATTCGTCTGTTTGATCACGTTTCGCTCCAAAGGAAGTCAAATGTCCTATGTTGAAAATATAAAGTAAAGTATCAACATTATACCAAAATAATTATCAAATTATACTAAGAATAGGGTAAAATATATAAATATGTAATCGACTCATCACCAATCCTTCTATATTCTGCAATCTCATGTGCCCTTGACAATTGATGAGTTTGGCAAATGGTGCAAGTGTTAGTCGAGCTATTAGGGTTTTAGCCGAAATGAACGTAGGATAAATAAGGGGTGATGTTAAGGTCTAATTATTGTGTGTGAGTTTATTGATAAACTTGAGTTTTATTATTAATTTTATTTTGTACTTAATTGTAATTACGCAGTAGGGTAAAACAAACAACTAATATTTAAAATTTAAATTGAGTGTAGTAAGAAGTTACATGGGTTCAAATAAAATTTCCTTACTCCATTCATCTAATTGATAGATAAGCATCATGCATGTTGTTAAGCATCATGCATGTTGTTGGCCTAAATAACTTTCGATATGTCTCCTTGCTTTCTAACTACTTGTGATATATTTATTTAAAATCAGGATAGCAAGCAAAAAGGAAATCCATATAGGCCATAGCTAATCAAGCTGATAACGAAACGTACCTGCCAAGATCTTCTTCGATCAATGATCATGACGTCCTTACTTATCTTTTTCTTTACAAAAATGTTATCTGGAGGTGCCCTATATATATTGCCTTAGGTAGGCAAAGATGTTAAATCCAATGATGAAACTTCAAGCCAACAACTCCCACTAGTGTAGTAAAAAATGTGGAAGAATAGTATGCACAAAAGTTCTGCACATTTATATTTACCTCTCATACATATTTTTTAATTTTAAATTGTCATATCGAATGAATCGAAGAATATCAAATAATAAAAGTTTACAAAAAATGTGAAAAATAAAAATAAGTGAATAAATAGTACCATCAATATTGAAATGGGGAACAAACATAGGTTTTGTCGTATCTGTAAAGAGAGATTTTTCAATGTGACCGGTACATGGGGTGGTACATCACGTGTCACTAAACAAATAGTGGGATATGTATGCTAAAAAGTTAATAACTTAAAAAATAAAATTTATCATTATTCTTATTAAAACACGTGATATACCACTTGTGTACCCGTCATAATTAAAAAAAAAATTTATCTGCAAACGCGTGGAAGAAAATATGCATACCACTTGGGCACATAAAAATCCGCATACTTTTAACCTTTTGATCATGCTAATTTAGCATTAACCAAATTAAGGTCATGTCAAATCTGAATTCATTTAAAAAACAAAGGCAATGTTTAACCAAAAAAAAAAAAAAGAAGGCAATTACCGCTTTTCTTCTTACATTTTTAGCCTTTTCTTATCCAAACAAATAAATGGAGCGTGCATGAATCACGATTATTAATAGTTGTCATGTATGGTTTGAATCATATTATTGTTATCTGATTGTGAGGTTAAATTTACCATCTTTTCTTAGTGTATATAATATCGTTTGTTTAAGAAAAAAATATTTTTCATGTATTACATCATTATTAATTAAAAAAAATATCACATAACTCGAGTGAAAATAGCAATTTTATCTTAAAAGTAAATGCTTATTTTCAAATATGAACTTTTTTTAAGTCAAAGTGACCATCATTTATTAGTATCTAGATAATAAAAAATAAAATGCTGCTAAATAAATTAAATATATAGTGCTTTTCTTGCCAAATAAAAAATTATTTACACTAATTTTGAGATATTTTAATTCACAAGGTAATATACAAAGAAAAATATGGTGAAAATTACATAAAAAATTAAAGCTAATACGGAATGTAATAGCTGACTTGGACATGAACGAAAAAACTGAATAATTTTTTAATCTTAGGGAAGGTTTTTGTTTGGGAGCTTTATATATAGAGACAAAAACTTTTACTATATTTCAAGGAACTCCATTAATTTTTAAACATGTCAAGAATAGACAAAAACATAAAAACAATTAAAGCCCAACTAAAAAACATAGAAACAATGTTATAAAATATCAATCATACCCCTAAGGCCTTAGGGCTGTTAATAGAACTCAACTCTCACAACTTCAACAAAATTAATGTGTAATAAGCTCAACTCATCCTTGCCCACATCCCAACCGAAGTGTGTCTTCCCTCCTTAGTCATTTCTTTGATATTAACCTTTGGAGGTTTAAGATAACTAGACACACAAAGAGAGAAAGATATGACATACAGAAAAATTATGGCATTGAGAATGTGCGAGTCTCTCTGGATTAGGCATATATGCTTAAAATGCCAGAAAACCAATTAATGAATCTATTTTTCGAATGATTTTTGTCTTTGTCTTTGTATTTTAGAAAAAAATGGTTATTAGATATAAGGGTATTTTCGTAACTTAAACTCCAAATAAAAAAAAGGGAATAATGTCATCTTTCACATATATTAAACTTTTGTCTATCTTTGTAATGTTTAAAAAATATTGTCTCAATTTAAAATTAAGTATTAAAAGTGTATCTATGTTTTTAAAGGACTGAAATGTAGTTTTCTAATTATTTAATGCTAATGATTTCTACATTTCCTTCTTTTGTTATGGTCTTCGGTTAAACAAATCAACCGATAAAAACAATGAAACTGAATGTAGCAAAGGAGTATAAAAAGTATGAAAATCATTTTTTTATTTAATTATAACATAAGAAGATGAAAACATATCAGTTTAACTCAATTCAATCTTAATCGTAAATTCATCTTCCCAAATCCTAATGATACTAGGATTCTTAATTCTGATAAAATTTCTGGGGTACAAGTAAGAGATGATTTTTCATAGGCACGGTGAGAGAAGCGTCAGCTGATTCTTCCATGTCCAAATCTTCCACCTTCATCCCATTAGGCAATTTCCAATCAAACCAGTAGAGAAGATTTGTAAGTCCAAACTGTAGTGTCGTTGTCGCCATGTATATCCCTGGACACATTCTTCGACCAGCTCCAAATGGCAAATATTCATAATGTTGTCCTTTAAAATCAACCGAGCTTCCATCAAACCTTTCTGGGAAAAACTCTTCTGGGTCGTTCCAAATCTTAGGGTCTCGTGCGATTGCCCCTTCATTCACAAGGATGAGTGTTTTGGGGTCCACATCATAGCCTTGGATTTTGAAGTGGGACATGGCTTCTCTTGGAAGAATCATTGGAGCTGGAGGATGCAGTCTTAGTGTTTCTTTGATTATCATCCTTAGGTATTCAAGCTGCTCCGTATCACTTTCACTGACTAATCCTTTGTTTCCAATGCAATTTCTGACTTCTTGTTGCGCTTTCTTCATCACTCTAGGGTTCTTAACTAACTCTGCCATTGCCCACCACATTGTAATTGCACCAGTGTCTATTCCACCTAAAAATAAGTTCTGATTCACATGTCTCATAGTCAGCAACATAAAAGGGTATGCGTTTGAAAAAATTAGTAATTAAAAAATGTTGTTTAAAGTTATAAACACGACTTATTTTTATTAAAGAGCAATGATATTGTCTTTTCTTTTAAAATAACTCAATATTGTCGGTGACTGATAAATAGCAGTTTTTATGAAAATTACTACAAAAAAAATTAATCATTCATTGGTCTGAATGAGTTTAATAATTACCATGAGGACAGCCTTGACACTTGCATGACCAAGTTGTGCAGCTCCAACCACGCCAGTTTGCTCCTTCAATGTTCTAAGCAACACATCAATTATGTCTTCGTGTTCTTGTTTCCTCCCAGGCATCAAATGATCATCAACGAGCTGCTGAAAAAACACATCCAACTCACTCGTAATCCGATCAAACTTCTTTTGCACACCGGTAACCCTGTCGGTAATCCACCCGATCCATGCCGGAAAGTACTCGGCTCCCGACATGCCTCCTAGCATGGTTTCGATGTCGTGAATGATCTTGTGAATAGCCTTACCGCTCTTGTAATTGCTGCTCTGCAAGCTCGTCCCAAACCCTACTCTAAACACTATGCTTGCAACTAGGGCAAACAACATTTCGCTGACATCGACAGGAGCGACAGAGGATGAAGAGTGATCAGAGATTGATTTTACCATTTTAGCCACTTCTTCTTCACGGATTGACCGGTAAGACTGGACCCTTTTCACGCTGAAAAACTCGACCACGCATATTTTTCTAATCTCTTTCCAGTAGTCGCTGTAAGGCGAAAATGCCACGTCCAGATAGTTGTACGTAAGCCGACGGGACCCGGCGTAGGTGGGCCGGCTGCAGCAGTGGAGGTCATTGGTTTTGAAGACGTCTTTGGCGGCTTCGGCAGATGAGACTACTACGGTGGGGATGCGGCCGAGGTGGAGGAGCATGACGGGCCCGTATTTTTGGGAGAGTTGGAGGAGGGATCGGTGGGGTGCTGAGCCAAGTTGGTGTAAATTGCCTATGAGGGGGAGCTTGGGAGGGCTTGGTGGAAGGTGCCTTTGCTTATTTTGTGGGGTTTTATTGACATGTTGCTTCTTTTTAAGTAGAAGTAGAGGGATAAGTAGGAGAAGTAGAAGCCAGAAGATTTGGGAGGTCATGGGAGTCATTGTTGGAGCTTTCTATCAATGATATAATTTTTCTGAGGTCTTCGTCTATATATAAGCAGAGGTAGAGATTTCGTAAGGGGAGTCAAAATCCTAAAGGGCATGCATCATGTGTATGCCTTTCAATGCATATGAATTTTTAATCACATTATTGGCTATTATAGTATTTAATTGTAGAAAAGGAATTAGCTGTCCAGGCCGCTGGAGAAAATCAAAAAGATTTATAACACTAGATATATTTCTGTTTTTTATTTTAACCCATCACAGTTACCTTCAGCTTTTAGGCTCTCCTTTCTTTTATTTTTGAGCTTTTATATTGGATCACTTCATGTTAAAACTCTGGAACTTGAAGCGTGGAATCTTGGCTAGTTTTTTTGGACAAAAAAAATATATATAAGTCTGCAAATTTGACAAAGCAACCAAATTCTTGCAAGCTTATCATGTTGCTGGTGCTTGTGGGTTTTAAGATGCTTCAAATTCTATAAAACTAATCCAAATTCCCATATGGTGTGCTGTACAAGAAATTTTTCTTTGCAATCGGAACATGAGTGTTACACCACGTGTTTTTATATAAGCAATGAAAAATTTTATTTTTTAAGTTATTAACTTTTTAACACACATATCCCACCATTTGTATAATGACACGTGGTGTACCATCCCGTATTCCAGTCACATTGAAAAATCTCTAGTGTTGTACGAGAAGAGGACAAAAAGAAAAGGAAAAAGACAGGAGGAAGAGAATGTAGGAACATAGATGAAGGGAGAGGGAGGGGGAAGATGAAAAAGGTAGGAAATTAATGTTAGAAAGTTAGAAGGGGAAGGTAAATGCTAGGGAGATTATGTTTTTAGACAACATGAGGTGACTGTTGATGGTTAATTTCTTTCTTTAATGGTTTACAAAAGAAAGAGGAAATTGTAGTAATGATCCCTCAACTTTAATGTAATTAGAAATGGTCCTTAAACTAAACATTCATGATTAAATTTGCAAACCAAATGACATGGTTGTTGATGATTTGGTTATTACTTAAGTATTGATTGATGTGCTTATGTGCTATTGGTGACACATCACTTGATTTGCAAATTTAAGTTAAAAAATTGATCTCCCTAACATTATCCAAGTTGGATTATAGAGGCAATGATTAGGAAATGACACCACCTATGTGTAACTGAATCTCCACCTCCACATACCTTAAAGAAACAATAGACTAACTATCTTGTTCCAAATCATGCCACATCCTAATAATAGAGTTCAAATATCTTCTATGTGGCCTTTACTATTGATTGATATGTTAATAGCACTCCTTAAATTCATTATCACAAATGTAACACATATCAACCAATGATAAAAATCATAGAAAAGATACATACAAAATAGGTGCAGAAGATTTGATCTCAACTTGTTCGACATTACCCTGCTTGCGCATCCTTTCACATTTGTGTAAATTCCAAACCGACCCACGTCCAATTACGGCCCACTTTTTCTTTAAGCTGGGCTTATGAGTAAAAAAAACCCAAGTCTAATTACGGCCCATACAATTAATATTGTGTGGTCAACATAACAGCTCCACTTACCAACCAACAGTCCAGATTAATCCTCCCAATCACATCCGACGGTTCGCGGTGGCTCACAAAGAACAGCGGTTACTGGGTTAGGGCGTTTTCTCCGTATCTCGCGATCTCTTTTGTTTAATCAGAGCGAGCTCTGTTTCAATCGGTGAATTTAGCGTTAGGGTTTTGAATTGTATGGAGATGGATTACGTGTCGGAGTTCCCTCTTTCGCACATTGATCGGCGTCCAAGAAAGCGCCCCAGGTTTGCTTGGGACCCCCCTCAGCCTCACCCAAAGGTACAAATTTTACGCTTTTTTTTGTTTATTTAGGCTTTAGTTTGTATACTTTTCATTAAAATTAGCTTTTCAATTTTGAATTCATCCCAATTTACCTTCGTATGTGTGGTAAATTCGACTGGGTAGGATATAATGTTAAAATTTTAGGTAATTTGAAGGTAGAAATCGAAATGATTTCATTTTCCAAATTTCATGATCTACTAGTGTTCAGAAAATTTTGATCTTGTCCAAAATATTGCCTTAGACATGAAATTATATTTCTTGAGGAAATTCAGTTGTATATTAATAGTATATAAATGATTTGGAAGACTTGAATAACTGAATTGTTAGTATTTTGATGACCCCTTAGATATATCATAGGTGAGGCATATCGAAGCTGGTTATGTTCAGTATTCGGGTGTTACATTTGTATGATTTATTTAATCTGCATACATTGATTTTGTATTTGGTTGATTAGAAAAGATAAGGGAAAATGTTAGAAATGAATGATAGATGGGTAAGGGGTGAAGTTTTTGTATTAATGTTTGTATAGTGGAGTATGAATGAATGGCTGTGTGTAGGCTCAGTCGGGAATATATTATGAGCAAGATGTTGGAAGTGGGACAAGCTTTGGACCTACGAGAGTACTCCCAGACCGCCCTAGTCTTTTTGTAAAGGGGTTAACTCAAAAAGGATCTTCCCCTCGGCGAGATGATGACAAAGATGGACATTACATGTTTGTGCTTGGAGAAAATTTAACATCTCGCTGTAATTACGTTCATTCATCGTTGAAGGGTTTTTCCGTTTACATTCTTCATGTGTCTTTCGATACTGTATTTTAAACTCCCCCAATCTAATAAATCACACTGATGTACTTCCAACTTTTTTTTTTTTTTTGTTTGCTCAATGGTGTACTTCCAATGAATTTTTATATAAAGAAAATCTCCTTACGAGTAAAAACTTCTAGGACCTTATCTTTGGACTTTAGGGTTGCTCTAGAATTTAAAATATATATCTAAAGTGTTGAAAGTTTTATTTTTAGTTCATTTTTTTCGTTACGGTGTGCCTTCAAAATAATTTAGTCTGAGTAGTTCAGAATATTTGTTTTCATTTAACACACACACACACATAGTTGTTTGTTGACATTTTAGGTTTGTAAAATATTTGTAGTTTTCTGCTCAAACTATTGTTTCTGTACTTGCAGATAAGATCCACAGAAAAATTGGTGAAGGTTAGGTTTTCACTGGATTTAGACCTATGTCTAGATGGGTTCCTGTACCTTTGATCTGTCTTCTCATATTTCTGCTCTTTGCATTGTGTAGGAACTTTTGGTCAGGTTTTGGAATGCTGGGATAGGGAAACAAAAGAAATGGTAGCTATAAAAGTTGTCAGGAGTATCAAAAAATACTGTGAAGCAGCAAGGATTGAAGTTGATGTGCTACAGTTGCTTGGGAAGAATGACAGAAATGGAAGTCGGTGAGTATACTTTTCCTGTCATGGTTATTTCTTTTGCTTCTTAGCAGTTGTAAAATGAAATTTGGGTGATTGTTAAGTGGCTTTATTCTTTGCAGTTGTGTTCAAATACGGAACTGGTTTGACTATCGTAACCATATATGTATAGTAAGTATAAGCTTGATTTTTGATAAAAATGATTCCCCAACTTCACCAATATTTTGGGGGTTAAGACATTTTTGAATTTAAATGGTCTTAACAGGTATTTGAGATGCTTGGACCAAGCTTATACGATTTCCTCCGGAAAAATAATTATCGTGCATTTCCGGTTGATCTTGTCCGCGAACTTGGCAGGCAACTGTTGGAATGTGTAGCATGTGTGTAGTTGGACTTCTGTTGTTTCTCTTATCTCATTCAAATTTTATAGCGGCAGTTGTACTATTCCATAAGTTTTTACCTTTCCTTCTTAAAAATTTACTTGAAGTTTCTGCTTTTTTTTTTTTTTTTTTTTTTTTCAGTAAAGCTTATTCCCATGACATGTATGAATATCTTCTGAGCATCTTTTCTTGGGCTGGACAATGACTTTAAAGTGAACACTAGTAGTTCTTATGTTGTCTGTGGCATGTAACTTTTGCAGTCATGCACGATATGCGTCTCATCCATACCGACCTGAAGCCTGAGAACATACTTTTTGTTTCTTCAGAATACATTAAAGTACCTGACTACAAGGTATTTCTTCCTGTGATTATAGTTATATTGTTCTGCAGTTTGTGTTTTTTTTTACTTTTTTATTGTTGCCCCTTCAAATGAGACGGTTCACTTATTCTCTTTGCCTCTTACCTGCATCCAGTTCACTTATTGAAAATTGTAATTTTTATTCATTGCTTTGCTGTCACAGTTTACATCCCGGCCGCCAAAAGATGGAACTGGTTATAAAAGGTTGCCAAAATCTAGCGCTATCAAGGTTATTGATTTTGGTAGCACAGCCTATGAGCATCAAGAGCACAACTACATTGTGTCAACAAGGCACTACCGGGCACCTGAGGTTATTCTGGGTATGCTAATAGTAATACTATGCTCTCTTTTCTCTTGCAAATCACTTGCATTTAGAATATTTAGTATCAATTTATATTTTAACATTCATAAGATTGTGAATATTTACAGGACTTGGATGGAGTTATCCATGCGACATATGGAGTGTTGGTTGCATCTTGGTAGAGTTGTGTTCGGTATGTCTCTGAGTTATACTGGTCCATCAGTCTCTGCCAAATTTCTGGATTAGGACTAACTGTAGAGATTCTGACAAACAAATAAAATAAAATTCTTTACAGGGAGAGGCTTTGTTCCAGACACATGAGAACTTGGAACACCTAGCTATGATGGAGAGGGTTTTAGGTCCAATGCCACAGCACATGTTGAAAAGAGCAGAGTATGTGCTTTCCTTAGGAATTTCATCGTATTTTAAAGTTCAGATCACATTTGTTCGTCTATATTCATCACTGTCTCCTTTGCTACTTCTGTATTCTTGGTTCAGCCGTCATGCTGAGAAGTATGTCAGACGGGGTAGATTGGATTGGCCAGAAGGTGCAACTTCTCGAGAAAGTATTAAAGCCGTTTTAAAGCTACATCGTCTCCAGGTATATGGAATACCGTACTTTTACTCTTCTGTTTTGAAATATGTTCAGAAACGTTGTTTAAATTAAACTTTATTAAATCAACCACAAAAAAAAAAAAAACTTTATTAAATTATATCATCTTTGTCAGAATATAGTGATGCAGCATGTCGATCATTCAGCTGGTGATCTCATCGACCTCCTGCAAGGTCTCCTTAAATTTGACCCGTCCAGCAGGCTAACAGCTCCCGAAGCCCTTAGGCATCCCTTCTTTACCAGGGATCATTACAGGAGGTTTTAGCCAGTTGGAAAATTCATTCTTGTGTTGTTAGTAGGTTTTGGTTGGAGTGCATTACGGGGTATTAGCTTACTGAAGAGCGGTGTTTGCTTGCTTTCATTTCTTGGCATACACAAACATGAAGGGGCTCGACGGGAACCCTGGATTTCTGTAACTTCACTGTCTACGGGAAAGCTTATGTAATTAACCTGTTCGCATAAGTTTCTCCTTGTTCGATTTTGTACCATGAAATGAAATGTAACATGTTTTTGAAACAATGAGTCGGATACATTAAGGTGTGATGCGTTTTCTGAACAAGCTTAGCTTTCGGCCTGTGTATTTGTTTGTTTATGTTTTCTCAGATGGATGAACAGATGTTTGTTTACGTTTTCACATATTGCAGTAAATTTCAGTCTTGTAGTCTCATAGATTTGTCAAAAAGTTGGGTTGGTTTTATTTTCTGCTGCTTGAGAAATTACAGTGCATTACAGCAAAAGATCAAACTCCGTCGCGATTGAGGCTACTTCTGTCCATAAGCTCTTTGGTTATAAGTTTCACTTATCAAATGGATTAAGGGCCACTTTGTGATTGCCGTGCTTTTAAAAAATAAAAAATAAAAACTGTTTTGTTGTTCTTTAAGAATGATCATTTGTGAAATAAAGCAGTTGAACGTTGATAAACTGCATTTTTTAAGCGAGAGTATGAAAAGCAAGGAAAAAGCATTAGTAAATTTTAACGTGAAAATGATATAACTGTATCTAATGACCAAATGGGCATGGTAGAGGGGATGGTGGCGATGTAGGGGCAGTGGTGGTGACAGCTGTGGTGGTAATTGGAGCATAAATGGTGGGGTATGGTGGTGCTGCCCATGGTTGAGTGTGGTGGTTGGGGTGTAGAGTTAACAATGGTGGTAGGGGGCAGTGGTGACGGTTGTGGTTGTGATTATGGTTGCGGTCGTGACGGTTATGGCTGCAGTGGTAGTTATGGTGGTGACGGTAGTAGTGGTGGGAGTCATTTTGTTCGGCAAGGAATAAATATATGTGGAATGATAAATATTGTCATTTCTAAACACTAAGCGTATTAAAGGAATTGAAAATATATTTTTTTTGTAAAGTGAATAGTACCAGGTTTATTTTTTTAGTGTAAAAATGTGGTTTTTCGTTAAAATGAACAGTATCGCGGGTTTTTCGTTAAAACTTCCAAGTAATTAGAAAACTAATGAAAAAAGCTTGAAAACTTTGAGTTTTAACGATAAAGACAAAATAAAAGGTAAAGTGAATAGTACTAGGTTTGACTTTTAGTGTAAAAATGTGATTTTTTGTTAAAGTGAACAATACCGCGGGTTTTTTGTGACATCCCACATCGGCCAGAGGAATGATCCTTAAATGTATATTCTCATCTTTACCTAGCACGAGGCCTTTTGGGAGCTCACTGGCTTCGGGTTCCGTAGGAACTCCGAAGTTAAGCGAGAAGGGGGCTAGAGCACTCCCAGGATGGGTGACCCACTGGGAAGTTGCTCGTGAGTTCCCAAAAACAAAACCGTGAGGGAATGGTAAGCCCAAAGCGGACAATATCGTGCTACGGTGGTGAAGCGGGCCTGGGAAGTGATCCGCCTCGGGTCGGGATATGACACTTTTCGTTAAAACTCTCAAGTAATTGGAAAACTAATGAAAAGGATTTGAAAACTTTGAGTTTTAACGATAAGAACAAAATAAAGGGTAAAGTGAATAGTATCATGTTTGACTTTTTAGTGTAAAAATATAGTTTTTCGTTAAAGTAAACAGTACAGCTGATTTTTCGTTAAAACTCTCTTAAAATTATTCTTTAAAAGTTCAATCCTGCATTTTATGAAAGTAGCTTTTAAAAGCTATACGAAGGTCCATTACTTTTAGAATAAGCAAAATATTTTTTTTTTAACCGAACTCTTTGTTTTTTTTTTAACGAAACTCTTTTTTATTGTTTAATTTTGAAGTGAAACAGCTTTTCGTGAAAAAAAAAAAAAGAAAAAAAAGAAAAAAAAAGAGAATATCCGATCGGGATCTCAATATGAATACGAAAGTCAATGAAACAAATTTGGAAGTAACTAGCGAAAATTCGATGCTTGAAACACAATCCAAGAAAAAAGAAAAGATGAAAAAGAAAAAGGATGGAATTCCAAATGCTAGCTTAGTGCTTTGTCTTGCATTTTCTAGTCACCAGAACTCCATCAGGAGGTCTAGTGAGCACAACTCTGCAGTCACCGTGCAACCAGTACGAGTATCGGAGGATCTTTCCGAAGTTAGCTCGTGCCCGGAAATACCCCTTCACCTCAAACTCCGCCCGATTGCTCTCCATCTGCTTCTTAAGCCTCTGACTTTCCAGCACTCCGAGACGCACCTGGCTGGCCACCATGTGAACATTTGCAAACATGGACCGACTCCTCTCTGCCGAGAAGGGTTCTACGTACTGGGTGGCAATGAGGGTATTTCCGTAATATAGATCAATGATCAGGTAGCTAAAGTCGACGCTGACCTTCTTGTTTGGGTTGGTGAAGTTTGCCAGCACTGTAACGTCGGCATTGAGAAGATATCCCATGTCAAGATACGCTGCGTTTAGCGTGGCGGAAGAGACGTCGAATTTCGGAGTCCGGGGACGGAAAACAAGATAGATTATGAGAACCACTAGGCCGGTTATGATTATGAGAACCCAAAAAATTGCACAGCAAATGGCTCCGGACCATGTGAAGACGTTGGTTGGTTGAGGGCGTGGTATGAGCAAGCCCTGCGGGTGAGTACGTCGGCTATGCGGCTGCCCTTGTGAACCGTGTGGCCAGGGATATTGTTTGTCTTCACGATCATGGTACGGGGAAGGCCCGGTTGGAACTAGAGGCGGGGTTTTCCGGCCTTTATGCTTTTTCTTAGGATGTCGTTCGTCTTCATGATCATGGTATGGAGCTGCCACGGGTGGAACTACAGGCTGGGTTTTCCGGCCTTGATGCTTTTTCCGAGGATGGTGGTCTTCATGATCAGGGTGCGGGGTTGGCACTGATGGAACTAGTGGTAGGGTTTGCTGGTCTGTCAGCGGATGTTGTTCTTCGAATTGTGGATGAAATGACACCAATGGACCCGCTGGGTTGGAATGCCGCCATTGATGCTTAGACCGGGGCCGGCGAACCTGCTCAAATTGTATTGGTTCTGGCTCGACTTCTGGTGGTTCAGGGTGATGCGGTCCAGGCCAGTCTGGTCTGAGGTTGGGTGGCGCGGGGTGTTGGCCATGGTGCTGTGGGAGTGGCACCAATGGACCGTGTGGAGATGTTTGGGTAAGTTGTTCTGGAGTTTGTGACGGATATGGCCGGACAAAATGTGGGTTGGTGTCACCAGGGCGAGGCATGGCGGTACGGAGTGGTACTGAGAAATGAAGAAGTGAAGCATGGAGGAGCGGATGCGGATGCGGAATAATAATACTCAGGAATTGGTGTGAGAGAATAACTTGAAGAGGACTTCAAGGATGATTTTATGAAAGGGAAAAGAATCAACGTGTAGGTGGCACAGGAGGCAAGCAATCTCTGGTGGCAACTTTTTGTCCAAGTGCTTCGGTGTATTTTAGAGTGGCAGCAAAATTACATATTTGCCCCTATATCCAGCTTGCCTAAAAGCTAAATGCTACAGAAGATGCAAACTTCAACTGGATATAAACACTTCCTGCCAGATATACCATTCAACGCTAACTTGCTCATGACCAGAGAACATCTTTAACCGTTACCGGAGATGTTATGTGACCCGGGGTCTGGCTTATAACAAATGCCGCGAGTATTTGAAAAGCACCTTGTCGGCGGTTGTGTTATACTTGTGAAAACTAGTGGTGATTCCTTGGAAGTTCTCTTCGTTTTCTTCCATCCTCAAAACTCCGGCATGGCAAAGGAAACCCGGTCTTCATATTCTTTAATCCGCTTTTCTTCAGGACATGGCCAAAAAATTTTGTTGTTCTTTCTGTTAGTCCCTACATGCAAAGGAAAAATACAAATAGCATCAATCAAAATTCTGCTAGAATATAATCCAATGCAAGTAAAAGAAAAAAAAGGAGGGCAAGAGAATAGTGGCAGTAGGTCCAAAAATCACTGCATTTCGAATAAGAAGTCATACTTGAGTAATTTTAATGCCCAAATTTGATTGATAGTGCTCTCACGCTGGCGTTCTTAAAATAGATCTGCAGCCTCTGCATGTGAGCTATATGTCCATGAAGGTCATGGTGCACCCTAAGAAAATTTTAAAAAAAAATTAAAAAAAAAAATGTTATAAGGGATTTAATGTAATTACTAATTAGGATAGAGTTATTCTCAAAATAATAAATAAAAAACAACAATCACTGAGAGAGAGAGAGAGAGAGAGAGAGAGAGAGAGAGAGCTTGGTCAAACAGCTTATTCATATAAGGAATGCAGCAAAGATCTCAAGCAGAGACAACAGAAAACATGCAGTATTGTGCCCCATAAACGACATACTCAAATTAATAAAACACGAAGTCGAAAGCAAATTCTTGAGCAATCAGATATGATCACTCACTTACATCATCTCATCTCACATCGAAAAAAGAAAACGAGAATCAAAACTCTAGATTGCTTCAGAACTATATTGGTAGATAACACCAAAGACTAGGCATATAATCAAGTCGAAGAACTCTGCCACACTTAATAGGGAACAAAATCAATATGCAGTTCTGAAATCTTCATTAGGTTTCTCTTTAGTTTACCTTCCTTAGACAATTGGGGGTGATAGTCAATAACAATGTTCTCTGAGAAAAGAGTAAAGGTAAGCAATTACCGTTCAGCAGTCTGGTTCTTGCAAAGCCCACTTGCGTTACGTGTTGTTCCCTGGGTCAAAGAAAAGAACAAAGTAGGCTAAAGTAATTTTTGGCATTCTAAGCAGACTGCATGCGTCAAGTTAGGGAGAAAAATCATATATGGATAAGCATTGCCCTCTTAAAAACGTCGGGCTGAACAAATCCAAGGTCCCAATCCTGCTTAAATGAACACAAAGAACATTATTGACCAATGACAAGATTCAAGAATATGGTGAGAAGACATTGAAAACAATTATGAAGGCCATAGAAATTTAGAAACAAATAATCATGAAGCAACAATTCCTTCAAAGCTTGTGCCTAAAATGCAGCATTGTACCAATGATTTTATTAATCAACCATCAACCACCACAATACTCACATCCTTCTACTTTGATAGTTTCAATGTCAGTTTTTCATGACGGTGAAATAAATTGTCATAAGCACTGGACAAATGAATGTATCCTGGGTATCTAAGACTTATTATCCTCCTCCACCCCACCCCCCCCAAAAACAAAAAAACCCCAACATTCCCTCATACACACCCATGTATATTGTTTGACGACACTCACAAGCAGCAGAATACATGTACTTGTATTCATATCAAATGGAAATATATATACATAAATGAATCCTACAAGCTTGCACCTGAGTTGTTTGTAGCTTGCCAGAAAGAGATAATGGACCAGGCTTGATGAGGTGAAATCCTCGCTAAGAAGTGCCTCTAACTATGGACTCTGCAATAGACCATAGTCCGTAAGTAAGATAGCATAATCATCACAACCAATAAACCACACTTCAAGTAAAAATAGGTCAGTAGCATCACAGGTTTAACAGTTTATCGATAATAAGCACCAAAACTTATACAACTGAACAATAAAACTGCAGCGACACTTATTGGTACATAAACATAAAAACTAAATGGTTTGTACACCATACTAACCATTTAGCATTTTCATGCGGCATCTTTTGAATTGATGGCATTAACCAGAGTCTCGGAGAAAGCTCCATCAAGAGTAAAGCCCTTTTCCATCATCTGATTCCATACCCTACAAGCGACTGAAACCTTATTCTCCCTTATGAGACCCCCAATTATCAATTTAAAAGTTACCTCATCAGCGCTACATCCTCTAGTCTGCATTTCCTCATAAAGATGCATAGCGTCGCTCACTTTAGAAGCCTTGAGCAGCCCGTTAATGAGAGCATTATATGAAATCACATCAGGGGTGATTCCCTTCTCTAACATTTCACTGAAAACACTATAAGCCATTTCAATATTCCCACTCTTACATAAGTGATCAACTATTGTGGTGTAAAATATACGGTCAGGCAACAGACCCATTGCTGTCATCTGATCAAGAAGCTTCTTGACTATATCTGAGCTACCTTCTCTTAAAAAAGCATTTATAAGAATAGTGAATGTAACCAAATCTGGCACAGTGCCCTTGTTACGCATTTCCTCAAACAGTTTGTAAGCACTTCCAGTACGGTTTGCCTTGCAAAATGCGGTAATGATGGTATTATATGACACAACATTACACAACCCTTTTGGCTCCATCCTAGTTCGCATCAACAAATACGCCTTATCTGGTCTATTAGCTTTACAAAGGCCCATGAGAAGCTGATTATAACTATACACATCCGGTTCCATCCCACCCCTCTCCATTTTCTTCATCAACTTCTCAGCCTCCTCCAACATGAACGCATTACAGCAATAATTCAACAACACATTGTGAGAAACCAAATCCGGCTCGCACCCATTTCTCTTCATAAATGACTTGATTGCCTGTGCCTTATCAATCCTACCGGCACGACAAAACCCGCTAATCAAAGCATTATAAATCAAACTACTAAAATTGACTCTACCCTTCATTTCATCAATGACAAGGTCATAAGCCAAATCAACCTTCCCACCCTTGCACAACCCAACAACCAGGGCCGTGCACGCAATGTTATCCGGCCTAAACCCTTTCCTAATCATACCATTCCAAATATCAACTGCCATATCAAATTGTCCAGCTTTACACAACCCATCGATAATTATAGTATACGATACAACATCCGGCTCTCTTCCTTTATCAACCATCCTATGAAACAATTCCAAAGCAAAATCCGTCCTGTTTTCTTGGCACAGAAGATTCAAATATATATTGAAAGCCCAGATGTCAGGCAATGCCCCAATCCTATCCATGTCTCGAAGAAGCTTCTCAATGAGGGTGAAATTTCTAATCTTACACAGGCCAGAAATGAACCTGGAGTAAGTAAACGGGTCCAAGGAGAATCCCTTCGGCACCATTTCGTAGTAGTAGTGCTCGGCGAGATCGTAACGCGAGTGCTTGACGAGTACGCCGATGAAGCGGTTGTAGTCGACGCTGAAAACGCGGCAGTCCGAGTGGGTCATTTCGTCGAACACCTGGAGTGCTTGATCGATGAGGCCAGTTTTCACGTAGTAAGCTATGCGGCTCCGGTATATGAGGCGGTGAACGCCAAGACTTCGATACATATCAGAGTGAATGCATAGCAGAGACGGTCGAGGAACCTAATGCGTCGGAATGTATGGTATCCGGCGGAGAGGGAAATGGGAGGCTAGAACCCCAGAAATGGAGACGGAGGAAGGAAGAGCGGGTTTAGGTGTAGCCGCAGGTGAAACGACGTCGGTTCCAGAAAATGGTGGTATAGCTACAGCCATTCGATAGGAGGTATAGCTATGGCAGCTGCCAATGCCAAGGCCACCTGGTTTCAACAATGGCGACGATGAACGCAATGCGGCGCGGGGAAGGAGAGAGTGGGTGGATTTGGGTTTGGGTTTGTTCGGTTTAAGGATTTTTTGTTGGGCTTTGTATTTGGGCTGGGCTGACTTCGAATTAATTATGTTTCTGTTGGGTTTTAGTTGGGCTTTGAGTTTTGAAGACTAGGTTGTGTTGGCCCAATCTTATTTGCATGCGGACTTGTTAATAATAAACAAGTATGACATGATTACATGCTTGGTATGAACATCATTTGGTGAAGCGAATTTGCTATTCATAGACTTATTTTTATTTTTCATACGCTGTTGTTAATTTTTTTACATTGATTTTCTGCTATTTGTTCGATCTAACGATCGAAAATTAAGATGGTATGTGAGAAGTATAAGTGGGTGTATAGATAGCACTACCCATGGTGTAATCATGAATAAAGAAAGAAGGAATCGGAATGAGAGGAGTTCCTCCTCTAATAATTTTCTCAAGTATTGAATTACAAGTTGTAATATGAGAGCCACTTGTTTGTTGAGTTCGTGTGTATTAGTAAATACATAAGAAGCCATAAATTCGACTGATTCTAATTTTTAACATACTATGTGTTGAAATAACGAAAGAGAATGCGAATCTACTGTTGAAATTCTAAATAAGTAAACACGTCAATAATGTTAAACAAAATTTCAGAAGCATGATCCTGTTTTTGGAATGTGATGTGAGACAACTATTCGACTAATGGTGCATGTCAGTCATATCACTGTCTCGTAATAATATTCTAAAAAAAAAAAAAAAAGTTTGAATAATTGTACGAGTGTAAACCATTTGCATCTACAAACTTTAGTCGTATCTCTTTTTATAATTAAAGTTCGACTCTTGCTTTCCATCCTCTAGATCGGAAAAATATATCGGCAATACGACACAAACAATTTCAAGTATCTTAGAAAGTCTCATTAAGTTAGCTTACAAGCATAGAGGTCGTGCATGATTACAATGTATAAGTTGTATTCCAACTCACACACAAGTGGAAAACCGAGCTTTCACCTTATCCATAGAACATTTTTCAAATATTAATTCTTTCGCTTAAGGACAAAGTAGTGAAATTATTGAGAGATAAACATAAAATTTGTTTTTAAGTGACTAATTTAGAGGAGTTTGGATCATCTGTCTGAGTTCAATAATTTGTAATTACGGTATTGTAATTAATTTTTGAGAAAATTATAGAAATGGTGGGTTAAATTTAAGAGAGCATTGCTCCAATGTATTAAAATTAAGGGACCATTTATTCAATCGAGTTAAAGTTGATGAACCATTGGACAATTTTTCCATTTGGTTTTTTATATTTGCCCCTTGATTCAGCCTCATATGTGTGACACGTGACTTATTTTGATGGAATTCTTGACGAAAATGACTATAACTGCATATTTTGACGAGTTAAGGGATCAGTGGTCACATATTTTTAGTTGAGAGACCATTACTGCAATTGGGTTAAAATTAAGAAACCATTACTACAATTTTCTTTTATTTTTTTTTGGCTCGTAAAATAACTATTATGTTTTCAAACCTTTTTTTTTAAGCAAACAAAGATAATGTACAAGGAGTGAATGAGAGGTTGAGGAAGGGACGATGGAGAAATGAAATGTATGAAACAAAACCTAAAAAGAAAGTGAATCATAGTTTGTGGTTAATTATCATTTTGTGTATTCACGTACATTTTTTCCACTTTCTTTGCATACGCTGTTATTTCTTGATGTTTTCTATTCTCTCAAAATTTTTAACAAAATAATGAATATTAAAAATAAAATAGTTATCAGCATACCTTAAAGATGTTATAATTTTCTAAATTACATCAGCAAACATTTATCTTATTAAATTGACTCTGCATTTCCTAAGAGCACCGATGATAGTTTCATTTGTCCCTCATAACCTTCGTGTATAAAATACAACTTTGTGTTGGGTAGGGGACCGGAGAAGAAAACCAATTTGATTTTTTCTTTCCTTGGCCACCTTTCTTGACCCAATATTTTCTATTTCTGCCAAAATTATTTCTTTTTTTTTTCTATTGGTGCAACCGACGTTGACTACAGCTGAAAGGGTCTTAGACTGTTCATATACAATAATGCACGTCCATTTCTCACCAAAACAAAAATATAACGTCCACCATTTGTGTATAAAATCCAACAAACATGCTGTTGGAGTAAAAAATTTAAAATGTCATATGAACTTATATATTTTTTTAAAATTTGTCACATGATTAAAATGGTAAGAGATTTATCATACCAATTTTACGAAATTATTAATTTGTCATCTTACTCTAACTGTGTTAAGTTTTCAATCCAAAATAAGGTCATTTGCAAGACACTTATGTTTTACTTTAGATATTTCAATATCTCACTCTCCAAGTTGCTTTCGACAAAAATAATTCAGAGGTTTATCAAAAAATACAAAAAAGGGGTTGATCTGGTATACGAGAATTTGAGGGTTTTCCCTTTGGAAAAAGGGAACGACTTGCACTCACTTCTCTCTGTTTCAAAGTACATATGACTACAAATGTAGAATCATTACGGACCCTCCAAACTATGGATCTATGGTAAAGTTGGATAACATTCTTCATGTTGAAATGTACACAATACGTAATTTATTTTGGATGGAAAATTTAACGGAACAAATGTGAAATGACAAATTAATGATTTTAAAAAGATTTTTATGACAAATCGCTTAAAATTTAAGTCCATATAACAAATTAAAAAAGATGTATAAGTTCATATCACATTTAAAATAAAATTCCATTATTAGACTGTATATTGGAGGAATCCACCCCTGACATACTTAGTAGGCGAAGTTTTGAAACTTCATCTTTAATCCTGTCTTAATTGAGTAGCGCATAAAATCAAAGCATGCATTATGCACTGAAGTATTGGTTAATCTCGACTTAATCAAACTTTGGGTCAAATTTTCAACCGCTGATCGAACCCATTAGTTTGGAAATTTGAACAAATCGTGGTTGACCAGCAAGGCAATTTTGTCGATTTCTGGCCACATATTTTTGTTTAATTGGAACTATGATATTTGCAAAATACCAATTGCCAACGGAGAATTACCACTTGGCACCTCCCAGCAACTTGGATTAATGGAGTTTGGTGGGGATTATGCTTGTTGGCTGCTCGATTCTGACCGGGAAGTAGGAATTTCCGACTCTGCCGTCCCTGACCTCTCTTTCTCCATCGCTGTTGTGTGACGGTTTATCTTGCTCGTTAAGTATTAGGGTTTCGGAATCCTTGAACAGTTTGAGGCCGTCCAGAAATGGCGCGACCAAGAAAAAAAGAAAGCACCTCTTCAAAAGACCAGCAAGTGTTTAAATTGACTTGCTCCTAGAATCCATGACCACGAATTAGTGTTTTATATAATATTTGGCTAAGCGCTTGAATTTTGGTGTCTCTCATTTCCAACGCCATAGCCATCCATGAATAGACTTGCTTTGAAATTGATAACCATGTTAATTATCTTGTATGGTGGGGAAAAAATCATGTGGTCGCAGTTAAAGATAAGATGAGAGAAAATTGGTTAAAATGGTTTGGACACGTGAACGAAAGACCTACAAATATTTTAATTAGAATATGCGATTATGAGACAAAAAATCAGGACAAAAAGGTAGAAGAAAGCCTAAAAAGACTTGAAAATAAACTTTACCAAAAAATATAAAGTAACTGAAACTAACGTAAGACTTACATCAGTGGCATTCTAAAATTCATACATCTACCCACACTGGTATGGAAATTACGTAAAAGCTCCCACTTTTGTAGGAACTGTCTTACAAGTCACGTAATTTGAGTGTCATATTCCTGCACAAGATTTTCTCGGTGGTCCGAACTATCCTTATACAAATGACATCACAAAACTCGCATGCATTGCTTGTTATTAGATCATGGACGACGTGGCAGTTTGACCCATTCCCTTCTAGTCTATAACCAATGACTCAGTCCAACTCGTTCTCCCAAAACTCAGTTCCTCCATCCTTTCCCCTTCTTCTCCACTGGATTTCAAAGTTTGTCCCACACACCAACCGATTCTTCAGCTGGAAAAGATATTTTCCATTTTTCCAAATTCCAAGTAAGTCTCTCTTCAAAAATTCCGACTTTAATTTAGTAGATAAAATAAAAATCCTAATTAACTTCTTTCTTCCTTCCAACTTTCTGCTTGTCTCTACTGGTTTAGGGTTTTACTCGGTCGTTTTCGTGTTTGAATTTTTCTTCTGAATCAACTTTCTACGTTGAAAAGCTCTAATCTTTAGAGAGAGAAGGTGAGGAGAGAGAGAGGCGGTCAAGGGTTTTAGGTGAGAAAAAGAGCAGAGAGAGAGAGGGGTTGAAATTTCAATACCAACTGTTTACGCCAAAAATTTCAACTTGATGGGTTCCATGTTATTTCCTGGAAGTATCCTTCAATGGGTATCAATTAGTTTTTAGAATTTTTGTCAGAAACTTTGAGATGTTAGGGGAAGAAGAGAAAGACCGGCTCGCCGGAAATACTACCCGGAAAACCTATTTGCGGTCGGTTTCGTGGTCTGACCGGTCACCCTCTAAGCCCAACAATCCATATCCGAGGCCACAACTGAATAGTAAGGTGAGGTCTTGCCTACCTCCACTTCAGCCCCTTTCAATAGCCAGAAATACCGTTAAGGAGTGGCCGCGGGCAGGTTCTGATGATCTCGGGGTCTGGCCTCAACCGCAAACCCCGAGAGGGTCAGCTAAACCGCTTCCGAACTTGAATCCAGAAGAACCTGGGAGAGAATTTGAGTTTAAGAAGGATAAGCTTGCTTTTTTCGATAAAGAGTGCTCGAGAATTGCTGATCATATATACTTGGGAAGTGATGCGGTGGCTAAGAACCGCGAGGTTTTGAGGCAGAATAGGATCACTCATGTGCTGAACTGTGTTGGGTTTGTTTCTCCCGAGTATTTCAGAAATGATCTTGTGTACAAGACACTTTGGTTGCGAGATAGCGCATCGGAGGACATTACGAGTATACTATATGATGTGTTTGATTATTTTGAAGATGTTCGAAAGCAAGGCGGGCGAGTTTTTGTGCATTGTTGTAAGGGAGTGTCTCGGTCCAACTCTCTGGTCATTGCATACCTCATGTGGAGGGAGGGCCACAGCTTTGAAGATGCATTCCAGTATGTGAAGGCAGCACGAGGGGTGACGAACCCGAATGTGGGTTTTGCTTGTCAACTCCTTCAGTGCCAGAAGAGGGTACATGCTGTGCCTGCAAGCCCAAATTCCATGTTAAGGATGTATCGGATGGCCCCACATTCATCATATGATCCTCTTCATCTGGTGCCAAAGACGTTGGGACATCCAGGTTCACAAGGACTCGACTCTCGTGGGGCGTTCATTGTGCATGTTCCATCTGCTATATACGTCTGGATTGGAAGGGATTGCAACACAAGGATGTCAGATAATGCCAGGGCAGCTGCCTTTCAGGTCATCCGGTATGAGAGGGCAAGGGGTCCAATTGTGGACATCAATGAAGGTGAAGAACCGTTGGAGTTTTGGGATGCTCTTTCCAGTGGAATATTAACAGAAGATTCCAGCAAGATAGATGCCAAAAAGGTAGAAACTTTTTCTTCCGCAGGTGATAAGGTTTCTGCAGCGAGCTGTGTTCCGGTGGGTGAAAGGAAGGTTGCTGAATATGATTTGGATTTCGAAATTTTCCATAAGGCACTTGCAGGTGGGGTTGTTCCGCCCTTTTCAGTATCAAATACCGAATCAGAAACTTGCCTTCCAGCCAGAGAAAATGGATGGGGTAGATTGCGGCAAAAGTTTGCCAGCGGAATTATGAAAGAATTGATCACATCTGAGGTGAACCGTAACCCTACCCCATCTGATGTATCTGATATGGTTGTGGAAATTCATAAAGGAGCAGAAACCTCTGTTTCTCCGATTGAGCCTTCATCTCCATTATCAGCATCACGTCATTTTTGTGGTTCACCAGATTCCTTTGAAGGTTATCCAAATAAAAGCCCACGTAGGGTAACAGATACTTTTAGAGAGGTAGAACGCTTCGTTCCTCTGACCGATAAGTTACTGTTACCTACAACTCCTTGTGGTTCACCAGATTCTTTTTCTTGTTTTCCTGACAGAAGTCCTAAGTTTAGCTCCAAATCCCCGACACTCTCTCCTTCAACCTCTGATTACTCCAGTTCATTTACCTTTTCACCCTCATCTTCTAATTGGTCGGATTTGTCATGTTTGTCTTCTCGACAGCCTTCACCTTCTGGCTTCGATTCCACAGATCCATTTCATGTTAAGAATATTTCTTTGGCAGATAACTCAAGCTTACTTTTCAAAAAATCTCCCTCTTCGCCTACAGATGCCTTTTCGCCTAATTGTACTTTGGAAGTGACCAATACAGGCTTGCCATGTAAGGGGATTTCCCCCTCTATTGCGGAGCGTAGAGGCAGTAATCCTCCACCTCGAATGTTGGTACCTCCGGTTGATGAATCACCGAAAGTTCCGAGTAATCTGGTACGCTCATGGTCCTTCTCCTTACCTGACTTAGGTGATGATGCAATGGACACTGATTGCAACCAATCTGAAAATGTGAACAGCGGAGAAGAGCTTATGTTAGACGTGGAAAATAGTCACCATGGAAATGATTTGAAATCTGTAAGGATCACGCAAACTGCAGAAGCGATCAACCCAGTTTTGTACCAGTGGCCTTCTTTGAATAAAGTGGAGATGCATCGGTCTCACAAACTTCATTCTGGATCAGTGTATCTTTTGCCAGCTCCAGATGCGAGTGCAGGCACAAGTAATCCTGGTATCTTATTTGTCTGGTTGGGACGCGAAGTTTTGCATGAGGAAGGGCAAAGTCCGACATGTGAGGATAGACATCTTCACTGGGAGGCCACAGGACACAACTTCCTTGATCGCATGGGTTTGCCGATGAATGCCCCTGTACAGGTAATTACCATACAGTTTTTGTTTTCCTTGTTCCTCTGTTTTACATGATTGCTACTGTAATTTCTAATCGTATTATGATTAATGCACATTAACATATCTAATCTTTGCCTTTGAATGCCTATGGTGTCTGCAGATAGTAAGAGAAGGTGAGGAGCCAGAGCAGTTCCTGATCCATCTCAGCCGTATATCAATATAGGAAACGTGATCGTGACTAGAAGAATTGGAAGAATCGGGTTTTACGAAGGTTGTGGATTCGTGGTCTTCAAAGCTAATGGGATTTCGGGATGAATCAGTTGCGGATCATGAGGGGAGTTGGCATCCTGGGCAGTGTAAGTGCCTCTTTACCTGCTTGAGCGATGTATGGAGTGGTAACGGAAACATGTACAGAGAACAAGTCGGCGTTACGCTGATAGAAGTTATTAGTAAAGTTTTGTTTTCAAGGCAGATAAATTGTATCAATTGAAATAAGCGAATCAAGTATATACATTTCCCCCCCCTGTAAAGCACCAAAGATGTTGCCATTCAGGACACTCCGATGAAAGTAGATACACTATACAATAAATGGCCTTGAATTGCACCAACAACCTCACATTACACACACCGGAAATACTATTTTGAAGGCGAAAGTCGGATTCTATTTCTTCTAAGTTCACAAAACTATGGACTACAGTTGATCTAGGAGACATTTACCCGCTGTTAGGTCCTTATTGCCCTTGCGCTCTCAAACGAGCCACTACTGGACCTAACGCGCTACCTCTCAACCCCCTATACGACCATGAGCTCCTCACCGAACCATCGTTTTTACTCCAACCATTCTCCTCCTGCGACAGCTCTGCCTTCTTAGCATTAAATGCCTGGTTGATTTCATCCCATGCACTTGCCTTTCCATTTTCTACATGTGTGAACAAGAATATCGAATCATATTCAAATTCTTCATATAAGACACGGAACGTGGAAATCTAATTTGCACCTCTCGTAGCAGCATGAGTTTCCATGTCTTTGTCGAGCTGCCTGGATCCTGATGCAACATCTTGATCTCCGGTGACTGGTTTTGTTGTGTTGAGGTTGCCATGCTTCACAATGCGGACATCAAAAAGTGAAGAATAATCTACCTGCACAGGATCAAAACTTGTCAGATGCTAGCAATCAAAGACTATGAAGCAATAGATCACAGCCACTGCTAGACTGATAAAAGATGGGTGTATATAACTACAAAAAGGTCGTAGGATGACAGTACTGGCATCAATATAACTCGATCATACAAATATTGGTCATAAAAACAGTAAATGGATGTATCACACTTTGCAACACACTATGACAGGTGGTAGTTCAAGTACCTCTAGAGAGCGATCTTGCCCGTAAAGGGATGTATCTGGCACTACATCAGATGCCTCATCCGTCCCCGCAAAAACAATGGGATATTCTGGAACCTGTACTAGCATAATCTTATTTGATTGAGGGTCATACTGTGACACTTCTCCAACCTACAGGGACAAGGAAACCTCTGATGGAAAAAAATTATGTTCACAAAAGTTAGGCAGAAATTTAAGATAAAGACTAAAGAGTCATACTCGGTATGAGGAAACTTCAGGAGTCCAGCACGATGTTAATTCAATCAAACGATATGCAATTTGACCACCTTCCTGCAACACATTTGAATGCAAATTATCACTTTAATTCCTCAATACTAAAATAACTGCAATATAAAGGATTAAATTGACTTGATGTGAAAAGCACTTTCACATGGTCGAGAATATTCTCAACTCGAGAAGATTAACCACATGTGCAAAAGTTGTACTACCAGATATAAGAAAGGATAGCAACTGAAAGGTTTTTATAGTACAAAGCCAACTGCAAATAACTCTTATTTTTATTATATTTTTTTCCTATGATGAGGGAAACTAATGTTCATGGAAGCGACATGAAAAGAAGGAAAGCACCAAACCTTAGGTAGAGTAGTACAAAGCTCAAGCTCATTGAAGTCTATGTGATCATTCACCGGAATCTCTTTTTCAATATCCGGTACTGCAGGTGACTCTTGATTCAGATCGTTGTAGTCACTTGTTCTTGAATGTGATGTTTTCTCCATACCCCATTTTTGACCCCTCTTCTTGCTGGTTATTCCATTCCACCGAAAAATTTCCTGAAGCAGGCAGGACATACAAATATAAAGAAATCACATATCTCAATAGAATAAGTCATAATGTAAAATAAAAAATAAAAAAAGTCAGGAAGAAATTAAGAATCAGTTGGTGAGTCCCCATCATAAGCCAATTAACAAACTCTTTCAAGCCTCCAAGACCCTATATCTTACTTTTCAAGAAAGAAATTTTTTGAGTCGTTTCAGAGTAGCCCCTTCAGAAGAAGAAAAGTCTATAATGATCTAAAGAAGAGAAACATACCACTGGAGTTCTTTTCTGCTGAATAGGCTGATCTTCGTCCACTGAAACAAGTACACACCTCAGATAATTGTAGTAACAAGTTATCCATAATATGAAGTATGTACCCATAAAATCAATTGATAAACTCAAATGCCACAAGTAATTGTCTATTCAAAAATCCGACCCATACATACCTTTTCCTAGGGGTTCAAATCGAATATGTCCTGGTCTAATTACTACAGGAACAATATCATCCTCTTTATCATTATCTGTGTATGGTTGCTCAACTACTTCATTGTTATCTATTTTCATTTGCTCATCCTCTCCGCCACCATCTGTGTCCGATTGTTCCTCCACTTCTTCATTGTTTGTGTTTGGTTGTTGGTGTTCTTCAGGACATTTCTGATTATCTTTACCCGTAGATTGCTGATTATTTGTTTTGAGCAATTGCGTCTGATGTAACTGCAAATTGGAACACTATAGGTCAATTTTATTTCGGGAGAAAAAAGTAGTCCCTCTTGCAAAAAGTAGATATAGGTACTTCCGAAAATCAACTTAAGCGGAAGGACCAAATACTCCCTCTCGTAAGGACATATAGGTACTTCAAAATACCAATTTATGATGCTAGCCCTCAAATTTGCACACACATACACAACATTCATGACGGTAAGCTAAATATTTTGCGAAACATCCTCACTATTTTGAGGTGTGTACACAAGTGTATTTGTGGTGCATATGTGTGAAAGAGGAATCTTTATCTATTTATCATCTTATACACCAGTAACACCACATTACCTCTTCCTTCTCAGCTTTAATTTTTTCCCTCAACCATTGCCTTTTGGCCTTTTTACGTCGAGCACTTCTACTAGGAAGCTGGCACAAAAAAAGATAAAAATGAGCTCAATGATTTAAACTTGTAGCTGATATAAAAAAATTGTATGACAAACAGCACGTACATCTAAGATTATAGTGATAACTATTACCTTTTTACTTTCACCAGGCGTTTCAGATGAAACCACACCCTTTTTTTTATTCTCTTGAAGCTGACAGGATCTATCAAACAAAATTAGGGAAAAGAAAAAATGAGAAAAAATGGTGAGTACTAGATGTTCACGGTCTTACAGAAATTTGGTAACATAAATTTCTAAAAACCTGGCTCTATAGGGTTTAGCTAGCACATTTTAGCTCACCCAACCTAGACTCAAGTGCGGGACATATGAAACTGGAATAGAATTTTTTGCCTTTCATCATATATACAAAAAGGCCAGAAAGCTACCTCTTTCCATTGGGCACTGATTTACTTATTCCATCAATTCTTTCATCAGTTTTACGGGTGCTTGAATTATCCAGTCCATCCTCAACAGTAAATGACTTGTCCATCTTGGAATGTCTCTTTCTGGTGAGAACACGAGATTGATGAGAACTTTTTTTCTTCTCTGCACAGACATCATTCTGAAGGCCTTCAGGTAAACCTGAACATTCTTCAGTAGCAGAAGATTTAATTCTCTTCCTCCTGAGATATATATAGGCAAGTTACGTGCCTCAGTAATTGCATATAATATCATAAAAGCCTTAACCAAATACATAATAACATATAGGATCCAGTTAAATTGTCCAAAATATCACTGATATAGATTGCAATGAAAGAAATAACCATTTCAGTTTAATTCCGTTTAAAGCACAAGTCACAATCAAAACGAAGTTCTAGTGATGATATCTCCAATACAAACGTGTACACCAACTCATACTACACAATTCTATCAGATCAACAAAAGGTGCATTCCGCGCATGCCATTGCAAATAACTCTTCAGAAATGGAGTAAAAATACATACTTTGAACTCTGAGGTTTATCTGAAAGCTTCCTTTTCTTGGACCGTCCGTTTGAACCGTTTTCAGGTGGATTCTCAACGGGAAATAAATCCTCCAAATGGTCAGGTCCATCCTCTTCCGAATCACTATCATATCCTCCAGTCTCCTTTTCGAATCCCACATTAGCCAGAAGCTTCATACGCGTATTCATCGGCTGCCTCTCCACAATTTCCTCCACCTCAATAGCGTCTGTTCCATCATCAAGCAGTGCAATTTCAGACAATGTGCCCTCTTTCCTTTTCACACTGTTCAAATAAAAAATCAATACACAAACCCAAATATAAAAAAGGGTATATTATCAATTTCCCCCCTGAACTTGTGACCATTAGCCAATTTCCCCCCTCAACTTTAATTTTGGCCAATTTCCCCCCCCCCGAACTCTCATGATTAGTCAATTTCCCCCCTCAACTTTAATTTAGCCAATTTCCCCCTCAACTCTTATAATTAGTCAATTTGCACCTTACTGTTAAATTTTTAATTTGATCATAATTAAACAAGTGTGTGTAAGAAACTAAATAAGATGTATGTTAATCATGTTCCTATATCTTTATCCTATTACAAATAGATTAAAATTTAGAATTTTACAATTTATCATGGAGTAATTTTATTTGATTTTTGACTATACAAAATTGATAACAAAAAGGATTGATGTGTAAATTTTTGTATGTGAATACAATTTTCTTTATAAAAGTGAAAGCTAAGTTCAAGTAAATTGCGGAGAATCGAGCTTTAGTAAAAAAACGGCTAGTCTATTCATAATTTTCGACTCCTTATTAAGAATAACCCATTTTATTGAAATAGGTTTGATCCATGAGTTTAGGATTATTATTTCTTTTTGTTATTATTTCTTCTTCTACATGCTTTAAACCCGATTCATAACTTTTTCTTATAATCAACCCATGTCACATACTAACTGTATTATGTTTTTGTACATTTTACCCTATATTATGCAGGTGAGTTTATGTTAATTTTAGTACTTTGTTGGAAGCTATTAGAAAGATTGAAAATTAAGAAAAGAATAGATGGAAAATTAAAATAAAAAAAAAAATTAACAGTAGGGTGCAAATTGACTAATTTTGAGAGTTGAGGGGGAAAATTGGCCAAATTAAAGTTCAGGGGGGAAATTGGCCAATGGTCACAAATTCAGGGGGGAAATTGATAATATACCCTATAAAAAATTATAAAAAAAAATTGAAAAGCCCCCACATTTTCCGATAATACAAGTTGACCTGATAATATCTTTATCCTTGAAAATGGAGGTAGATTCGAAAGGCGGAAGCACAAACCCATCCATCTGCGAAAAAATTTAAAATTGCGTTTGAAATTTCATTTTTTTTTTTTTTTGGGGAATTGGGTTATGGGAAGCGGATGCTTACCGAGATGAGGAGGCCATCGGCGCAAGAACCGTGGAGGTCGAAAGCGTGGAGGAGATAAGCGGCGAGGTCGGAGATGGTGCGGTGGTGAGGTTTGAGTAGAATCCAGCTCCGCCTGAGTCCTTGTGTTCCCTGTGACTTGCTCAGAATGTGGCGCTCCTTGAATGCCACCCGCAGCCTCACGCCCTCCGTCGTCGTCGTCATCATCATCGGAAGATGAGAGAGAGAGCGAGGGCGCGGAAGGAATCGCTCGGCTTCTTAAACCCTCACTGGGGTTTCTCAGAGCTCTCCGCTGAACACTAATTAAGTTAACAGTTGTTCTGCTAGTGTTAACTGGGTATGGGCCTGGGCTTGGGCCGCTGGATCATCGACTACTATTAATTTATGGGCCCCTTGGGCTTGAATAGAACTGTCATCGTAGATTTTCCGCCTTATTTTTTGCTATGCTGCTTCACGCTCCACTTTAATCTACTTTGATTTCTAAAACTCAAGTTATGCCACTTTGCCAATTTTGGTTTTACTTTTTCACATTTTTTCAATTCCGTCAAAAAATTTGTTAAGGCAGCTGATGTGGCATGATCGGGGCCACTTATTTTTGTTTTTGATTGCCACGTGTAGGGCCAGCAACAATTAAGCTTAACTGCTATATTTGAAACCTAATAGTCAAAGAACTTGTTCTTGAAACCTAATTAGGGATGAAAGAAAATGTGTAGGAGATGTTTTTCTCACGCCTTCATTTTTTTAAGTTTTAAGTATGTTATAATTTTATTAGTCAAGTACGTCGTACATAAAATTAGTGAGACTTCCTATACCCGTGCGACTAAGAGTTCTAGGGGACCACGAGCTTGTTTAGACCAAGAGTTCTAGGCGATTAATAACTCGTTTAGAAGTAATTTTAAAATAACTAAAAACGCTTTAAAAAAAAACATAAAAATATTTTTGTATATCAATTAGTCCGATAGCGACAGCAGCACCCCAATGACAATGCCAGAAAAAGGAAGAGCAATGCCAAAAGGCCCTCGTTATCTGCCGAAGGAGTGAGAGTGTTAAAGCTGCACCACATTTCTGACACGAGATTTATCCTCTCCCTCGGCAAAATTATACCAATAATCCGTTTATAAATTTTCAGTGGCTCTGCAGCTGCCATTGCAGTCACTTCATGTACTGCCACAAAATAATGTAACGTTTTTTCTCTCTCTGATCCACACCCCAATAAAATAATAATAAACCCTTCATTTTTTATACTGCCCACCTTGCTTCTCTCTGCAATTGCCACAGACCAAAAGCTCACAGGTACGGCGGCTGTACCTTTCTGATTTTCCTCCCCCTTTCTGTTTTGAGCTTTTCGGTGAATTGGGTTATTATCTGTGTTAATCTGCTAACTGGGTTTGCTTTTTGGTTGGTGTTTTACTTAAAGTTTCGGTTTTTGGTGAAGATCTGTGATAGGTGCCTCACTGGTTCTCTGTATTTTACTATTAGCCGACTCCGGTCGTTTCTTTTTTGGTTTTCTGCATTTGGGGTGTCGTGTTTTTTGGCGATTCTGAACTAAATATTACATCTTTTCCAGGTTTTATAGGATTCATCTGTTGAGATGTAATTGTTTAGGCTTTCGGTTCGATACTTGTGATTGCGGTTGCTCATATTAATGCTGGTGTTTGATTTTAGTTTGTTAATCAGGATGATTAGCCCATTCAGTGAATTAGTTTTTGTTAACCTACTCCGAAATCTGCAGGTTAGGGAGTGAGTGCATAAATTGGTTGCTGTGCCTTCTCATTGCATTGAGTAAAACTTTTTAGAACATAAAACTATCATCATGCCCCTTAAGGCATTGGACTATGAGTCACTGAATGAGAACGTGAAGAAGGTTCAGTACGCTGTTAGAGGCGAGCTGTATCTTCGAGCTTCTGAGCTTCAGAAGGAAGGAAAGAAGGTACAGATACCACTTCTTTTTTGGTTTTGTTTGGCAATGCGGTTTTTCTTGGATTTCACCCTTGTAAAATTGCCTTGCATGTCTTCTTAACTGCAATCAACTTAACATATTGTCGCAACAGAACATAGTTTAAGTGGATTAATAGTCCCAATGACAATTCTATCAAATTTTCGCGCTGTCTGATTATTTCAGTTTCTTGTCTGCAGATTATTTTCACAAATGTTGGGAATCCTCATGCTCTAGGACAGAAGCCACTGATTTTCCCTCGCCAGGTTCTTCATATTCTCATATAGTTTTTGTTCGTTGCTAAGCTGACACTCACTTTTTTTTAGTTTGAATTGTTTGAGTTGCTCACTTAAATTGTCCGTAAAACTTGTTCTGACCAAGTAATCTTTTATTGCAGGTGGTTGCTTTATGCCAAGCTCCATTCCTGTTAGATGACCCTAATGTAGGGTTGCTCTTTCCTGCTGATGCAATTTCAAGAGCTAAACATTATCTTTCAATTACTTCGGGTGGTCTAGGTATCCACTTTACCTTACCTGCCTTTCATGTGATGGTATCATGGGAAAAGAACTTGACTATATCCAATGCACTGAAGAATGATTTTTTGTGTATTAAACTCCCAAAAGCTGATTACACACACTCGCACACCTGCTAAATAATTTAACTGGTGCTGCCATCTTAACTTTTTGAAGGACATATTCAGTTTATTTCAAAATTTAGCATATCTTATAAGATCTATTTCCTTTTGTTTCTCCACAATGATCTGCCCTACTGATCACCAATCCATTTCATGTTCATGTGGTGATGATCAAATTTTTTCAGTATCTGACCGAACCATGTTAACTGGGACTTTTATTTTGTATTTAAAAGCTAGATAAACATCTTATCTTGTCAATAGTTGGTGCAATTATTATGTTATATCTCCATCAATTTCGTCCTACCTGGTAACTTGCTATTGCCGGTTATTATAAACATGAAATTGCTTGATCCCCATTATCTGCAATAAGCATAGCTGAGAAGTTGTTTCTGGGGTTGCCAAAGTTTAAGAGCTCCTTTTATCAACTGTAAGTCTGTAAATGAACAATTTTTTTCACGTTGTATGTGTAGGTGCTTATAGTGATTCCCGAGGTATTCCAGGGGTTAGGAAGGAAGTGGCAGAGTTCATCGAGAAACGTGATGGATATCCAAGGTGTTGGTTGCTAGATATCAATCCTTTTACCTTCTTTTTTTCCTAGAGGCAATAAAGTTGTTAATTTGGTTCTGAAGTTGTCACTTAATGTGCTTGTTAATTTTTGGGGCCCCAATTACAGTGACCCGGAGCTCATATATCTCACCGATGGTGCCAGCAAGGGTGTGATGCAGATCTTGAATGCTATCATCCGCGGTGAAGGGGATGGGGTAATGTATCTTCCTAAATGATGATAGATAACAGATTACTTAAATATAAATGCTCTCTTTTTGTTCAGTTTTTCTTCTTGGCACCTCAATACTATCTCCATACATATTCTTATTTGGGATGCTGGCAGATTCTGGTTCCAGTCCCACAATACCCACTCTATTCGGCTGCGATATCTCTGTTTGGCGGTTCTCTTGTTCCTTATTACCTAGAGGAAACAGCAAATTGGGGTCTTGATGTTAATAATCTTCGCCAGTCAGTTGCACAGGCTCGTGCAAATGGAATCACTGTTAGTATACTTTTTCTCTGGCTTATTTATCGAAGAATGCAGGAAATGTGTTTTCAAACTAAGAGTAAACTACATGAATGGGTGAATAGGATCAACCTGCAATATGCAGGCTGATTAATTTTTCAATACGGATTTCATACAGTACAGATTTTTTTTCGCATGCCTTAGGAGCAATATCCTCTCCAACGTTTTCCTGTTTACCTCCTGGATGCTAATATCTACTCCCTTTTGAATATAGTAGTAAATGTCAATTTCTTCTTATGTTTGCAATTCAATGACGGAGTTGGGCTTTATGTCATGGTTTTTACTACCAACTAAATATTTGCAATACAATCAGGTAAGAGCAATGGTGATTATAAACCCTGGAAATCCTACTGGTCAGTGTCTTAGTGAAGCTAATTTAAGAGAAATATTGAACTTCTGTTACCATGAAAGCCTAGTCTTGCTTGGGGATGAAGTTTATCAGCAAAATATATACCAGGACGAGCGCCCCTTTATTAGTTCTAGAAAGGTAAATACTCTTAGCTACCAGAGTTAGCTGCATGTGCCTTTCCTTGTAGTTTCAGCTCGAATCGATAAGTAATTCTTTAATTCTGATCATATTTGTAGGTATTGATGGGTATGGGGCTACCTATAAGCAAGGAAGTCCAGCTTGTTTCTTTCCACACCGTCTCCAAAGGATACTGGGGTGAATGTGGACAGCGGGGTGGATACTTTGAGATGACAAACATCCCTCCAAAGGTTTGTGCCTCCTCTATGTTGCCTATTTGCATCACACACTCGAGTTTCCAACAACATTTTGATTGCAAAAAGAGGATACGCAGAGTATGCCTCCAGAAGCATGTAGGATTAGACTTAACGGAAATACAAGAATGCTATAAAATTTATGAAAGGTAGGGACTATAACAAGTTTAAGATTTGATCAACTAGAAGCCTCCTAACTTTCAGGTTGCATGTACTAGAGCAATTTAAGGTTTTTTTTTTTTTTTTTTTTTTTTTTTGTTTGTTTCATACTTTGATTTAGTGTTTTTATGGCATGTTGAATTAATCCGGAAATATTCTTGTAGAATGGAATGAATTCAAGCATTCTTCAATTCGGTATATATAAGCTCCAACGCTCATTGAGTGTTTATTTTCTTGATATCATGTTGCAGACAGTTGACGAGATATATAAGATTGCATCAATAGCACTCAGTCCAAATGTTCCTGCACAAATATTTGTGAGTGAAACTACAATATTTCGATGTGCTATTCTATTTAGAAGTCATCTCTGTCCGAAACTGTGTATCTAAATTAGGGAATTACTTGGTCTATATACAGATGGGGCTGATGGTCAACCCTCCCAAACCTGGAGATATTTCATATGAGCAGTTTATTAGGGAAAGGTATGCCCTCTAAAAGTATACTTGAAGGCTTTTGGTATTTAACTAAACGGAAACTGAACGGTAAAAGCTGTTCTGCTTTTCCATGGTCAGTCATAGTCTACTGAGATAGGTCTAAGCTTTAAAGCAGCTTTTAAACATCATTTTCATGTCAAGGATGTGAAATGGTTAACTATCGGTATTTCTTGTTTATGTGAAATTAACAATAATATGATGTGGGATTTGGAACACTAGTGATGAGTGGTATCAAGAGATGTCCTCTCGAAGCTGTAAATAATGGTGGTTTCTGAATTACTAACTGCAGCAAAGGGATCCTTGAATCTCTGAGGAGAAGAGCCAGGATAATGACTGATGGATTTAACAGCTGCAGAAATGTTGTTTGTAATTTCACGGAAGGTAAAAAGTTGCTCACAACTCGTTGAAGTTTACCTGAAAAATTTTATGGCTGTTTTTGTTAACGGTTAAAAAAATTGGTTTTAGGTGCAATGTATTCATTCCCACAAATACGCTTGCCACCAAGAGCGATAGAGGCTGCTCAACGGGCTGGAAAAGTTGCCGATGTTTTCTACTGTCTCAAGCTCTTGGAAGCCACTGGCATTTCCACCGTCCCCGGATCAGGGTTCGGACAGAAAGAAGGGTAATTAATCACTTTTAGCAATCTTCAGTTCTAGAGTATATACTATGTACCGAACTGTGACCTCGCCTACTGTAATAAGTTACGCATATGTATGAAACTGCAATACAAAAAACCCGTTTCTAATTTGTTTTTACTTTCTTCCTTTTTGCCGTATAGGGTGTTCCACTTGAGGACAACCATCTTACCGGCTGAGGAAGACATGCCAGCCATCATGGATAGCTTCAAGAAGTTCAACAACGAGTTCATGGATCAATACGAAGATCAGAGGGGATATTCGAGGATGTAAAGATCCAGCAAATCAAAAGGTTTCTTATGATCTCCAGCTTATGCAAAGTGCCTGTCCACTCTAAAGTGTCTACTTTTCACATTAGGCTGTATAACGATATAAACTTCCTGCTTCTGTCCACAATTACTTTCACCTCTTACATATTAAATATAGTATGTATTTGTAATTCTGCTTTCCAGCCTCCACTGTAAATTGCACAGCACTAAATTCCAGCTTTAAGTTAAATGGGGACCAACAGTGATGGGATACTGCAATAAAGCTTGCTTTACTGCTCATTCGGGTCTATTAGCTTTGTCCTTCTTTTCCTTTTAGCTTGGGAAGTAAGGGCTCGTTTGATATTCGGATCAGATTGGATCGTCACTACAGTAATCCTGAAACAATGAATGCTTCGATTATAAGTATATATACGTGTTAATTTATGTCATTTGACACTCTTAAATTTAATTGAACCATGAAAAATTAGGAGTGAAAGGTAAAAAAAGGTGTGGATAGCGATATATGCTCAGCAGCCTTGCAAGGTCTTTAGCAATTATTCTCACCAGCCTCGCCCACACACCATTGACGACCTCCAGCCCCTCTATTTCTAGCCCCCCAATGCAAACCTAAAACAAAACTACTTGCTATGTTAGAGGTAGAGATTCTCTCGTGCAACTAAAATTTAGTATTAGCAGTATTATCGTTCAATAAACACTTGCTACGTGTTCAAAAGATTCACTATCCGCTCACTGGACAATTGCCACTCATGAGTTATTGACCTGGGAGAATCTCTTCCCACACTATCCTTTTACGTTCACACTTTTGACTTTGGTGTAGCGTTATCCCCTCTAGCCTTGTCTTCTTATTCTCCTGATTTTCCAGCCTACGCTTTGTTGAAAAAGTCAAACAATCATATAAGATGTTTGCCTAAATTAGCATCCAATCAACGTTGATTTGAGCAAAATATATGTTGGAATGATTACCTTCTTACTTAGTGTTGATTGTATCAATTAGCTAAATATTACTTTCGTGCTTTGTATCAATTATATCAATCATAGGAGTCAACTATAGGATTCTTTTGGATTATAAAAAGTAAAAAAAAAAATGAACAAACAAACAAACTATTGGATTCTTTCCTACAACTATATTTGTATATTGTAATTTTAGAAATTATCAATCAAGAAAATATTCAGAAATACTCAAACTATAACATGTAATTTGCTTTTTACATGTTAACCACAAGATTATTTTAGTTTCGATTCAAATGCTTAAAATATTAGTTTACTAAAAAAATGTGACAAAATTCTAGAGACAGTACCACAATATTACACTTAAGTTAAAGGGTTGAGTAAAAATGGATTCCTGTTTTCTTTGGCAAGTAATAAGCCACTTAACACATAAATTTGAGTAATGTTACACTTATTATATTTTCTATACCATATTTGTACATAGTATAAAGATACAATCATCATCTTAGGTATTAATTTGCAGAAAGATCGAGACAGGGGGCGTGAACGAAAAAAAAAAAAAAAAACAATCATGATCTTAGGTTTGAAGGTGAACGAAAAAAAAATTAATGGAAAAAAAAATCAAGCGAATAACTAATCAATCAAGGCAATTAACTAAACAAGGAGATAAAATTGAAGTCAACAACAAGACCCCAAAATCAAATGTTTGTAATTACACTTTACTTTGTTTATTTTGATTGCATGCATGGACTGATATTGGTTACGATTGTAAGTGAAACTGCAGTTTGCCACTAGTAGAGTCCTGAAAACGAGGTTTGCTGCGATTGCGACGGTAGCAAAGTTCCACCCTTCTGCCTCCAATGTTGCCATTGGGAGCACTGATTAAACACACATGAAAAACATATTGGATTCTGATCCAATATATTTCTAGCTACCCTTTCAATTTTCAATTTCAATAATATTGTTTCTTGTTAAATAATGTGAAATTGTATTGAAGATGATAGAGAGAAACAAGAGAGATTGTATTGATTGATTGGAGAAAATGTATATATCTGAACTTAAGGAAATGATAGATATACAATCCCTTATATAGCCATATATCCTAATTACAATAATACCCTTCTAACTGTATTAACAAACTTAACCACTAGAATAATGCCATGTGGCATTTTTGTTATATCAGTTATTACTCCCCCCTCAAACTAAACTTGGAGTATCCAAGTGAAGTTTGAACTAGCTAGGTATTTGAGACTGATCTGGAACTACGAGACCAAGATGTTTGCAATGCTTCAAAAACATTGGACTGTGCAATCCTTTTGTAAATACATATGCAATTACTGTTATGAAGCTAAACACTGCAGGAAACCCCAAACCCCTGTCCCTTGCAGTTTGGAGCAGTGTATGATAATCTGGAGTTGTTGACATTTGCTCTGAGGTACATGAACTCATTCACAAAGGCTACCACATTGTCAAACACCGTCACAATCAACTTGTCTTCTGAACTTCCATTTGTGGTTGAGTACAAGATTGCAGAGATGGGCTACATTAGGTTCTACTTGGCTTCCAAGATAGAAGATGACGAAGATGAAACCAAGCCTAAAGTTTGAGTGTTATGCCAAATCATCATCGGTACACTCTTGCTGACTTTTGGACAACCTTGTTATCTCGAAAATATAAAGTGACCCACAATTGGATGTTCATTCCCGCATCTTTAATACAAGTTCCACTTTTGATGGTGATGCTGCAAACAAGAAAACACCCACAAAACCTATCACCAAATATTCTAGCTTTCCCAAAACCTTGAATCAAACTACTGCACTCCATGACACCTTTGTAGTTGTTGACCAACATATTATTGAGAGCTTTTGCAGCTTCTTGAAGTGTTGAGACACAAAACAAAACCTCTGCTCACTCCATTATCATCACACAAGACTACAACTTTAGTTGTTGGTGAAGTCATGATGAAAGACACAAGTACAATCCAAATATCAAAACAAATGACTTCTTCTAGGTAGCAAGAGAATGACATTCTTGACACAAATGCTAAGGCAACAAGAGAATGACACTCTTGACAAATTCTAAGGCAACAAGAGAATGATACTCTTGACAAATTCTAAGGCAACAAGATAATGATAATCGTGGTAAATTCTATGGAATCAAAGAAATAATGATACTTTCTTAACCATCAAGATAGAATGACACTTTCTTGAAATCTCGTAATCCAACCAAATCACCGAATGAAACAGTAGTTTATCTTAGACAATTCATCCAAAACAAAAAACAAAAAACAAAAACCCGATTTTCAACATAAACCCATATCGGCAAGATCACTCCACAACAGAGAATAGAACACGGATCATGTGACTTTACCAACTTCACAAAACAACTTGAGCTGTGCATTTCTTCAAACATGTGGACTGCACAAAGTTGAGAAATTTTCTCCACCACAGAAAACAGAACATGGATCAAAATGGCAAATATAGAGCATAGAGAGCTGATATGCAAACAACACCAAGAAGAGACCATAATTTGAATAACCATCAACAAAAAATTATCTTGGCCAACAATCAAGAAACTATATTTCATCATTCTTCAACTAATGTCAATGGCCTTCACAATTAATCATGTATAAAATCTCAAACTTTATCTTATGCATATATGCATAAAAAAGATGACAGATACAAGAAACAACCTGACAGAGTCCAAGATCCCACTTTCCAATCAGCAATGCAGAAGAGAAATTCCTATACGAACAGCAGAAAGAATCACCACCGAATCAAGATTTGCAAAACATAAAGAAGATGGATATCGGCACCATAATCTTTTGACGACCTAGATTTTGACTGACACTCTATGTTCGTAGCCCAGATGAAAAATCAACCAAAAAAATTATAGGATGATTGCGGAAGCAACAAAGAACTTGACAGAATGTCTATAAAAAATCTAGTGACAAGACCTTCATCAAGAAGCACACCAGACCCGGAATCTTGTCCATGGCCAACGCTGGTTCCGGAACCAATAGATCTCAGTTCTTTATTTGCACTGCCAAAATCGAGTGACTCGACCGCAAGGTTCTCGTCAACAAAGCCGCAACACGACTGCCCCAAGAACGATCAACCTAACAAGAAAAATCGCAATAATCGCAGAAAAAATCAACCCAAGAACAATCGTGGAAGCACCAAAAATCTAATGGAAATTTGAAGAGAAACTAAACTAGGAAAAAAAATGTAAACTGCTACGAAGAGAAACCACCAGAATCCATGGCGTGAGCCTGGTGGCTCTGATACCATGTTAACTACATTGCAAAAGATGAAGAATTGGTACAGAGGAAGAGGAAGATGATAGAGAGAAACAAGAGAGATTGTATTGATTGATTGGAGAAAATGTATATATTAGAACTTTAGGAAATGGTAGCTACACAATCCCTTATATAGCCATATATCTCAATTACAATAATACCCTTTTAACTATATTAAAAAACTTAACCACTAGAATAATGCCATGTGGCATTTCTGTTATATCAGTTATTAGAAACAACATTTAATTCTTATATTTAAGCCAAAATTTAAGTAAAAGATAAACCTATAAATAAGGAATGACATTTATAATGGAAAGATAATAAAAAAACTGATATAGATATTCACAACCCAACCCAAAAAGTAGACTAAACCCGATAATCACTCACAAAATTGAACTTATATCAACGTACTCAATGCAGTATGGTAGCACGCAAAAGAATTGAGGCTATAAATAGAGAAACAAATGCAAACCAAATTATAGTTAAGCGTGTGGTAATTAATATTCTCTTAAACTAACATATAATAAGACTAAGGGAATAATCTGTTGGTGTGCGTTGAAGATTTTCCTATAAATATGGCTTGAGCCATGTTTCACAAAAAATTGTTAAAGTAACTGGATGGGGAGTGTTAATTAGGTTCATTGAACAATTTGGCTCATTAAATCTTATACAAAGGTTCATTGGCCCTTCTACATTAGATTCATTGTATGAAGAGTAAATGGTGTGTATTTGTATTTAATCCATTCATTTGCATTTTCTATATATTTGTTCATTTGAGGATGAATGAAACCAAAAGGGACTCAACCAAAAATTAGCATAATCATCAAGAAAAATGAAGGCAATGGCAGCAATCACCTTTTTGTTGTTTTGTTTCCTCTGCATGGTCGACCATCAAATGGGCGGAATCAAATTAGCAGAAGCCAACAGCAATCAGATGCCATTAATGGTCAACACCAAACATGCTTCTGCAGCTTCTGCTTCTGATATTCATATCGATCGTACGTGTTTCTTATAATTTACTCACACTTTAGGGTTTAGGGTTTCGAATAACTTTTTTTTTCAACTATTGGTAATTACATTTTACTTTCTTTATTTTGATTGGATGCATGGACTGACATTGGTTGCGGTTGTACGTGAATCTGCAGTTTGCCACGGGCAGTGTAACCAAAACGAGGTTTGCTGCGATTGCGACGGTAGCAAAGTTCCACCCTTCTGCCTAAAGTGCTGCATCGGGGGCACTGATTAAACACATGAAAAACATATTGGATTATGATCCAATATATTCCTAGTTACCCTTTCAATTTTCAATTTCAATAATATTGTTTCTCCTTAACGAATGTGAAATTTTAATGAATAAAAGTGAAAGTATTCCTTGGATCTTAGTTAATTGCAAATTTACTCTTCGAGTTAAGTGGTTTGTTCGCAAATATGTTTGAAACTTATAAGTGAAAGAATCAGAAGTTGCATAAGTGGTGGGTGCGACTCAATCTAATTAGGTTCTTCAAACAGGGTTCGAACAGAAATAAGGGTTAGCAATATTCAGTTTTAGCGTGTGACACAAATCTTATGATGCGCATCACCGAGTCTACTGTAATAAGTTGCACAACCATATTCGATGGACGCCGTAAATTCTGTTTACACTAGCTGCAAATTAATATACAACAACAATTTCTGTTTGTTTCATTTAACTTACAGCTAAGGAAGACATGCATGCCATCATCAAAGCCCACTTTGACGGTGTGCAACTGGTGCCACTGCACAGGGTCCCTAGTTCAGGAGCGCCCTTGATTTACAATATGTTATTTTACCTATATAATGTATATATATCTATATATATTTAAAGGTCGAATAATCAAATTAAGCTCCCACCTTCCAATCAGCAACGCAGAAGAGAAATTCCCATACAAACAGCAGAAAGAATCACCACCGAATCAAGATTTGCACAACATAAAGAAGATGGATCTCGGCACCATAATCTTTTGACGACCTAGATTTTGACTGACACTCTATGTTCATAGCCAACCAAAAAATTATAAGATGATTGCGGAAGCAACAAAGAACTTGACAGAATGTCTATTGAAAATTTGGCGACAAGACCTTCATCAACAAGCACACCGAACCCGAAATCTTGTCCATGGCCAACGCTGGTTCCGGAACCAATGGATCTCAGTTCTTTATCTGCACTGCCAAAATCAAGTGACTCGATGGCAAGGTTGTCGTCAACAAGGCCGCAACACGACTGCCCAAAGAACGATCAACCCAACAAGAACAATCGCAACAATCACGATCCCAACAATCGCAGAAAAAATCAACCCAAGAACAATCGCGGAAGCGCCAAAAATCTAATGAAAATTCTAAGAGAAACTAAAATAGAAAAAAAAAATGTAAACTACTACGAAGAGAAACCATCAGAATCCATGGCGTGAGCCTGGTGGCTCTGATACCATGTTAACTACATTGCAAATGATGAAGAATTGGTATAGAGGAATAGGAAGATGATAGAGAGAAACAAGAGAGATTGTATTGATTGATTAGAGAAAATGTATATATCTGAATATTAGGAAATGGTAGGTATACAATCCCTTATATAGCCATATATCCCAATTACAATAATACCATTTTAACTATATTCACAAACTTAATTACTACAATAATGCCATGTGGCATTTCTGTTATATCAGTTATTAGAAACAACATTTAATTCTTATATTTAAGCCTAAATTTATGTAAAAGATAAACCTATAAATAAGGAATGACATTTATAATGAAAAGATAATAGAAAAACTTATATGGATATTCACGACCCAACCCAAAAAGTGGACTAAACCCGATAATCACTCACAAAATTGAACTTATATCAACTTACTCCATGCAGTATGGTAGCACGCAAAAGAATTGAGGCTATAAATAGAGAAACAAATGCAAACCAAATTATAGTTAAGCGTGTGGTAATTAATATTCTCTTAAACTAACATATAATAAGACTAAGGGAATAATCTGTTAGTGTGCGTTGAAGATTTTCCTATAAATATGGCTTGAGCCATGTTTCACAAAAAATTGTTAAAGTAACTGGATGGGGAGTGTTAATTAGGTTCATTGAACAATTTGGCTCATTAAATCTTATACAAAGGTTCATTGGCCCTTCTATATTAGATTCATTGTATGAAGAGTAAATGGTGTGTATTTGTATTTAATACATTCATTTGCATTTTCTATATATTTGTTCATTTGAGGATGAATGAAACCAAAAGGGACTCAACCAAAAATTAGCATAATCATCAAGAAAAATGAAGGCAGTGGCAACAATCACCTTTTCGTTGTTTTGTTTCCTCTGCATGGTCGACCATCAAATGGGCGGAATCAAATTAGCAGAAGCCAACAGCAGTCGGATGCCATTAATGGTCAGCACCAAACATGCTTCTGCAGCTCCTGCTTCTGATATTCATATCGATCGTACGTGTTTCTTATAATTTACTCACACTTTAGGGTTTAGGGTTTCGAATAACTTTTTTTTTCAACTGTTGGTAATTACATTTTACTTTCTTTATTTTGATTGGATGCATGGACTGACATTGGTTGCGATTGTACGTGAATCTGCAGTTTGCCACGGGCAGTGTAACCAAAACGAGGTTTGCTGCGATTGCGACGGTAGCAAAGTTCCACCCTTCTGCCTAAAGTGCTGCATCGGGGGCACTGATTAAACACATGAAAAACATATTGGATTATGATCCAATATATTCCTAGCTACCCTTTCAATTTTCAATTTCAATAATATTGTTTCTCCTTAACGAATGTGAAATTTTAATGAATAAAAGTGAAAGTGTTCCTTGGATCTTAGTTAATTGCAAATTTACTCTTCGAGTTAAGTGGTTTGTTCGCAAATATGTTTGAAACTTATAAGTGAAAGAATCAGAAGTTTCATAAGTGGTGGGTGCGACTCAATCTAATTAGGTTCTTCAAACAGGGTTCGAGCAGAAACAAGGGTTAGCAATATTCAGTTTTAGCGTGTGACACAAATCTTATGATGCGCATCACCGAGTCTACTGTAATAAGTTGCACAACCATATTCGATGGACGCCGTAAATTCTGTTTACACTAGCTGCAAATTAATATACAACAACAGTTTCTGTTTGTTTCATTTAACTTACTGCTAAGGAAGACATGCATGCCATCATCAAAGCCCACTTTGACGGTGTGCAACTGGTGCCACCGCATAGGGTCCCTAGTTCAGGAGCGCCCTTGATTTACAATATGTTATTTTACCTATATAATGTATATATATCTATATATATTTAAAGGTCGAATAATCAAATTAAGCACCCACCTTCCAATCAGCAACGCAGAAGAGAAATTCCCATACAAACAGCAGAAAGAATCACCACCGAATCAAGATTTGCACAGCATAAAGAAGATGGATCTCGACACCGTAATCTTTTGACGACCTAGATTTTGACTGACACTCTATGTTCATAGCCAACCAAAAAATTATAAGATGATTGCGGAAACAACAAAGAACTTGACAGAATGTCTATTGAAAATTTGGCGACAAGACCTTCATCAACAAGCACACCGGACCCGAAATCTTGTCTATGGCCAACGCTGGTTCCGGAACCAATGGATCTCAGTTCTTTATCTGCACTGCCAAAATCAAGTGACTCGATGGCAAGGTTGTTGTCAACAAGGCCGCAACACGACTACGCAAAGAACGATCAACCCAACAAGAACAATCGCAACAATCACGATCCCAACAATCGCAGAAAAAATCAACCCAAGAACAATCGCGGAAGCGCCAAAAATCTAATGGAAATTCTAAGAGAAACTAAAATAGAAAAAAAAAAAAGTAAACTACTACGAAGAGAAACCATCAGAATCCATGGCGTGAGCTTGGTGGCTCTGATACCATGTTAACTACATTGCAAATGATGAAGAATTGGTACAGAGGAAGAGGAAGATGATAGAGAGAAACAAGAGAGATTGTATTGATTGATTGGAGAAAATGTATATATCTGAATTTTAGGAAATGGTAGGTATACAATCCCTTATATAGCCATATATCCCAATTACAATAATACCATTTTAACTACATTCACAAACTTAACCACTAGAATAATGCCATGTGGCATTTCTGTTATATCAGCTATTAGAAACAACATTTAATTCTTATATTTAAGCCTAACTTTTGGGTAAAAGATAAACCTATAAATAAGGAATGACATTTATAATGAAAAGATAATAAAAAAACTGATATGGATATTCACGACCCAACCCAAAAAGTGGACTAAACCCTATAATCACTCACAAAATTGAATTATATCAACTTACTCAATGCAATATGGTAGCACGCAAAAGAATTGAGGCTATAAATAGAGAAACAAATGCAAACCAAATTATAGTTAAGCGTGTGGTAATTAATATTCTTTTAAACTAACATATAATAAGACTAAGGGAATAATCTGTTGGTGTGCGTTGAAGATTTTCCTATAAATATGGCTTGAGCCATGTTTCACAAAAATTGTTAAAGTAACTGGATGGGGAGTGTTAATTAGGTTCATTGAACAATTTGGCTCATTAAATCTTATACAAAGGTTCATTGGCCCTTCTACATTAGATTCATTGTATGAAGAGTAAATGGTGTGTATTTGTATTTAATCCATTCATTTGCATTTTCTATATATTTGTTCATTTGAGGATGAATGAAACCAAAAGGGACTCAACCAAAAATTAGCATAATCATCAAGAAAAATGAAGGCAGTGGCAGCAATCACCTTTTTGTTGTTTTGTTTCCTCTGCATTATCGACCATCAAATGGGCGGAATCAAATTAGCAGAAGCCAACAGCAGTCGGATGCCATTAATGGTCAGCACCAAACATGCTTTTGCAGCTTCTGCAGCTCCTGCTTCTGATATTCATATCGATCGTACGTGTTTCTTATAATTTACTCACACTTTAGGGTTTAGGGTTTCGAATAACTTTTTTTTTCAACTGTTGGTAATTACATTTTACTTTCTTTATTTTGATTGGATGCATGGATTGACATTGGTTGTGATTGTACGTGAATTTGCAGTTTGCCATGGGCAGTGTAACCAAAACGAGGTTTGCTGCGATTGCGACGGTAGCAAAGTTCCACCCTTCTGCCTAAAGTGCTGCATCGGGGGCACTGATTAAACACATGAAAAACATATTGGATTATGATCCAATATATTCCTAGCTACCCTTTCAATTTTCAATTTCAATAATATTGTTTCTTCTTAACGAATGTGAAATTTTAATGAATAAAAGTGTTCCTTGGATCTTAGTTAATTGCAAATTTACTCTTCGAGTTCAGTGGTTTGTTCGCAAATATGTTTGAAACTTATAAGTGAAAGAATCAGAAGTTGCATAAGTGGTGGGTGCGACTCAATCTAATTAGGTTCTTCAAACAGGGTTCGAACAGAAACAAGGGTTAGCAATATTCAGTTTTAGCATGTGACACAAATCTTATGATGCGCATCACCGAGTCTACTGTAATAAGTTGCACAACCATATTCGATGGACGCCGTAAATTCTGTTTACACTAGCTGCAAATTAATATACAACAACAGTTTCTGTTTGTTTCATTTAACTTACTGCTAAGGAAGACATGCATGCCATCATCAAAGCCCACTTTGACGGTGTGCAACTGGTGCCACCGCACAGGGTCCCTAGTTCAGGAGCGCCCTTGATTTACAATATGTTATTTTACCTATATAATGTATATATATCTATATATATTTAAAGGTCAAATAATCAAATTAAGTTCCCACCTTCCAATCAGCAACGCAGAAGAGAAATTCTCATACAAACAGCATAAAGAATCACGACCGAATCGAGATTTGCACAGCATAAAGAAGATGGATCTCGGCACCATAATCTTTTGACGACCTAGATTTTGACTGACACTCTATGTTCATAGCCAACCAAAAAATTATAAGATGATTGCGGAAGCAACAAAGAACTTGACAGAATGTCTATTGAAAATTTGGCGACAAAACCTTCATCAACAAGCACACCGGACCCTAAATCTTGTCCATGGCCAACGCTGGTTCCAGAACCAATGGATCTCATTTCTTTATCTACATTGCAAAAATTGAGTGACTCGATGGCAAGGTTGTCGTCAACAAGGCCGCAACACGACTGCCCCAAGAACGATCAACCCAATAAGAACAATTGCAACAATCACGATCCCAACAATCGCAGAAAAAATCAACCCAAGAACAATCGCAGAAGCGCCAAAAATCTATTCGAAATTTTTGAAGAGAAACTAGACTAGAAAAAAAAATGTAAACTACTACGAAGAGAAACCACCAGAATTCATGGCGTGAGCCTGGTGGCTCTGATACCATGTTAACTACATTGCAAATGATGAAGAATTGGTACAGAGGAAGAGGAAGATGATAGAGAGAAACAAGAGAGATTGTATTGATTGATTGGAGAAAATGTATATATCTGAATTTTAGGAAATGGTAGTTATACAATCCCTTATATAGCCATATATCCCAATTACAAAAATACCATTTTAACTATATTAACAAACTTAACCACTAGAATAATACCATGTGGCATTTCTGTTATATCAGTTATTAGAAACAACACTTAATTCTTATATTTAAGCCTAAATTTATGTAAAAGATAAACCTATAAATAAGGAATGACATTTATAATCAAAAGATAATAAAAAAATTGATATGGATATTCACGACCCAACCCAAAAAGTGGACTAAACCCTATAATCACTCACAAAATTGAATTATATCAACTTACTCAATGCAATATGGTAGCACGCAAAAGAATTGAGGCTATAAATAGAGAAACAAATGCAAACCAAATTATAGTTAAGCGTGTGGTAATTAATATTCTCTTAAACTAACATATAATAAGACTAAGGGAATAATTTGTTGGTGTGGGTTGAAGATTTTCCTATAAATATGGCTTGAGCCATGTTTCACAAAAAATTGTTAAAGTTACTGGATGGGGAGTGTTAATTAGGTTCATTGAACAATTTGGCCCATTAAATCTTATACAAAGGTTCATTGGCCCTTCTACATTATATTCATTGTATGAAGAGTAAATTGTGTGTATTTGTATTTAATCCATTCATTTGCATTTTCTATATATTTGTTCATTTGAGGATGAATGAAACCAGAAAGGACTAAACCCAAAATTAGCATAATCATTAAGAAAAATGAAGTCAGTGGCAACAATCACCTTTTTGTTGTTTTGTTTCCTCTACATGGTCGACCATCAAATGGGCAGAATCAAATTAGCAGAAGCCAACAGCAGTCGGATGCCATTAATGGTCAGCACCAAACATGCTTCTGCAGCTCCTGCTTCTGATATTCATATCGATCGTACGTGTTTCTTATAATTTACTCACACTTTAGGGTTTAGGGTTTCGAATAACTTTTTTTTTCAACTGTTGGTAATTACATTTTACTTTCTTTATTTTGATTGGATGCATGGACTGACATTGGTTACGATTGTACGTGAATCTACAGTTTGCCACAGGCAGTGTAACCAAAACGAGGTTTGCTGCGATTGTGACGGTAGCAAAGTTCCACCATTCTGCCTACAGTGCTGCATCGGGGGCATTGATTAAACACATGAAAAACATATTGGATTCTGATCCAATATATTCCTAGCTACCCTTTCAAGTTTCAATTTCAATAATATTGTTTCTTCTTAACGAATGTGAAATTTTAATGAATAAATGTGTTCCTTGGATCTTAGTTAATTGCAAATTTACTCTTCAAGTTAAGTGGTTTGTTCACAAATATGTTTGAAACTTATAAGTGAAAGAATCACAATTTGCATAAGTGGTGGGTGCGACTCAATCTAATTAGGTTCTTCAAACAAGGTTCGAACAGAAACAAGTGTTAGCAATATTCAGTTTTAGCGTGTGACGTAAATCTTATGATGCGCATCACCGAGTCTACTGTAATAAGTTGCACAACCATAGTCGATGGACGCTGTAAATTCTGTTTACGCTAGCTGCAAATTAATATACAATAACACTTTCTGTTTGTTTCATTTAACTTACTGCTAAGGAAGACATGCATGCCATCATCAAAGTCCACTTTAACGGTATGCAACTGGTGCCACTACACAGGGTCCCTAGTTCGGGAGGGCCCTTGATTTACAATATTTTATTTTACCTATATAATGTATATATATCTATATATATTTAAAAGTCGAATAATCAAATTAAGCTCCCACTTTCCAATCAGCAACGCAGAAGAGAAATTCTCATACGAACAGCAAAAAGAATCACCACCGAATCGGGATTTGCACAGCATAAAGAAGATGAATCTTGGCACCATCATCTTTTGACGACCTAGATTTTGACTGACACTCTATGTTCATAGCCAACCAAAAAATTATAGGATGATTGCGGAAGCAACAAAGAACTTGACAGAATGTCTATTGAAAATTTGGCGATTAGACCTTCATCAACAAGCACGCCGGACCCTAAATCTTGTCCATGGCCAACGCTGGTTCCAGAACCAATGGATCTCATTTCTTTATCTGCACTGCCAAAATCGAGTGACTCACTACTACAAAAGGGGCTCATAGTGTCAGTTGTTGCGTCGGTTTAATATAATATAGTGGCAAAAAAGAGACTTACGACACCCACTGAAGATGACGTCGGATTTACTATCTCTTATAAGCGTCATAAAATGTCTATGTCGCTTTTTAACTGACGTAAAAATTTAATGTCGCTTATAACCGACACATATTTTAATATTTTTAAGTACTGGCGTCGCTTTAAATAAAATAGTGTCGCTTTTAAGCGACATAAATTATGGGTGTCTCTTCTAGGATAAATTGTGGGTGTCTCTTCTAGGCGACACTAATTATTGTTTTTAAATATTTTAAAGCCTGCGTCGATTCTAAGTGACATATATTTTAGTTTTTTTTAAATATTTTGAAACCCGGTGTCGGTTGTAAGCGACAGATTGATGGTCTTTATATACTCTCCCCTGTGTTTTCTTCTTCTTCTCTTGCACTTTTCTTATTCGTTCTTCCAATTTACAAAGCCTCCCTGTGTTCTCTCTCTTTCACCTTTCTTATTTGGTCTTCCAACTTCATTTGTTCCTTCTTCACAACAGTAAGTTTTTCTTGCTTTTAATATTTTTATTTTCTCCTCTTATGTTTAATTTTTAGTTACAATTTATTTTTGTAGGGAATTTATTTGAGCTGGTTGAGTACATAAAGAATTGTTGACGTCGGAATTCTTCAACAAATCAGGTTTGTATCACTAACTTCTTTAATTTTTAAATTGTATAATACACAAGTTTATTTATTTAAAAATTTTAATTTAAGTACTTAGATAAATTTCTACTATTTTTGTTAAATTAATAAAAATTTAGTCGAATTAATTAATTTTGTCACTTGAATTGTTATGAGAAAATGGAATGAATAATATTTATAAGTATTTATGTTAAATTAACAATATTAAATATAACATAAACTTATAATATTGAGTAATATAAGAATATATTATGTTAATTTTTTTTTTTGGCACTCTAATTGTTATTTTAATTTGTTGTTATTTTGATAATTTTTTGTTGTTATTTACTAGAATGGATTAGATGAACATAATTTGAATTGTTATGAGAAAATAGAATGATTAATATTTATAAGCACTTATTTTAAATTAACAATATTAAATATAACATAAACTTATAATATTTAGTAATATAAGAATATATTATGTTAAATTAATTTTTTTTGCACTCTAATTGTTATTTTAATTTGTTGTTATTTCGATAACTTTTGGTTGTTATTTACTAGTATGGATTAGATGAGCATAATTTGAATTGTTATGAGAAAATGGAATGAATAATATTTATAAGCATTTATGTTAAATTAACAATATTAAATATAACCTAAACTTATAATATTTAGGAATATAAGAATATATTATGTTAAATTAATTTTTTTTTGCACTCTAATTGTTATTTTAATTTGTTGTTATTTTGATAACTTTTGGTTGTTATTTACTAGTATGGATTAGATGAGCATAATTTGAATTGTTATGAGAAAATGGAATGACTAATATTTATAAGCATTTATGTTAAATTAACAATATTAAATATAACCTAAACTTATAATATTTAGGAATATAAGAATATATTATGTTAAATTAATTTTTTTTGCACTCTAATTGTTATTTTAATTTGTTGTTATTTTGATAACTTTTGGTTGTTATTTATTAGAATGGATTAGATGAGCATAATTTTGATAACTTTTTGCTGTTATTTTAATTTGTGTTTACTATAATAGGTGTTGAAAATTAAAGATTGCAATCGTGATAGAGTTCGAGGGGTGAAAGATAGAAATTGAAAATTCTAATAGTTATGCCTACATGATAGGGATTGAAAGATTGTAAGCATATTAGTGTCAACGTAATATTTTGCCTTCGTAAAGTGGTAAAACATGGACAAGAGTTGGTTGACAATACCCCGAAATTTTGAAGCGTATACAACTTGAATTAATTTGTTTTTGGATCAAGCAGTTGCAAATGGTATTGGTCATGATAAGTTTAGATGTCCTTGCAAAAGATGTTGTAATCGATATACTTTTGTTAGGAACACTATTGTTGAACATCTCATATTGTATAATATGGATAAAGATTATAAAAATGATTGCTGGCGACATCATGGCGAGCAAAACATTGGAGAGCAAAATGTGGCAATTGGAGAAGAAGAAACAGAAGATGAGGTGATTAGCATGCATGATTTTCTTAATGATGTATTTGTCCAACCATTAACAGAAGAAGGTGTTGGGCCGTCTACTGAACCCCCTATTGGGGAAGGGCGTCTAGAAGATGTGCAGACTTTTTTTAAGTTGCTTAAAGAGGCAAATCAAGATTTGTGGTCAGGTTGTAAGGAGTTTAAGAAATTGGAAGCAGTTGTAAGACTGTATTAGATCAAGTGTTTAGCGGGAATGCCTGACGGGATCTTCACCACTTTACTGGAGTTAATTAAAAGAATGTTGCCTGAAGGGGATTGTTTGCCTGAATCCTGTTATAAGGCAAAAAAACTTATAAATGACTTGGGTCTGTCGTATGTGAAAATTGATGTATGTCCCAATGATTGCATGATCTATTGGAAAGATACTTCGGATTTGACCGTGTGCTCGGTTTGTGGTAAATCAAGATATAAAATTACCAATGCAGAGGATAGCTCGAGGAAAAAGGTCGCAGCTAAGGTTATGTGGTATTTTCCTTTAAAACCACGATTGCAACGATTTTTTATGTCGAAACATATGGTTGAACATATGAGGTGGCATGCAACTGAATGTCCTAAGGATGAGTTCATGAGACATCCTTTAGATTCTCCAGCATGGAAGCATTTGGATAATTTATATTCGGATTTTGCGTCAGAAATTCGAAATGTCCGATTAGGGTTAGCCAGTGATGGATTTAATCCTTTTGGGAAAATGAGGAATGATCATAGCACATGGCTTGTGGTGCTTTCTGTTTATAATTTGCCACCTTGGATGTGCATGAAGCAACCAAATTTGTTGTTGTCTATGTTAATACTAGGACCGCACAGTCCTGGTAAAGAGATTGATGTATACATGCGTCCATTGATTGACGAGCTGAATAAGTTGTGGGAGGTGGGCACTCCCACTTATGATGCGTATTACAACCAAAGTTTTACGATGAAGGCTGCCGTGTTATGGACTATAAGTGATTTTTCGGCTTATGGAATGTTGTCAGGATGGAGTACACATGGCTATAAAGCTTGTCCACATTGCATGCATGATAAAGAATCTATTTACTTGTCAGCGAGTCGTAAGATTTGTTATATGGGGCATCGACGTTTTCTTCAAGATAATCATAGGTTTCGAAGGCAAACCATAACTTTTAATGGTCGCCGAGCGCATCGTAGTGCACTAAGGCAGTGGACTGGTTTACAATGTCTCGAAGAACTTTCTACATTGAGATTTACTTTTGGAAAACCAAACAAGGATGCTTCAGTTGGGCAACGCAGAAGAAAAACTTCGAGGAGTACAAGTAGTAACAGTCAGTGGAAGAAGAAATCTATTTTTTATGAACTACCTTATTGGAGGCATCTGTTGATTAGACACAATCTTGATGTTATGCATATCGAGAAGAATATATGTGACAGTGTGGTGGGAACATTGCTAGATATAGAAAAGTCTAAAGATGGATTGGTTGCACGTGCAGATCTTGAATTCTTGAACATAAGACATAGTCAACACCCACGTAGAGAAGGAAATAGAACATTTCGACCTCCAGCATTGTTCACATTGAAAAGAGAAGAAAAAACTGCGTTTTGTAAAGTGTTGTCTACTATTCGGGTCCCGGATGGATATTCATCAAATCTATCGCGATGTGTGCACGTGAATGAACGAAAAATACATGGGTTGAAAAGTCACGATTGCCATGTTTTAATGCAGCAGTTACTCCCGCTTGCAATATGCCTGGTTTTGCCTAAAGCTGTTACTATGGTTTTATTAGAGTTGAGTGCAATTTTCAGACAGTTGTGTAGTAAGAAGGAGTCTGAGGAAGGATTTAAGCAACTGAATTCAAGAATTGCCTTGACATTATGTCAACTTGAAAAAATATTCCCTCCTGCATTTTTTGATATAATGGTGCACCTCCCAGTTCACTTGGCAGATGAAGCTGCTCTTGCAGGGCCTGTTCAATATAGATGGATGTATCCAATTGAACGGTAATGAATTAATTTTTATAAATTTTTTACAATTGTAGTCATAACTTTAATTAATAATTATAATAATTTGTATTTCGTTTTATAATTGTAGGTATTTGCAAACACTGAAGCGCTATGTTCGTAATAAGGGTCGTCCTGAAGGTTCTATTGCTGAAGCATATTTGGTGGATGAGTGTTTGTCCTTCTGTTCCATGTATCTTAGAGACGTTGAGTCTCGTCGTACCTGTAGAGGCCAAAATGAAGATGGTATTGGACGTGGAGTAAATATATTAATTATTTTTTGTATTAATTAGACTCTGTTTCATTTTGTATGTTATGATATCGTATCATAAAATTAAATTTCTGTTTTTTTTTTTTTTGCTTGTTTCCTGTCGCTTTTAATCGACGGCATATGTCATCTGTGTCAGACTTGGCGTCGGTTTTAACCGACACAACCTTAGCCTATTTCGACGCAATGTTAACCTTTCGTCGGTTTTATGCGACGCAATGTTAGCCTATTTCGACGCAAGGTAAAAACCTGTTGTGAATCATATGTATTAATGTGAAACAAGGACGATTATTTTTTATTATTTGCAGTTTTATACCCCTAATAATAATAATTATATATTAATTTAACAGTTTTATACCCCTAAAAACTATAATAATTATACATATAATTATTATACGAATTATACGAAACTAATTTCAACGATCCAACCGTCAAACATGTTTGTATATAATTCGAGATCGTATACGCAAAAAATCGCAAAAAACAAACATTCTGAGATCAAGTAACGGGCCAAAAAATTTCGACGGTGATCAACGAAAAATGACGATTTAACGGTTATTTTAAGTCTGATTTTGATGATTTTTTATAGCTACAATCCTTGACCCTATATGAATACAATGAATGAATTCGATCTTCAATTTAAAATATTTATACTAGTGGATACCACAAAATCTTATGTTATACTTAATGAAAGTATGAATAAACTCTTAAGTGTTAGTGAATCTATCGTTTTGATGGGATACGCATTCTACGAAACTAATTTCAACGATCCAACCATCAAACATGTTTGTATATAATTCGAGATCGTATACGCCAAAAATTGCAAAAAAAAAAACATTCTGGGATGAAGTAACCTGACGAAAAATTTCAACGGTTATCAACGAAAAATGACGATTTAACGGTTATTTTTAGTCCGATTTTGATGATTTTTTATAGCTACATTCCTTGACCCTATATGAATACAATGAATAAATTCGATCTTCAATTTAAAATATTTATATTAGTGGATACCACAAAATCTTATGTTATACTTAATGAAAGTATGAATAAACTCTTAAGTGTTAGTGAATCTATCGTTTTGATGGGATACGCATTCTACGAAACTAATTTCAACGATCCAACCGTCAAACATGTTTGTATATAATTTGAGATCGTATACGCCAAAAATTGCAAAAAACAAACATTCTGGGAGGAAGTAACTTGACGAAAAATTTCGACGGTTATCAACGAAAAATGACGATTTAACAGTTATTTTAAGTCTAATTTTGATGATTTTTTATAGCTACACTCCTTGACCCTATATGAATACAATGAATGAATTCGATCTTCAAGTTAAAATATTTATACTAGTGGATACCACAAAATCTTATGTTATACTTAATGAAAGTATGAATAAACTCTTAAGTGTTAGTGAATCTATCGTTTTGATGGGATACGCATTCCACGAAACTAATTTCAACGATCCAACCGTCAAACATGTTTGTATATAATTCAAGATCGTATACGCCAAAAATTGAAAAAAAAAAACATTCTGAGATTAAGTAACGGGACAAAAAATTTCGACGGTTATCAACAAAAAATGACGATTTAACGGTTATTTTAAGTCCGATTTTGATGATTTTTTATAGCTACACTCCTTGACCCTATATGAATACAATGAATGAATTCAATCTTCAATTTAAAATATTTACACTAGTAGATACCACAAAATCTTATGTTATACTCAATGAAAGTATGAATAAACTCTTAAGTGTTAGTGAATCTATCGTTATCGTTTTGATGGGATACGCATTCTACGAAACTAATTTCAATGATCCAACCGTCAAACATGTTTGTATATAAATCGAGATCGTATATGCAAAAAATTGCAAAAAACAAACATTCTGAGATCAAGTAACGGGACAAAAAATTTCGACGGTTATCAACGAAAAATGACGATTTAATGGTTATTTTAAGTCCGATTTTGATGATTTTTTTCAACTACACTCCTTGAACCTATATGAATACAATGAATGAATTCGATCTTCAATTTAAAATATTTACACTAGATTTTATGTCATGATGATCAATGAAAATTGAAGATTTTGTAAAAGGAATAAAATGCAAGCTTTGAGTTACATTGGCAAGGTTTAAACTTTTGAGAAATGCTCATCTAATCCATTCTAATAAATAACAACCAAAAGTTATCAAAGTTATCAAAATAACAACAAATTAAAATAACAATTAGAGTGCAAAAAAAATTAATTTAACATAATATATTCTTATATTCCTAAATATTATAAGTTTAGGTTATATTTAATATTGTTAATTTATCATAAATGCTTATAAATATTATTCATTCCGTTTTCTCATAACAATTCAGATTATGCTCATCCAATCCATACTAGTAAATAACAACCAAAAGTTATCAAAATAACAACAAATTAAAATAACAATTAGAGTGCAAAAAAAATTAATTTAACATAATATATTCTTATATTACTAAATATTATAAGTTTATGTTATATTTAATATTGTTAATTTAACATAAATCCTTATAAATATTATTCATTCCATTTTCTCATAACAACTCAAATTATGTTCATCTAATCCATTCTAGTAAATAACAACAAAAAATTATCAAAATAACAATTACAATGCAAAAAAAATTAATTCAACTTAATAAATTTATTTATTAAAATATTATATGAGATAACATAACTGATCATTTTTTTAATTTTGGGTTAAATTTTTTTTTTTGTTTTTTTTTTTTGTTTTTATCCTTGTTCCCTTTTCTTTTTTAAGTTAAAACTTTTTTTTTTATGTTGGGCGGGAATTTTCCCCCTTTTTTTGCACGGGGAAATGGATTGGAAGACCTTTGTCAGTCACTGTCATGTCAGGTTTACTTTGGTTTTAACCGACGCAAACTTATCCAATTTCGAGACTACCTGCTACGGTGGTTTTTCTATCAGAGACACTACACAGATTTGTTCTTATTTCGACGCAAATTTGTTCTTATTTCGACACAAACTCGTTCTTATTTCGACGCTATAAAAATCTGTCAGGCTAACGTCGGTTTTAACCGACGCAATATAACCTTATTTTGACGCTACTGACCTTTCACTGAAAAGTATGTCAGGCTTTCAGTCAAAAGTATGTCAGGCTAGGTGTGTCTAGGTCGAGTCAGATATAGTGTCGGTTTTAAATGACGCATACTTGTTCTTATTTCGACGCTATGCAAACTAACGTCGGTTTTAACCGACGCAATGATCTTTCAGTGAAAAGTATGTCAGGCTTTCAGTCAAAAGTATGTCAGGTTACGTGTCTCTAGGTCGAGTCAGACCTTGTGTCGGTTTTAACCTACGCAAAGTGTTCATATTTCGACACTAAGTTTTTATCCATATTTAATCTCCTTTATTTCCCATCACTTTCGTGATTCCACTTCTCTCTCTCTCTAGTTTTTTTCCCTCTCTTTCTCCCATTTCAGGCTTACTATTTCCCCCATTTCAGCCATATTCCTTCTCCTTCCATTAAATTTTGCTATAGATAATTCTCGTGAAGATCAACGTTCTGAGGAACTTCATTTGGAAGAGGACGAGGGTGATGCTGGTTCTTTTTTGAATGATTATTAATCTCAGTTTTTATTTTTATTTTTTTATGTGTGTTTAAACTATTATTATGCCTAAATTGAAAATATACATTTGTTTCCTGGTTTTTAATTGTGTTTTTGTATTAACAAGGTACATCTCAACGAAGGTGTGGACCCTCAATTCCTAAATGGACGAAACAGCTTTGTTCATTTGATTCGTCCGGAAAATGCATTAGTGATAATGCTAGTGCTTTTTCAAAACATATAGCAGCGGAGGTTAGAGAATATAGAAATCTTCCGTTGGAGAAAAATTGGCGTAAGGTTACGGAAGAAGATAAGGAAGCTTTCTGGAATAGAATAAAGGTATAGGTATTTTTATTTTTAGTTGAAAATAGAAGAATAAGTCAATGATTATAATAATAATTGACTAGCTTGATTGTTTTTTGTTTTTTGTTTTTATGGATGTAGGGAAATATTTTTTTTGAAGATGCAGATATAGTAAAAATGCTTTTGATCCGTCATATGACGCTTAAGATTGCAGAGCATGCGCACAAAGAGTTTAGAAATAAGTTTAAAAAAAAGTATTATACTAAAAGAGCAGAAGAGGTGCGCAGCCAGCCTCCTCCTGATGTGATTCCTGCCCAATGGGATGATTTGTTGGCATATTGGAATAGAGACAAAACAAGGGTAAACCTTACATGATTTATTTCGTTATAACTTTAAATTTGCCTAATATAATCCTTTTTTTTTTTTTTCAGGAGGTTGCTGAAAAAAATAAGATTAATCGGGGATTGAAATCAATGAACCATACTACTGGTACAAAATCCTTTGCAAGAGTGCGGGAAGAATATGTATGGATTGTACATTTTGAAGAAATGATTAATTTTAAATAATCTATAGTTATAAATTTTATTTTCAGTATGAGGTTTGCTTAAAATTGTTTGTATGAAATTTTATTTTTGATAAAGCGGAAAAAGCATGGGAAAGAAGCAGATCTGTAACCTTTTTTCGTGAATGTCATACACAAAAAGATAAAACATGGGTTGATGAAACATCAGAGCATACAGGGGTAATTGATTTTTTCGTGTTAGTATTTCATTTTATTAATTTTTATTATCTATAGCTTATTTTTCTGTTTTACGATTGAATTTTTGTTTTTAAAAATTGTAATGCAAGGCAACAATGGAGAGCAATATGCAAACGTTGATTGAGTCGGGCCAGGATGATAATGAAGATCTTAGGACCCCAATTTATGTTGATACAATGGGTCCTGAGAGGCATAATAGAGTCATATGATACGGTCATGGTGTGACTCCTGATATGGTGTCATATGCATCTTCTTCATCTTCTACATCAATTTCCTCCAGGAGATCATCTAAGAGTTCAATGGCATTACTGATGACTCAAAATAATGAGTTGAAAATGAGGGACGAAAATAATAATAAACAGATTTCGGACCTAGAGAACAAGCAAAATCAGTTGTTTGCATGGTTTTTCCAAAGATTTCAGCCACAACCATCGTATAGCCTGGGAACCCAACAGTCAGGCCAGAGTCAGCCTCCTCAACAGTCGGGCCAAAGTCAGCATCCCCCTGCATATCCGTATGCTGGCCATAATCAACAACCTCCATATCCTATGTATCCGATGCCAACGCAGCCCATGACATACATGCAGCAGCCGCCCATGCCATACATGCAACAGCTACCTTATCAAGTACCAGTATATCGACCCGAGATGGCTGCTCCTAGTGGATTTTGTCCTGAAGTTCCAGCTGGGGGGTTTTCTAGAATGCTTGCGGGTGTTGGATTTGATGTGGACTTGTCGAGGATTTTTGGATCAGATGGAGGATCTCAAGGAGAAGGTTCTCAAGCAGAAGGATTTGGACGACGTCCAGGCACAGATTCGGTTGGGTAGTTTATTTGGTTCATTTTCTTGTCGGCACTTTAATCGTTCTATCTTTTTGTTTTTTTATGTTATGTTTGTAATGTCGGATTTAGTGTTTGTTACAACGGATGACTTTTTGTATTTTATGTGGAATGTTAGATGTACATTACTTGTATGTTTTGGCACTACTGTTCTTGTTATTTATTTTCATTAATGTTTATTTAGATCTTGAAATTTATTATTTTGATTATATAATTTATTTTAGTTGGAATTAATTGAAATTGCATGCAGTTGTCCATCTATTTTTATTATTATTAATAAAGATAGTGTCGGTTAAGACGTTACTAGATTTCATATTTTATTTATTTAATTGTTATCTAATGTCGGTTTAAGGGATATTTTATTTATTTAATTTTATTACAATGTCGATTAAAAGCGATAGTAGGTTGTATATTTTACAATTAAATTGCTGATGCACGTCGCTTTAAACCAACGTTAAATTTAGTGTCTCTTTAACCCGACGTTGTGTAGTGGCGGATTAAGCCCATAAACCGACACTGAAGCCCTTTCGTGATGCTAGCAATAGTGTCGATATTCCAATGCGACATTACATTGTTTTATGTCGGATTTGTGCCAAATTTCTGACAGAAATTTGATTTCTCATTGGTTTTTGCTCCGCCGGTGATAGCATATATTGTAGTAGTGACTTGACGCCAAGGTTGTCGTCAACAAGGCTGCAACACGACTGCCCCAAGAACGATCAACCTAACAAGAACAATCGCGATCCCAACAATCGCAGAAAAAATCAACCCAAGAACAATCGCGGAAGCGCCAAAAATCTAATGGAAATTTGAAGAGAAACTAAACTAGGAAAAAAAATGTAAACTACTACGAAGAGAAACCACCAGAATCCATGGTGTGAGCCTGGTGGCTCTGATACCATGTTAACTACATTGCAAAAGATGAAGAATTGGTACAGAGGAAGAGGAAGAGGAAGATGATAGAGAGAAACAAGAGAGATTGTATTGATTGATTGGAGAAAATGTATATATCTGAATTTTAGGAAATGGTAGCTATACAATCCCTTATATAGCCATATATCTCAATTACAATAATACTATTTTAACTATATTAACAAACTTAACCACTAGAATAATGCCATGTGGCATTTCTGTTATATCAGTTATTAGAAACAACATTTAATTCTTATATTTAAGCCTAAATTTAAGTAAAAGATAAACCTATATATAAGGAATGACATTTATAATGAAAAGATAATAAAAAAACTGATATGGATATTCAACCCAAAAAGTGGACTAAACCCGATAATCACTCACAAAATTGAACTTATATCAACTTACTCAATGCAGTATGGTAGCACGCAAAAGAATTGAGGCTATAAATAGAGAAACAAATGCAAACCAAATTATTGTTAAGCGTGTGGTAATTAATATTCTCTTAAACTAACATATAATAAGACTAAGGGAATAATCTGTTGGTGTGGGTTGAAGATTTTCCTATAAATATGGCTTGAGCCATGTTTCACAAAAAATTGTTAAAGTAACTGGATGGGGAGTGTTAATTAGGTTTATTGAACAATTTGGCTCATTAAATCTTATACAAAGGTTCATTGGCCCTTCTACATTATATTCATTGTATGAAGAGTAAATGGTGTGTATTTGTATTTAATCCATTCATTTGCATTTTCTATATATTTGTTCATTTGAGGATGAATGAAACCAAAAGGGACTCAACCAAAAATTAGCATAATCATCAAGAAAAATGAAGGCAGTGGCAGCAATCACCTTTTTGTTGTTTTGTTTCCTCTGCATTGTCGACCATCAAATGGGCGGAATCAAATTAGCAGAAGCCAACAGCAGTCGGATGCCATTAATGGTCAGCACCAAACATGCTTCTGTAGCTCCTACTTCTGATATTCATATCGATCGTACGTGTTTCTTATAATTTACTCACACTTTAGGGTTTAGGGTTTCGAATAACTTTTTTTTTTCAACTGTTGGTAATTACATTTTACTTTCTTTATTTTGATTGGATGCATGGACTGACATTGGTTGCGATTGTACGTGAATCTGCAGTTTGCCACGGGCAGTGTAACCAAAACGAGGTTTGCTGCGATTGCGACGGTAGCAAAGTTCCACCCTTCTGTCTACAGTGCTGCATCGGGGGCACTGATTAAACACAAGAAAAACATATTGGATTCTGATCCAATATATTCCTAGCTACCCTTTCAATTTTCAATTTCAATAATATTGTTGCTTCTTAACAAATGTGAAATTTTAATGAATAAAAGTGTTCCTTGGATCTTAGTTAATTGCAAATTTACTATGAGTTAAGTGGTTGTTTATCTTAACGCGGATAGATAGTCACCACATCATGCATCGTTTTTTTTTTTTTTTTTTTTACTTTTTTACATTATATCAATTTATACACAATAATAAAAATATAAAATATAAAAGAAAATGTAGCAATTAAAATTTTAGATTTTCTAAAGATCTCTGTCTGAGTTTTGCACAAAATTTCTAAAATTTCAAGGCCGACCCTGATCATGAATAACTTCAAAAAGTTGAATGACCAGTTCACGGATCAATACTAAGATCAGAGAGGTTATTCGAGGATGTAAAGATCCAGCAAATCAAAAGGTGTCTTATAATCTCCACTTATGCAAACCTGTCCACTGTAAAGTGTCTACTTTTCACATTGGGCTGTATAATCGATAAACTTCCTTCTTCTGTCAAATTACTTTCACCTCTTACATATAAATATTGCATATATTTATAATTCTGCTTTCCAACCTCAACTTTAAATTGCAGAAATAAATTCCAACTTTAAGTTAGATGGGGACCAACAGTGATGGGAGACTTCATTAAAGCCTTGCTTTACTGCGTGACATATCAATTCAATAACAAAATATTATGTGTATATTTTCACATGACATTTTATTATTGCATGCAATGTAATGTCGTATTGGGTGAAATAGTTTCATGCAAGTTGCTCTTCTAAAAATGGCTTGTTTGCCTAAGATTGGATTAGATTGGATTGAATTATAAGAATCCAGGAATACTGAAGTCAGAATTGAAAGTGAAGGTGAAGTATTTTTCCAGTTTGGGGTAGTATTTCTGGGCATTGAGATAGATAAATTCTCTTCACAAGTAATTCAAATGACCCTTCGTATGGTTTCTCTCCTTACTTAATAGGACTTTGACACAATGCACGTTGTTTTTTATTGAATTTTTTGTGAAAGTTGAGTTTAATTAGCGTATTACTTTATCTCACTCAATACATTGAGCACAAATCTATCTCACTCATCATGTAAACATCATATTGTCAAGTGATGAGATATACGTCGGATCACATGTAAGGCTCGCCCTATTTTGAGGTAAAGCAAAGTGGCTAGATTTACTTGCCAAGTTGCATTACTTTGAGAAATATGACTTGTCACTTTTCTTGTGCGGGAGGAGCACTGGTGTTTTGTATTTGTGTGAAAGAAATCGGGAAGGTATCCAGACTGTTAAAGGCATGGAGGAATAGGGGGCTCTGACATTTGCATGATCTGGTTACGTAGAACTTGATCTGTCCCTACGACCCTAATGGACAAGTCTGAAGAGCATCGAATTCGGAACATGGAAAAGGTTGATTTTGGATGTCAAAGCACTTGTTTCTTCTCCTCTTTTTGCTTTTCTTCTTTTTGCCATTAACAATCACTTAGATGCTCAAACTTCTTTTGATTATCACAAACATGCTCTGCATGTGTAAGTGGAATGGAAGGAATTCGAATCAAATCATGGATCAAAAGTATGATTTATTTCCCTTTATATAGGGCATCAATGTTGCGTCTAATTTCATATTATTCTTCATTCTTGCACTTATCATGCATAGAAACAAATACGGTTTATGTTTTGATATAAAAATTAATATGATTTATTTCCCTTTATATAGGGCATCAATGTTGCGTTTAATTTCATATTATTCTTCATTCTTGCACTTATCATTGCATAGAAATAAGTACGGTTTATGTTTTGATATAAAAATTATCATTAAATTTAAAGTGACAAAAAATCTATAAAGAGTTTCCTTCAAAAATCTCGCATTAGCGATTCTCAAGAATTAAAAAAGAAAAAGAGAAGCAAAGGGTTCACCCACGCAACCAGAGATAAAAATAGAAATGGGGGAAAGGGGCGAGCATCTATAAAAAGAAGGGAATATTTGAGTACTGTTGCCGATCCAAGGCCCCAAATCTTGGCGCCAAAATCCAAGTCATTCTCCCTCTTCCCTCCCTCCCTTCTGGAGCACGTTGTCGTTATCCCCTGCTCTCGGCTGCAATCCCACCGTGGACCCCACCCATGTTAGTAGCGGTTCATCACCTTCGGAAACAATTTCTCAATGCAACGACCACCCCTCACATCCACACACCTACCATAATACAGAAATTGACATGAATTGTGCTTATGTTAAATTTTTCGTTAATTCTAAGTATTTATACCTCTTTTTTATAGTTTCGTTTAAAGTTTTTCTATTTTTTATTCTATTGTTTTTAGGGTCAATAAACACTTCTAAATTTTCAGCCAACCGCAGGAAAAACTTTAAGATATGGAAAAGAGAAATGCTAAGAAGGCTATCTCAAAGTGGAACTTTCCATTAATTTTT